>NC_142792.1:6777500-7097500 GCF_988280905.1 Pimephales promelas | reverse complement strand
CGTCTGTCGAGATGACTTTCCGGTGTGAGATCGCCCCCATCATCACTCCCCGCTGATACCACTCGGCCACTTTCCAGGACTGCAGAGCTGAAATACAGGTTTGACGGTCTGAGGGCACCGTCTTTCTTTGGTAAAAGAAAATAATGGCTGTAAAACTCCGACTCGCTCATAGAAGGTGGCACTAGCTCTATAGCCCTTTTGCACAGCAGGTTCACTACTTTTGTGCGAAGTAGATGTGCTACTTCTGTATTTACAGTAGTTTGAGCCGCGATCGAAAGCTTCTGGTTTCCTGCCTTTTTCATCCCACTCACGAAGGAGGTCAGCCTGGAGGATCTGTAGGATGGCCATTGAATGAAATGTGGATACAGCTTGACCGGCGGCGACCTAGGCACGGCCAATAAAAGCGGATGTTGTTCTACAGGCTTTAGACGGGAGCACAGGCTTTGAGCGCCATCTCACGGAGGGCAGGCAAAGGTGTGCTGCGACCGTGTTTTCGACAGTGGGGATAGCTGTATAGCCCTTCTCGGCGGCGCCGTCCACAGTGGAGAGCGACGCAGAGACATGGAAATGGATCCTGGCAGAAAAAGGTGCACTCCATGATTTAGAGAGCTCAGCGTGGAGTTCTGGCAGGAAGGCGCTGGGCGTCGGCAGCTTTGAAGGAATCAGCCGTCGAGCCTGTTGGGCGCAAGCTCGAGGAAGAGGCTCCGGCGAGGCATTCGCGGTGGTGACAGACTCCGGCGGCCTTTGTGAAAAAAGGCGTTTTTTCCTGCGCAGTGCGACGAAAGGCAGCACGGTGGCTTCAGAGTTGAAAACCTAAAGTCGAGCCCGCAGGGTCGACGATGAGAGTTCTTTGCAGAGCTCGCATCAGCCGTTGGCGAGGACTGCATGTTCCTGGCCCAGGAAGAGAGTGCAGATCAAATGGCGGTGTTCTGCGCTGAGCGGGGCTCTGCACGAGCCGCAGGATGTGCGAGGCATCTTTAAAAAGACACTCGCTGCTCTTTTAGAAGTTTGCACTGGCAAACGTAATCTATGAAAAAGGATAGGTTGCACAGATGGCTGAAGGTGGCGAAGACGGCCGGCTTCTTCGAGCGCTGTCCTAAGTTCGCTAGATGCCCCTCAGACGCGTCGTGGCTTCTTGTAGTCCAGCGATGCGGAGAGCTTCGCTGAAGTGATGAAAATCAGGTAAGCAGCCTCTGAACCCTGCTTATATAGACCATTTCAAAAGATGTAAACAACACTGGTCCAGAAACACTTCCTGTTTCAGTTTGTAACTGTTTTCTTTATTTCACATGTAAAGAAAACATCTTAAAGATGTTTGTTTAACTTTTTAATTCAATTTTAAATGTTCTGTTGGTTGTATTTTATCCCAGCTTTTATGTAGTGTTAAAAAACTGAAACAGGAAGTGCTTCTGGACCAGTGTTGTTTACATCTTTTGAAATGGTCTATACACCAAGCCATGCCCATTCTGGTGGGCTGTGATGCCATGAGGGTGCGGGCGCCTCTCATTTGGCGTGACATCACGCCGAGTTCACAGATTGGCTGCTGCAGTTGCCACAGAGCAGCCTATTAGCTCGCTAGATAGCCCACTCTGGCAGCTGCTGCACTGCGTTGACAATAAATACAAAATTAAGGATAAATTAAAAGCTAGTTTACGCAATACGAGAGAACCTCTCGTAAGAGAAACTGTCAGTGTCTTTGTCATGACAACTTATGGTTGGCTTTGACATTGGCATTTGACATCACATTTCTGTCTTTTAAACCATAATTTTTCTTTTAATAAAAGGGAGTAAACATAATATATATTTTTTGTTAATCTATGATGTCAATTGAGCTAAACTTGTATTGAACTCTGAATATTTGTATGTGTCCCATTTTCCCAGCTGTCCCACTTTGTAATTTTATAAATTAAACTCATCCCTTCATCTTTCATGTCTCATTGTTACTGCTTAATATTTAGACCATGTGAATGTGCGGTTGGTTGGTGGTCACAGTCGCTGTGCTGGTAGAGTGGAGGTTCTTCATAGAGGTCAGTGGGGAACAGTGTGTGATGATTTCTGGGATTTGGCTGATGCTGCAGTGGTGTGTAGAGAGCTGGACTGTGGAGAACCTGTAGATGCTCTGGGTGATGCTCATTTTGGACCAGGATCAGGACCAGTTTGGATGAGATATGTCTCGTGTACTGGATCAGAGTCAACACTGAAGAACTGTGGGTCATTAGGATGGGGTAGAAGCAACTGTGATCATACTGAAGATGCTGGAGTCATCTGTTCAGGTAAAGTATTTTACATATTCCAATTCATATCTTTGTAAGATTTTTTTTTTTTTACGCTTAAAGATTGGCTTCTAATTTTTAAAGAAGTTTTAAAATGTTTAAAATACGTTTTATATTGTTGTTGTTTTTGTTTGTTTTTACATTATTTATTTATTATAAGACTAAAAATAAAATGGCAAGATAAGGTACAAATCATCTTGAAGCCCTATAAATAAGCCATGCTTCTGTTGATCTATGTTGTCTTATTCAGAAGTCCGGCTGGTTGGAGGTTCTCGCTGCTCTGGGAGGTTAGAGATACTTGATGATCAGTCGTGGGTGTCAGTGTGTGACGCTGCCTTTGACCAGCAGGATGCAGAGGTTGTGTGTAGAGAGCTGGACTGTGGGGCTCCTGTACAGGTGCTGGGAGAAGATGCTTTTGGAAAAGGAGACACTCAGATGTGGACACAAGAGATTCAGTGCAGAGGAAATGAGTCTCAGATTCACCTCTGTCCAACATCCTTACACAAAAACAGCTGTTCACATGATAATTACCAGGGGCTGTTCTGTGCTGGTGAGTTAAAATAAATGATAATATATAATTAATATATAATATAATAATGATGGTGATAATATCACTGTTAGATGAAAACAACTGTTCACATGCCCAACATTAGTTTGCTGTGTACAGGTAACAGTTCAAAGTACAACAAAGCAAATTTCATTTTATTGTAAAAATTTAAATTTACAATAGTATTTTCTCTTACATTCATAGACATAAGAAATGTGAGACTGGTAAACGGTAGCAGTCGCTGTGCTGGTAGAGTGGAGGTTCTTCATAGAGGTCAGTGGGGAACAGTGTGTGGAGCTGGCTGGGATTTGGCTGATGCTGCAGTGGTGTGTAGAGAGCTGGACTGTGGAGAACCTGTAGATGCTCTGTATGATGTTCATTTTGGACTGGGATCAAAACCGTTTTGGATGAAAAATGCGATGTGTACTGGATCAGAGTCTACACTTAAGAAATGTGGATTCATACAACCAACTGATCCTGATGTGTGTCTTAATAAGAGCGCTCAAGTCATTTGTTCAGGTAAGCTAAAGATAAAAATCCTGTCTTGTATTTTTGTACCAAATTCAGTAAACTGTAACAAAAGCAGTCATAATTTCATTTTTTGTGACCATTTTCCAGCTTCTTTTTGAAGACACAAAACTGTTAAGGTCAGACTGTAACAATCAGAGATCTTGTTAAAAATACATTTAGGACCTTATTTCTAACTCTACATTCTAATGTAATTCACCTTTGGCTAAGCCACGCCCTAGAATGTAGATTGACCAATCACAGCGCAGCCAAGAACGAGCCCCCACAGAGGTGCGACACTTTTTCACTGCGCTCCATTGACTTTCAACACGGCGTCTCATGTTTTTGGTCTCGGCAGGCTAACTACCTTCGTAGTTTTATCCAAAATATGGTTAAACGTTGTCCATCGGGCATTTGTAACACAGATGCGCGTTTCCCAGAGAGGTCGTGGGGCGGTGGGGTGGTGGGGTTTGGATTGGGTCCATTTTTTCCCTTCCCAAAACCGAAGTAAAATCCTGACAAGTGTCATCTTTGGATTAAACTGTATGGACGTCCTCAGTCAGCTAAACCCCGCAAAGATCAACAAGCACATCTTTTTTACTTCTAACCTTACTGTGAGTGTGAAGTTATACTAGTTAGACCGTTTTATAATGTTTTAGGTTATGATTTCAGTTCTCATACCGGTTGTTGATTCGCTTGCACACGCTGCTAATAAATACAACGTTATACTCGTGTAGTCCGTTTGCTCTGTAATAACGATTATAGAAGTGAATAGAGACCTACCCAGCTTTGCATGAACAGTGTTGCTCTCTGATATTGTTAGTCCCAGCCTCCGTCTCGATTAGGATCTGCGGTGGTTCATTTTTTGACTGTGACTGGTAACGTTATGCTTGCAGCTTTTGCCTCTATTTTGGATGCCTTGCTGTTCTTGCGTTTCACCTGCATGTCTTGAATATAGCCTTCGAACGCATATTGCAGCCCCTTTTGCCTACTTCTATCGGACACTTTATTTGCTGCTTTATAAAAGTTTGATAACATTTCAGCAGGAAGAGCTGTTCCAGATCTGCAAGAGCATAAGCCTTGCAGAGCGCATATGAAGTTTGACGGATGTAGCAATAGTAACTAAGGGGGGCGGGCTTAGCCAAAGGTGAATTGGTGCCGAAACCTGGGAAGAAGGAGGAACGCGCAATCAAAGAGTCCTCACCGCTGTGGCGAATCTGCGTGGGCCGCCTGGGTGCTGGAGGGGTGGCTTCCATCCGTGAGGGAGCAGAGGAATCGGTGCCGTTCGCCGTAGGCCGGAGCCTGCTGCCATCCACCATGAAGAGTAGGAGCAGGGAACAGGGGACATCTGCCCGAACACGGAGAAGCCGTGGAGGAGTGTCGAGCCGTCCAGTGAGGGCGATCCAGCATCAGGCACCGCGGAGAAGATCGCTCAGCTGGTGGGGGACCAGATGGCAGTGTGTTGGAAGAACAGGATCAAGATTTTTTTTCTCTCCCCTCTCTCGGATCTGTCGCTCCTCATGCTTCCGTCTCCGTTTCTCTCGCCTCATCTGTCCATACCCCAGATGGTCTTGTGGGTACCCCCTGGCCTGCGAGGGCCGATGGGGGTATGTGGCGAGCAGGACGAGGCCAAGGGCAGTGAGAGGGCGGCTCGAGCTCGGTGGCGTGATTACTGATGAGCGACACCCGCACAACGCACCAGTCTCGTATCTTTCACGGAGGAGCGGAAGCATAAAAGGAGGAGCGATGACATTTGGAACAGGCCTGAACCTGTGTTTTGTTTTGTTTGTGTTTTATTTTGTGCCAGCAGTCGTCCGTGAGGGACTGCTGGATTTTACTTTCATTTTTTTTTTTTTTTTTTATTAAAAGTGTTAAATGTTCACCTGTTCCTGCCTTCTTCTTCCCATAACATCTTAACCTTGTTACAGTAATTCTCTGGTAGGATTCATTCATAGACATTTTTGGCATGAAAATCTGGGCAATCATGTAATGCATTTGGATTTTTATAGTACAGTAACAAAAACTATTCACTGTTTTGTATATGAGCTGTTTTTTCTTGGTTAACTTCAAGTCCTTTTGGACTGGGAGACATAATTTTGCATAATTTTTCTTTTTTTCCAGAAGATAAAGGAAAATATGATTTCTCGTTATATGATTGAAAGATTGATTATATGACTGACTCATTATAGAAGTTCTCTAACTTTAAATTGTGTTCTTTCCTGCGTTAATCTTTCAGAAGTCCGACTGGTTGGAGGTTCTCGCTGCTCTGGGAGGTTAGAGATACTTGATGATCAGTCGTGGGTGTCAGTGTGTGACGCTGCCTTTGACCAGCAGGATGCAGAGGTTGTGTGTAGAGAGCTGGACTGTGGGGCTCCTGTACAGGTGCTGGGAGAAGATGCTTTTGGAAAAGGAGACGCTCAGATGTGGACACAAGAGATTCAGTGCAGAGGAAATGAATCTCAGATTCACTTCTGTTCAAAATCACATGAAAACAACTGTTCACATGATAATGATGTTGGACTGGTGTGTGCAGGTTTGAGCCTTTTTTAAATAAACTGAAATCAAATTTATTGTTCCCAAAATCTACACTAAATATTAATTACATTTATCATGCTTTTTTTCCGAGCTTTTTTCCCATTTCTCCATATGCATTTATTGCCTATTTATTTATTTTATAGACAATTTGAGAGTAAGGCTGGTTGGTGGCCACAGTCGCTGTGCTGGTAGAGTGGAGGTTCTTCATAGAGGTCAGTGGGGAACAGTGTGTGATGATTTCTGGGATATGGCTGATGCTGCAGTGGTGTGTAGAGAGCTGGACTGTGGAGAACCTGTAGATGCTCTGGGTGATGCTCATTTTGGACCAGGATCAGGACCAATCTGGACAAATCGCAAATTATGTTCGGGATCAGAATCTACATTGAAAAACTGTGGAACAATAAATTGGGGTATTTATGTCTGTGATCATACTAAAGATGCAGGAGTAATCTGCTCAGGTAAACTGCTCCAAACCCTGCACTGTTTTTACACCACTGATAACCTAACTGCCTTAAAGAGAAACTTCAACCAAAAATGAAAATTCAGTCATCATTTATTTTGTGTCTTTTCAAACCTCTGTCACTTTGTTCTGTAATGCACAAAATGTTTTATTTATTTATTTATTTATTTATTTGGGACATAGAGAAAGAAATCTCTGATGACCGAGGCACTCCTTCATTAAAATGTCTTTATTAAACAAATTGTCTAAAATGTCTAACTAAACTAAAATGTCCTAAACGGACTAATTTAAAAAGCCCACGCGTAGAGCCTTCTTCAGAACATGGTGAAGCAGGTAGAAAACTGATCATAATATGGTAGGAGCAAACACATACACGTAGCCTATACACTCATGTATATACATTGAGAGAACACACCTCCCACATAATTTATAACATTAAAGCTTTTGGTCACATTGAGTCAAAACACAAGCAACAGGTAGCACGCATATTCATGCATACACATGCTTTCATGCATATACAACACACATGAGAAACAAGCAGTCACAAGAAAGAAACAGTATTACAAAGTCACAAAAAAAGGTCTATATAATCTATCTCATCATTTAGACCTGGATAGTCCATTGCTTTAAGATTCCATATCCAAAAGGTTTCACGCTGCAATAATTGTTTTAAAATGTCACCTCCGTGTGTTGATTTTTTAATAATTTCAATGCCCTGAATTTTTAAGGACGATGGGTCACTATGATGTACTGCTTTATAGTGTTTGGCCATAGGGTAATCCTCGTTGTTGACTCGTATTGCGTATTTGTGTTCATAAAAACGCTCTTTTAGTTTTCTTTTAGTTCTGTCCACATAGAAACAGCCACAAGGGCATTGTAGGCGGTAGACCAATCAGAGTTACAATTAATGAAACCATTCGTTTTGAATTCTTTCTGCATTCTCAAATCACAAAAAATCTTACTCTGAATAACTCTCACAATGAGTGCAAGACCCACACCTATAGGTTCCCCACAAACCTTTTTGTAACCATGTTTTTTGTTTAGGACCTGGAAGGTAGCTTCTCACAAGTTTGTCCCTTATGGATCGTGGCTTCTTGAACACAGTCATAGGCGCTCTGGAAAAACGTTTTTCAGAATAGGATCACTTTGAATTAACCCCCAACTGGACTTAATTATTTGTTTCATTTCAAAAGCACTACTACTATATTGGGTAACAAAGACAGGTCTGGAGTTGTTTTTAGCCATGTCTTTCCTCCTCCTCTTCTTTTTTAGTAGGTCGGAGCGTGGGGAACCTATAGGTGTGGGTCTTGCGGTCATTGTGAGGGTGTTATTCAGAGTAAGATTTTTTGTGATTTGAGAACGCAGAAAGAATTCAAAACGAATTGTTTCATTAATTGTAACTCTGAATATGTGGTCTACCGCCTACAATCCCCTTGTGGCTGTTTCTATGTGGGCAAAAGAAAACTAAAAGAGCGTTTTTATGAACACAAATACGCAATACGAGTCAACAACGAGGATTACCCTATGGCCAAACACTATAAAGCAGTACATCATAGTGACCCATCATCCTTAAAAATTCAGGGCATGGAAATTATTTTTAAAAAAATACGCGGAGGTGACATTTTAAAACAATTATTGCAACGTGAAACCTTTTGGATATGGAATCTTAAAGCAATGGACTATCCAGGTCTAAATGAGGAGATCGATTTTAGACCTTTTTTGTGACTTTGCAATACTGTTTCTTTCTTGTGACTGCTTGTTTCTCATGTGTGTGTTGTATATGCATGAAAGTATATGCATGTGTATGGTATGCATGAATATAGGCGTGCTACCTGTTGCTTGTGTTTTGACTCAATGTGACCAAAAGCTTTGATGTTATAAATTATGTGGGAGGTGTGTTCTCTCAATGTACAGTATATACATAAGTGTATAGGCTATGTATGTTTTTTGTGTTGTTGCTTGTATGTTTTTCATTTGACATTGTGATCAACAGATTTGTTCTTGAGAACCATGTGAGAGACGTGACCTGGCAAACGAGTATATATGCATGTAATTTGTTTCTATTTATTATTGTGATTTGTATTTTAGTGCTGGAAACTGCGTGGGAGGCGTGTCTTGGCAATTGCCTGTGGATCTTTAACACTAGCCAGCACCTGTCCTGTGTGTGTTTGCTCCTACCTGTGTGTCTTAGATATTATGATCAGTTTTCTACCTGCTTCACCATGCCCCGAAGAAGGCTCCATGCCGCTATGCTTGGGCTTTTTAAATTTGTCCGTTTAGGACATGTAATTTGTTTGTTTTAATGAAGGAGTGCCTCGGTCATCAGAGATTTCTTTTTTCTATGTCCTTGATGTCCTACCTTGGACCGAAGAGCACCCAGGTTAAACTTTTTTAAAAGGAATTGAGCACGCCACTCATCTTGAATCCATACATTATTTATTTATTTATTTATTTTTTACTTTCATTATATTGAAAAGAGTACCAGGATATTCTGTACAATTTCTGTTTTATGTTCCGTTAAAAAGAAAGTCAGAAGATATGAATTGACATTGAGAGATTGAGTAATTTGACACTTTTACTCCTTTAACATTAATAAATGGTGCTTTGTGGTAGAACAATAATGACAAGTACACACCTTTAGATAAACAAAATTTAAATGTTTCTTATCTCTTGCTACTTCAGGTGTCAGGCTTATTGGAAACTCCAGTTGCTCTGGGAGGTTAGAGATACTTGATGATCAGTCGTGGGTGTCATTGTGTGACGCTGCCTTTGACCAGCAGGATGCAGAGGTTGTGTGTAGAGAGCTGGACTGTGGGGCTCCTGTACAGGTGCTGGGAGAAGATGCTTTTGGAAAAGGAGACGCTCAGATGTGGACACAAGAGATTCAGTGCAGAGGAAATGAGTCTCAGATTCACTTCTGTCCAACATCCTTACACAAAAACAGCTGTTCACATGATAATTACCAGGGGCTGTTCTGTGCTGGTGAGTTAAATTATATTATAAGATCATACCTTTTACATATAGGGTGCATCTCAGTCAGCTTCATATTTTTCGGTCAGAACACTGAGCTGGGAGTCAGCCTTTTTAAGGTCTGTCTCAATCACAAAATCATTCAAATGTACTGGAATGTTCGCTCCCTAAAAATCCCACAATGCACTCCAAAAGCCAGATGCTCACTATATCCCCTAAAGGAAATTCTGTTTAGTGAATAACAATCACACAAACCAACACAATGTCAACGCAATATCATCATGACATTTAATGGAAGGTTTGAAAAGACAAACCGTTATTTATTTAGAGACCAAGCACTGAAAGGGAGACACACTGTCTGAACTGTCCTAACCCTAAGTTTCTAACTCAATCCCTCTAGCGCTACCAACTGTCCAAAGTAGCATTCATGTTTATGCTAATAACTTTTGAACTGTATGGGCTAGAGACAACATTTTTTACTCTGATTTCTTGGCTCAAGCCATTTCGATTGCATGTCATTTTACGTCATGAAAATTCCCGCCATTTTTGGATTCTGAAAAACCTTCTTTTTCGAACTACTCCTAGACGGTTTCTCCGATTTTCAAAATTTAACCAGATCCTCTTCAGTCCATGCAGATAAAAAGTTATGAATTAAATCCTTACCAAGTTCAATGATACCAAACATGCTAGGTTTTGCCTTACGGTTAGTGCAAGTTGTGAGTTAGCGCTTAAACTTTTGCTAATATCTTCGAAACCATTAGTCCAATCAAGACAAAACCACTATAGGAAAATCAAAAACATAGGTCGCTGGCTATACACTGTAAAAAATGATTTTTTGGTTAAGTAAATACTAGTGAAAAAACCCAATGTAATTTACTTGAAAAAGTTAGTTCAGGCAAGAATTTAAAAAACTAAGTAAATTCCATATCAGTACTTATTTCAAGCGAGTATAAATGAAAGTGTAATATCAACTCAATAAAATTAAGTAAAAATTACTCAACTTTTCTGATACTGGGGTTCCCATCATGCACTGGACCTTGAATAATTAATGAGGTTCATTTTTCACTGGTTTCCAGCTGTATTTACACTGTTTTATCATTGATTTTTGTTTTCGGTATTAGTAAATTGCCATTTTGTGACATTTCGAGTAAATTTTTTGCTTAAAACGACACATTCAAACACAAAAACGATCCATCAAATGTTACCACCATTGTGTATTGTCTACCAAGTGTTGAGGTGTTTGCATTCACATAAGGCTTAAAGTCTGACATGATGTATATATAAATTACTTAGATGATCTAAGTAAAGAACATACTATAAATGACTAATAAAATTCAAGATAATTGTTTTAGTGAAGTGTAATACAAAGGCAAAGGAAATCAGTATTAATCAACCTTTTACAAGCCGAGTTAAAATTACTTATTTTTTGTAAAGTTTACTTAATTCCACATTCCAAGTAAATATAACTTAAAGATTTCTAATTAAAGCTACTGATAAATATGTTTAGGTTTTTACTTGGCAAATCTTTGTAAATTTACTAGCATTTTCTGAGTGAGATCGTTTAGCAAGGTTTTTTCAAGTAAATCCTACTCCAAATTTTTTACAGTGTATGTTAATGCCCAAATGTCAAAATATTGATAGTAAATGGCAAAAATAATACAAAAAAATTGTCCATTGGTCATTTATCTTCTCATAGATATAAATGTCTATAATGCCAAAACACCTCTTGATGGCGCTATAATAGAACAAAACAAAGAAATTGACATTAATTACAATATAATATCATGATATTAAATGCCACTTTATGGATAGGTGTCCCATTACGAAACTCTGTATGTTTTTTTGATACCATATCAGGGATTGGGTGTGATGAAAGTAGCGAGGACTAAAATGCAGGACAATTGGTTTTTAATGATAATAAAATAAAGCAAAATGCAAACAAAAACTACCCAGAGGGGGGAAACAAGACAGACTTGAACAACTTGACTAGACTTGAAAGAAACAAACAGCAGGAAAACACAGTGTACATACAACGACCTGGCACAGGACTGAAAACACAAGGAGAATAAATAGGCAAGCAAACAAAAGAGGGTAACGAGGAAGGACAGGTGAGGCAAATTAATCAATAATCAGGTAACAAGATGGGAGGGGCTAGACAATTGACAGAAGAGCACATGGCACAAGGAAACACATGACAAGCCATGTGCTCACACCAAACATGACTAGAACACTCAGCTAAAAGGAACACTCATAAGCCACATGTTCACACAAAACATGACAACATGAAAGCACACAACTTGTGTTAACACAAGCTGTGTGTTACAGTACAAGACAGAAGTGTCAGGGCTCTGTCACAAAACCAAGAAATAGATTAGACAAAAGTGACAGAACTTGAAACTACCCCTCCTCTAACAAGGAACACCAAAAAACAAGACAAAGTAATGACCAGGGAGGGATGGGAGGGTTGAGCCAGGGAGACTTAGGCGGGTCTGGAGTCCTGGCAGAAGACCAGGGTGGTGCCAGAGGGACAGACCAGGCGGGATCCGGTGGATCTGGAATCCTGGCTCTGGACCAGGGAAACTCCTGCAAATCTGGAATTCTGACTGAGGGCCACGGTGGTGCCGGCTGAACAGGCAGCCAGGGCGGAGCAGGCTTGACAGGCGTTCAGGGCAGAGCATGAGTCCATGCCGGAGCCGAAGCTTCAGTGACAGAGGCGGCCATCTTGTCCGAAAGACACGGCTGACCTGGCGTGAACAATCTCTGGCTCGGCAGACATAACATGAAGAGACTCTGGATGGGCGGCCACAACCAAACAAACTCCGGAAGGGCGGTCGCAAGGAGCTATAGGGCAAGGAGCATGGGCAAGGAGCTTGGGTGGCGCCAGGAGGGCAAGGAGCTTGGCCATGGAGCTTGGGTGGTTCCAGCAGGGCAAGGAGCTTGGGCATGGAGCTTGGGTGGTGCCAGCAGGGCAAGGAGCTTGGGCATGGCGTCCAACCCTTGTGGGACGGAGGAAGTCTTTCTCATCCTCAGTTTACGGGAGCACGGTGGTGCTGCAGCCTCTTCGGGCACCACTGGGGGCATGACACGGAGAGTGGACAACTCTGGGACAACGAACGTTTTGTCCACCCGGACCACCGGACTTGAGACCCCTGAAGTCGGGTCCTCCCGGACCACCAGACTTAGGAAAGTTACAGGAGCCCTCCTCTCCCTCGGCTTGCGTGCGCTGTTTCTTCGTCAGTCAACTCTGGTGGCACTTCAGCCTCTTCGGCCACCACTGAGTAGGAGACAGATGAGGCAGACATGTTCTTCCTCCTCCCTCTCCCTGAATGGGTCATCGGAGGATTGGGGACATGGCAGTTTGTGAGGTAAATGGGAGGTGGGCCAAGAGGTGGAAGGCCACCCTCCTCTCCACGGTTGTACACATACCCCACAAACTGCCAGAATGACAGTATCCTCAGCATTCCCATTTCCCAGGCACGGACAGGCTCATTAAGGCTGTTGTTTAAAATGTTGAGCCCCTCCACAAAATAGAGGAACTGGTAAGGAACTTTGCACTGTTCTTACCTTGCCGAAGAGAATGCCCATTGTTTTCTGAATCCTCATTTGGCTTGTTCGTTCTGTCAGGGACTGGGTGTGATGAAAGTAGCGAGTACTCAAGTGCAGGACAATGGTTTTTAATGATAATAAAATAAAACAAAATACAAACAAAAACTTTACTGAGGAGGAAACCAAGACCGACAACTTAACTTGACTAGACTTGCTACGTTTACACATAGCTGGGTAATTAGAGAAACGAATACGAAACAAAAATTAATCAATAATCAGGTAACAAAATGGGCGGGGTTAGACAATTGACAGGAGAGTACAAGTAAACTCACATGACAAGCGATGTGGTCAAACAAACCATGACTAGAACATGCAGCTAATAAGTTACACCCATAAACCAGGTGTTCACACAAAACATGACAACATGAAAGCACACAGCTAGTGTTAACACAAGCTGTGTGCTACACAGTACAAGACAAAACAGAAGTGTCAGAGCTCTGTCACAAAACCAAAAACGAACTGTTCCTGTTCACTATCTTGATTTTCATTCAATAAATTCTTTTTAAAACTTGTCCAATTGCTTGTCCAATTTTCACCAAAATGGAATCGTATCATCTCCAGACCGTGCAAACAAAAAAAAGTTATGGATTTCATGTCGATAGATGTAATAGTTTTTGCATACCGCAGCGACAAAGTTGAAGCATGATGCCAAAATGACTGAACTTTGACCAAATTGAAAAATGACCAAATTAAATTTTGTCCAAAACCTACTTTTGCAAACTAGTCCCTGGTTTTTTTGCCCGATCGAACCAAACCAGTCTAGGCCTATTCTCTGGACTGTCTAGATAAATAATTATCGAAAAAAAGTTGAAATTTTGCATTTGGTTGGCTACAACAGGGTCATTTAGAATGTGGTCCCTGTTAAAATACAGCCAAAAGCCAATAAATCCAAAAGAAAAAGTCAGAACTTCACAAAAATTGATGAGCGTATGTGTCCTAACATTGTTAGGAAGCATGCAAAGTTTCGTGAGGATTGGATCATAGGTGGCGCTATAATCGTCAAAAAGGTCTCATTGTTATTAGGTGTTCAAGCACGAAGGTGTTTGCATTAGGTGTTTGCATTTGGTTTGCTACAACAGGGTCATTTAGGTTCATATTGGAACATGGTAGATCATGTAATATCACACTGAAATATGGTATATCATGGTAAATCTTGCTTATAAAACTTAATGTATTTTGATGCTTTTGTGCTTAAAGGCCTTAAAGGCCTGAACTGCTTGAACACCGCTAAATGCTGCTTGCAGCTTTGATTATAATTAAAATTTGTCTAAAATGTTGCAGATATATAACAACAATCAAAGTATATTTAATAACATAATTTTAAACAGCTTAAAAAAATGTCGGAAAATTTTTGTGTTAATATTGAAAAAAAAAAAAAAATGACCAGTGGTGACGTTTTATGATACAAGCACCTAGTCATATCACCGGAAATTGAATATTTAGTTTCCAAATGTGTAGTGAGCCAAAGTGTTTTACCAGTGCTGAATTTGTGTACACAATATATTGATATGCGAACTAGTGTGTTTACGGAGATGCACCCAGTCTTTATTTGTGTTCTTCTGTTGCTTAGATAAAAAGAATGTGCGGTTGGTTGGTGGCAACAGTCCCTGTGCTGGTAGAGTGGAGGTTCTTCATAGAGGTCAGTGGGGAACAGTGTGTGGTGATGGCTGGGATATGACTGGTGCTGCAGTGGTGTGTAGAGAGCTGGACTGTGGAGAACCTGTAGATGCTCTGGGTAATGCTCATTTTGGTCAAGGATCAGGACCAATCTGGATGAATCTTGTGTTATGCACTGGAACAGAGTCAACACTGAAGAACTGTGGGTCAGCAGGATGGAGCATACATGCCTGCAGTCACAGTCATGATGCCGGTGTCATCTGTTTAGGTGAATTATTAAACATTGCCGATTAATTTGTTGTGACAAAGAATATTTTGTTTGTTGTACTTAACTATCAAGTATTTGTTTTTTTTTCTACTGTGAATTGTCATTCCTGTAATATGAACAGGTCACAAAGCTTCTAGATTCATTAATGGATCTCACCTGTGCTCTGGGAGGTTAGAGATACTTGATGATCAGTCGTGGGTTTCAGTGTGTGACGCTGCCTTTGACCAGCAGGATGCAGAGGTTGTGTGTAGAGAGCTGGACTGTGGGGCTCCTGTACAGGTGCTGGGAGAAGATGCTTTTGGAAAAGGAGACGCTCAGATGTGGACACAAGAGATTCAGTGCAGAGGAAATGAGTCTCAGATTTCATTTTGCTCACTTTCATTATCACACAAACAAAGCTGTACCAATGACAATGATGTGGGTCTGGTCTGTTCTGGTAAATTATAAATATTCTGTCTCTTTGCCTGTATTTAAAACAGTTTGTGTTCACTGGCAGCTGCTTTATACTTTGTTTTAACCTTTATGTTCTGTATTCAGGTTACACAGATACTAAACTGATGAATGGTTCAGACTCTTGTTCTGGAAGAGTGGAGCTTCGGTTTCTCAATAAATGGGGCACAGTGTGTGATGCATGCTGGGATATGAGAGCTGCCAGTGTCCTCTGTAGACAGCTGAATTGTGGGATTGCTGTGTCTGTTGTGGGATCAGACTGGTTTGGAGAGGGAAGTGGTGAAATCTGGGCTGATGTGTTTGATTGTGACGGGAATGAAACAAAACTCTCAGAATGTTCCGTCTCTTCATGGAGTCGAGCTGAATGTTCTCATGGACGAGATGTTGGAGTCATTTGCTCTAGTGAGGGAATTTTATTGGAAAAAGTTATAAATTACCTATATAAATCTTGCAATATCTTAATAAAATGCCACATCTTTCCCTCAGATTCCTCTCTGTCTGTTCATGACGGTCTGGTGCGGTTGTCTGGAGAGAGACAGTGTGAGGGGGAGCTGGAAGTTTCCATCCATCAGGTCTGGAGGAGAGTTCTGCTGGACTCCTGGAGTCTCACTGAATCCTCTGTGGTCTGCAGACAGCTGGGCTGTGGCTCTGTGCTGAACTTCTCCGGCTCCTCTTCATCCAGTCCTGAACACAGTCATGAGTGTGTGACGGGCTTCCAGTGCTCTGGGAGTGAAGCTCATCTGGGGAACTGCAGCTCTCCACAAACTCTCAACTGCAGCTCCACACAACAGCTGTCAATCTCCTGCCTTGGTGAGCACAACAACATCTGGGCAGATTCTTCAGTTGTTGGTGATCAATAATGTGTTTTTCTCTCTCTGAATATCAGGCCGCGGGTCCATCAGGCTGGTGGGTTCTGGGGGAGACTGTGCAGGGAGGCTGGAGGTTTTTCACAGCGGCTCATGGGGGACAGTGTGTGATGACTCCTGGGATATTAAAGATGCCCATGTGGTGTGCAGACAGCTGCAGTGTGGAGTGGCCCTCAGTAACCAGCAGGTACCAGCCTGGTTTGGTGCTGGTTCTGGACACATATGGCTGGATGAGGTGGAGTGTGAGGGGAATGAGACGTCCCTGTGGAACTGCTCTTCTCCAGGCTGGGGGAAACATGACTGTCAACACAAGGAGGATGTAGGAGTCGTGTGCTCAGGTGAACATTTCAGTGTTGTGAAAAATTGTCATTCTGTAGCATTCAAAATTTAAATTTCTTTTGGGAATATCTAACATTTTTCAGTTGCACATACACGGGTTCAGTGGAACTGAAACTCCTGGTTTGAGATAAGACAGTGAAGGTGGACTCACCATACATGTTTCACATTGTCCTCAGGGAAAACTGTTCCTGATGAACAGTTTTGGTGGATACAGGAGAGTTGAGGTGTTTATTTAATTCTGCAGTGAGGCAGTTGTGGTTTTATGTTTTAAGTTTTTATGTCTCTGCTAATTCAACCTTCTCACATTCTGCTCTTACTTATTGAATGTAAAATCAGTGAAGATTGGCCATCATACATATACAGTATATACATACACACACACACACACACACACACACACATATATATATATATATATATACATGTACACTCACCTAACACCGTGTCCTAACTACACGCAACGCGACGCCGCGACACACGATAAAAGGTATCTTTTCCATGTTAATCAGAGTTTTTGTCCTAACCAAACGCGACTGCGACACGCAAAGATTATAATTTAGACAGTGACCTATTTTTAACTAAATATAAATAATGTGTACTCATAACCAATGTAATTTCTTCATTCTGTCAGCCGCGACGTCGCAGAAATAGGAACCGTGCCACAAGCCATAAAGGATCATTTACCTCAGATTTTGAAAGCATGTAATATAGCGTTCAAAATGAATTCTATGCAAACATACAACTGTACTTCATAACAAAATTTGTCAATGAGTATATTTTGTTAATGTTTAATAATGTTTTTTTTTAATAATGTTATTTCTTGATTTGATTATGTCCTTACCCATTTCCAATGCGAGTGCGGGCCAACAGTGCGCTTTCACAGAGAGACTTCTGCTCACACGCTGTTCTGAATGTGTGGCGTCTCACAGCCGCGTCGCGTCTCAGACACACTTGCTGTCGCTGGAATTTTATCACGTCGCGTTTAGTTAGGACACGGTGTAAAGGATTATTAGGAACACCTGATCTAATCAACCAATCACATGGCTGTTGCTTCATTGCATTTAGGGGTTTGGTCCTGGTCAAGACAATCTCCTGAACTCCAAACTGAATGTCAGAATGGGAAAGAAAGGTGATTAAAGCAATTTTGAGGGTGACATGATTGTTGGTGCCAGACGGGCCGGTCTGAGTATTTCACAATCTGCTCAGTCACTGGGATTTTCCTCACAACCATTTCTAGGGTTTACAAAGAATGGTGTGAAAAGGGAAAAACATCCAGTATGCGGCAGTCCTGTGGGCAAAAATGTCTAGTTGATGCTAGAGGTCAGAGGAGAATGGGCCGACTGATTCAAGCTGATAGAAGAGCAACTTTGACTAAAATAACCACTCGTTACAATCGAGGTATGCAGCAAAACATTTGTGAAGCCACAACACGCACAACCTTGAGGCGGATGGGCTACAACAGCAGAAGACTTCACCGGGTACTACTCATCTCCACTACAGATATGAAGAAGAGGCAACAATTTCAAGAGCTCACCAAAATTGAACAGTTGTAGACTGGATGGGATAATGCATCATGTCACAAAGCTCGAATCATTTCAAATGGTTCTTGAACATGACAATGAGTTCACTGTACTAAAATGGCCCCCACAGTCACCAGATCTCAACCCAATAGAGCATCTTTGGGATGTGGTGGAACGGGAGCTTCGTGCCCTGGATGTGCATCCCACAAATCTCCATCAACTGCAAGATGCCATCCTATCAATATGGGACAACATTTCTAAAGAATGCTTTCAGCACCTTGTTGAATCAATGCGACGTAGAATTAAGGCAGTTCTGAAGGCGAAACGGGGTCAAACACAGTATTAGTGTGGTGTTCCTAATAATCTTTTAGGTGAGTGTGTAAGTATACAGTATATATATATATATATGTGTGTGTGTGTTTGTGTTATGTTATGTATGTTATGTTGTTGAAATGAATGGGGTTGGATGAAATCTATGAGGCTGTGTTCATGTTTCTATCTAGAGTTTAAAGAGATCAGGTTAACTGAGGGCTGTGAAGGGAATGTGGAGGTTTTCTACAATGGATCCTGGGGTAATGTGTGCTGGAACCAGATGGACTCAGACACAGTGAGTCTGATCTGTCAAGAGCTGAACTGTGGAAGATCTGGTGCTTTGACTGATTCTACACCAAGACTGGAATCAGCTCGTAACTGGCTGGATGAAGTGAAATGTCGACCTCATGATTCAAATCTGTGGCAGTGTCCATCTTCACCCTGGGGACAGAATGACTGTGGTGAAGATGAAGTGGCCAAAATCACCTGCTCAGGTAAGACTGATGCAAGTTTCATCTCTAAAAATACAGTAATCAGTTGACATTATTGAGTATATAAACACAATGTGTATATATAATATTGATTCAACTTGTGATTACAGAACAGGAGAGTAATGATTCCCCTAGAAGCTATTTGTCATGCTCCACATCTTCATATCAGAGACAGTGTTCAGGTAAGTTAATTTGATGCAGAAGAACATACAAATCATACCAGCCAGAAGTGAAATATGTATGTGATTTAGTTGGGGGACCAAGGGGATTTAATCTCACTTCACATACATGCCCAACTGTAGGTGTTTCTGTTCTGACAGAACTCTATTGACCAATAATGTGTCTACTTTTCTGTGATTTTAGATCATCTTCCTCTCAGACTGAGTGGAGGTTTGGGCCGGTGCTCTGGGAGGCTGGAGGTGTATCATAACGCTGTGTGGGGTTCAG
Source organism: Pimephales promelas (assembly GCF_988280905.1). NCBI lineage: Eukaryota > Metazoa > Chordata > Actinopteri > Cypriniformes > Leuciscidae > Pimephales > Pimephales promelas. The sequence goes on along the minus strand of NC_142792.1, from coordinate 7,078,292 downwards.
TCTGTGCTGATCTGTGGGACATCAGCGATGCTCAGGTGGTCTGCAGGCAGCTGGGTTGTGGAGACGCACTGAGGGCTGATGGGAATTCAGTCTTTGGTGCTGGTGAAGGTGTTGTGTGGATGAACAGAGTCGAGTGCAGAGGGAATGAGATTCACCTGTGGGACTGTCCTCACTCCCTGAAGAACCACACTGACTGTTCCCACAAAGATCACGCTGGACTCACATGTGCAGGTCACAGCAACACACTGAACAATAGTAGTCATCATTTTAATGCTAATAATCTTTGTCTATTTGCATGATTTTGAATGTGTTTGTGTGTGTTTTGTCAGATTTGTCAGTGTCCACTACTCCTGCCACAACAACATCATCTTCTCGTCCAGTTTCTCAGACAGTGCGCTCAACATCAGTCACTCCTCCACAAACTCCTCCAGCAGCGTCTCTCTCTGTGCTTGTGGTTGTACTGGGAGTTTTGCTCGTACTGCTCTTAGTGCCACTGCTTATACTGGTTCAGCAGAACAGAGTGATGAGGAGAGGTAGGAGAGATCCAGAGACTGTCATAGTGTGTCTTATTCAGTGTGTGATCAGTCATGTGTTGTGAACTGACAGCAGGTTTGTCTGTCTACACACACAGATCTCTCTAAGAGGAGACACAGGACGACGACTGAGGCCGTTTATGAGGAGATTCATCACAGAACCACTAATAGACAGAGTTTCGTCACTCAGAGGGGTCAGTAAATGTCATAGAGTCTGATTTGTGGAGATCATAATCACTTGATTCATAAGTGACTGAGAGTAGATTAAATCACATAGATCCAGTTGTGGGACTTTATTGTGTTATCTGAAATGATACAGGTTTAGTGTTGAGATTCAAAGGAATTGGGGATTTTGGTTGATTTACAACTGTGAATGTGTGTCTGATGAATCTACTTCTCCATAATAGGAAGTGTCCTTTCAGAAGAACAGCATTCTGGGTATGAAGATGCTGATGAGCTTCTTTCAGGTTAGGGGACTCAAATATAAATCAACATAACTCAAATATGCTACACAAAGAATTGAATGGATTAAATTAATTTAAAACATTTAAATAATACGATTTTAAATAATATAAACCATCCAACATGTAACAATTCAAATTTATTATTATCAAATGTATTTATTATTTATTATAATAATTAACATTTATTTATTTAAGATTTATTGAATCTCTTTTTTCTTTTTCGTTTTTTTTTTCTTTTTTATCTGCAGTAGGAGCCGCACCTCACTACCATAATGACATCACCACTGAAGGGTCAAATGAAGGTCAGTGACTTTAACTGATTTCACTACATTAAATGAACTATTGGGCCTATGAATAGTAAAAGGAGTTTTTGTTGTTATCTCATTTAGAAAAGCAGCAAATCACACCTGAGAATTATGATGACATAATCACTGTTGGACTGAGATCTCGTGATACAGGTTTATTTCTTATAATCATTTCTACAGGTTTTAACAATATAGATTTATATAAATTTTAATTATACATACGCACTGTTTCAAAATCCCAAATCTTGCACATTTAATGCATGCATTTAATTTTTTTTGTTTATTTGTCTCTTTTGACTTGCCAGAAAACTATGATGATGTCATAATTGTACGACAATTCTCCAATGATAAAGCAGGTGTGGGATTCAAATTACTCTCCCAAATTACCTTTTTTTTCTTTGTTTGATTGTTTGTCTTCAGATTATAGTGGCATATAAACTCACATAATTAATAATATAAACATTTATATTAGACGGTGTTCAGGAGGAGTATGATGATGTCAAGAATGTCAGGGAATGTATGAGTGACATGTTTGGTACGTTAACTGACACATTTTTACCTTACTCTGAATTTGTTTAATTTTTATAATATCTTTATAATATCGATTTCGGTGGTCATGATAGCTCATTTAACTTGACTGCCAATGTTGATGTGTTTATTTATAATACATTTTAAAGCATATATTGATAAATTAATTTGCTCTTGTTTTCTAATAACAGACTATGATGATGTGGGGGAGGAGCCAGGAAAACAGGGAGGGACTTTATAACTGAAACCACACCCACTGTGTAAGACTGGAAAACTGGAAACTGGTTGAAGAGATAGACCACTGGTCTATGAGACGAAGGACCCTTGGCAAATTAACACTTCAACACTCACACACACTTCTTCCCCACATCCCCCATCTTGCAGAGATCACCCAAACTCACATAATAATCTATATGGTTTTAATTTGAACAACTATCATACAGTTTTATGTGTTTAGTATTATTTGAAATGTCTACAAGTGTGACTGATGTATAAGTGTCCTAACTATTTCCAAATAAGTAAAACAAAAGGTAAGATTTTTAAGAGTTTTCAGATAACATACACTCAAAGGAGGGTGGATGGGTAAACCCTCCTGCTCTCAGGTGTGTACTCAATTCTAATTTCCACTGTTAGCAAATTGCACCATGTATACTGATGCATACCCACTGATGGTGAACATATTTATTGTGCTAAAGAATGTTGGAATTAGGAAATAAGTTGACAAACAGTAGCTGTGATCAAGGATCTTTCCCTCAAATGAATGTAATGACTCTTTGAACTGAGCAGAAGAGCGTGTTGTTCACTTTATGTCCTGCAGAGGGTTTTTTTTTACATACAGGGCATGACTACAGCATGCATTTTATGTACTTGTTTAATATTTCTGTCAAATTGTATTCTTGTTTTGAATTTAGTTTTCTGTTCAGTAATAAAAATCAGACTGACTATGTCAATTGATATTCTGTTATTATTATCATCATTGTTGTGAAATTGGAGAATGTTGTGCCATTTTGTTTCAATAAACTGTTTTCTGCACACGAAATCCAAAAGTGCAATGCAATTCTAAGAAACATTATAAACTTTTTTTTGGATTAGACCTTTGATATGTCTCTCTGTCTTCTCAGTGTTTGTCGTCAGCAGTTAGTTATCAGTGTTTGTATCTCTTCTCTGCAGGTGTCAGACTTTGGCGCAGTGTGTACACTGAAGTGTTTCCCACGTTCACTCTCATGACAGCTGGGTGACTTTGTCAGCACTTTATCATGTGTGTGTCTCCTCAGTAAAGTGTCTGAAAGGTGGAAGAGTACCGTTCATCAGCAGAGGCGTTCTTTTGACATATATGGAGATATATTTGCTGTTTTGTCGTTGTATCTGTTCTCTTGAAGTTTAACTCTGAATGTGATTGGTGGTCATGAGAAACCCCTCCTCTCTCTACATTTATCTTTATCACCAGAGCAGACAACAGTCTCTTTTTCTTCAGATTTGCTGAGAGAGCTGATGAAAAGTTTGTCCTGAAGTGCAGAGCAGAAGAAGATGAAGAGCTGTCTTACAGTCTTTCTGATGTCCACCGTCATTACACTCACCAGTGCAGGTATTTTACACTCAGTTAAAGGGTTAGTCAGTTCCTTTCAACATATTATTAAATAAAAGTATATTCATAGTTAACACAAGGATATTCCTGTGTAGCATTACAAGTTTTAAAATCGTAGTTCTACACAGTAGTCAACATTTGAAGTGGATCAAAAAAAGTTAATCAAAGTTGTCCTAAGACAAGAACGGGTATTGTTCAAAATTCATGTATAACTTTGATGAAAGGTTTTGATCCACTTCAAATGTTACTGTAGATGATTGTTTTATATTTCCTTACTGATATTCATTTATTCAATAATTTTTTTTTTTTCAAATGCTTCTGGAAGCAAAAGTTTAAATTTTTACTGATTCTTTTTCTTTCTTTCTTTCCTTTTTTTTTTGTAATTGGATTAAATGGTTTTGTGGTTCGATGTGTTATAATATTATACATTCAGTTTTTATGACTTCATTATAATTGAGTGAAATGCAAAAAAGTAACATAATATCTGTAAATGAATGGACTTTCATAGATAAACAATCTCTTGTGTACAGGTAATGTGAGGCTGGTTGGTGGTCACGGTCCCTGTGCTGGTACAGTGGAGGTTCTTCATAGAGGTCAGTGGGGAACAGTGTGTGATGATGGCTGGGATATAAAAGCTGCTGGTGTGGTGTGTAGAGAGCTGGGCTGTGGTAAAGCATTGCGTGCAGTTAGTCTTGCTCACTTTGGACAAGGATCAGGTCCAATATGGATGGATGAAGTTAAGTGTGCTGAAACAGAGTCAACATTGAAGAACTGTAAAACAAAACGATGGGGTGAAAATAACTGTGGTCACGATGAAGATGCTGGAGTCATTTGCTTAGGTAAGAATCTTCCTAAATGTCTTGTTGGCAAATTAAACTGAACAGAATTGATGTTCTTCTCTTAATAATGAAATGTAGTTTTAATGCTGTTTATTTATATAATCTAAACACAGGTCGCCTTCCCAGACTCACTAATGGATCTCATCTGTGTGCTGGACGATTAGAGATACTTAAAGTAAAGACGTGGGTGTCAGTGTGTGACGCTGCCTTTGACCAGCAGGATGCAGAGGTTGTGTGTAGAGAGCTGGACTGTGGGGCTCCTGTACAGGTGCTGGGAGAAGATGCTTTTGGCAAAGGAGACGCTCAGATGTGGACACAAGAGATTCAGTGCAGAGGAAATGAATCTCAATTTGTGTTCTGTCCTACGTCCACATCATTAAATACACACTGTCCTCATAACACTTCTGTAGGAGTAATATGCTCTGGTTAAGTCATATTTGACCTCTCTTTACTTATTTTGCACACATAAAGAGATTAATGAAGTGTCCTAAAACTTTTTTTTTTTTTTTTTCAATAACCTTTGTGCAGGTTACACAGATCTCAGACTGGTAAACGGCCCAGACTCTTGTTCTGGAAGAGTGGAGCTTCGGTTCCTCAGTAAATGGGGCTCAGTGTGTGATGCATGCTGGGATATGAGAGCTGCCAGTGTCCTCTGTAGACAGCTGAATTGTGGGATTGCTGTGTCTGTTGTGGGATCAGACTGGTTTGGAGAGGGAAGTGGTGAAATCTGGGCTGATGTGTTTGATTGTGACGGGAATGAAACAAAACTCTCAGAATGTCCCGTCTCTTCATGGAGTCGAGCTGAATGTTCTCATGGACGAGATGTTGGAGTCATTTGCTCTAGTGAGGGAATATTATTGGAAAAAGTTATAAATTACCTATATAAATCTTGCAATATCTTAATAAAATGCCACATCTTTCCCTCAGATTCCTCTCTGTCTGTTCATGACGGTCTGGTGCGGTTGTCTGGAGAGAGACAGTGTGAGGGGGAGCTGGAAGTTTCCATCCATCAGGTCTGGAGGAGAGTTCTGCTGGACTCCTGGAGTCTCACTGAATCCTCTGTGGTCTGCAGACAGCTGGGCTGTGGCTCTGTGCTGAACTTCTCCGGCTCCTCTTCATCCAGTCCTGAACACAGTCATGAGTGTGTGACGGGCTTCCAGTGCTCTGGGAGTGAAGCTCATCTGGGGAACTGCAGCTCTCCACAAACTCTCAACTGCAGCTCCACACAACAGCTGTCAATCTCCTGCCTTGGTGAGCACAACAACATCTGGGCAGATTCTTCAGTTGTTGGTGATCAATAATGTGTTTTTCTCTCTCTGAATATCAGGCCGCGGGTCCATCAGGCTGGTGGGTTCTGGGGGAGACTGTGCAGGGAGGCTGGAGGTTTTTCACAGCGGCTCATGGGGGACAGTGTGTGATGACTCCTGGGATATTAAAGATGCCCATGTGGTGTGCAGACAGCTGCAGTGTGGAGTGGCCCTCAGTAACCAGCAGGTACCAGCCTGGTTTGGTCCTGGTTCTGGACACATATGGCTGGATGAGGTGGAGTGTGAGGGGAATGAGACGTCCCTGTGGAACTGCTCTTCTCCAGGCTGGGGGAAACATGACTGTCAACACAAGGAGGATGTAGGAGTCGTGTGCTCAGGTGAAGTTAAACACATTTTAGGAATTATTGCAAATAATTGACCAGCAGCTGCAGCTTTCAATATATAACAATAAAGTAATATTAATGTAGTATTTGGAATCAAATAGTATTTTGTTGATTTACAAAAATAAAAATAAATGAATTGAATTTTACATTTTCATCTAGAGTTTAAAGAGATCAGGTTAACTGAGGGCTGTGAAGGGAATGTGGAGGTTTTCTACAATGGATCCTGGGGTAATGTGTGCTGGAACCAGATGGACAGAGACACAGCGAGTCTGATCTGTCAAGAGCTGAACTGTGGAAGATCTGGCAGTGAACCCAGTAATTCAGTGGGTCTGAGATCTGCTCCTAATTGGTTAGATCATTTTAAATGTCGAAAACATGACAAAACATTGTGGCAGTGTCCATCTTCACCCTGGGGACAGAACAACTGTTATGATAATGAGGTGGCCAATATCACTTGCTTTGGTAAGACTTAATGTAACACTATGTACTAATTTCTTGATTTTAGAGTAATTTTTACAGCAAACTATAATCATAAGTTGTCAAACTTTTAGCTTAGAGTTTAGTGTTCACCTAAAACATATAATTGTTAAATTTCACTTTGTAATCTCAGAGAAACAGAGTCTTGAGTCACCACACAGTTGTCTGACATGTTCAGCATCTCCTCACCAGAGACAGTGTTCAAGTGAGTTAATGTGAGCAATCATGTATGCTTGCCTTGCTGGTAATAGATTACTGAGTCCCCACATGTATATATTTTAGAGCATGTTCCTCTCAGACTGAGTGGAGGTTTGGGCCGGTGCTCTGGGAGGCTGGAGGTGTATCATAACGCTGTGTGGGGTTCAGTCTGTGCTGATATGTGGGACATCAGCGATGCTCAGGTGGTCTGCAGGCAGCTGGGTTGTGGAGACGCACTGAGGGCTGATGGGAATTCAGTCTTTGGTGCTGGTGAAGGTGTTGTGTGGATGAACAGAGTCGAGTGCAGAGGGAATGAGATTCACCTGTGGGACTGTCCTCACTCCCTGAAGAACCACACTGACTGTTCCCACAAAGATCACGCTGGACTCACATGTGCAGGTCACAGCAACACACTGAACATCATCATTTTATACTAATAATCTTTGTCTATTTTCATGATTTTGAATGTGTTTGTGTGTGTTTTGGCAGATTTGTCAGTGTCCACTACTCCTGCCACAACAACATCATCTTCTCGTCCAGTTTCTCAGACAGTGCGCTCAACATCAGTCACTCCTCCACAAACTCCTCCAGCAGCGTCTCTCTCTGTGCTTGTGGTTGTACTGGGAGTTTTGCTCGTACTGCTCTTAGTGCCACTGCTTATACTGGTTCAGCAGAACAGAGTGATGAGGAGAGGTAGGAGAGATCCAGAGACTGTCATAGTGTGTCTTATTCAGTGTGTGATCAGTCATGTGTTGTGAACTGACAGCAGGTTTGTCTGTCTACACACACAGATCTCTCTAAGAGGAGACACAGGACGACGACTGAGGCCGTTTATGAGGAGATTCATCACAGGCCTGTTAACATCACAATCTCATCAGGTGAAATGATCACCATTATTAATGATAACAATGACAAAACTATTTACATATGAACTGTCAAAGCATGAAAGTATGTGTTTTTTTATATATATTTTGGCCCATTCTGCCGTTTAATGATTCTACAGGTCTTTTTGACGGTTAAAGTTAAAAAATGTTAATCCTGTTGGGCTTCCTGCTGTTAACCACTGAATTCAGCAGTGAAAACCACAGCGCTGTGTTTGTACTGCAGTCAGTGAGAGCGCACACAGGTGTTAGTGTGACGAGAGACATCCATGTCAGCGTTTCTGAATGCTGTTTATCATTTAACAACTTTTTGGTTGTTATAATGGTTCTAGACTTTAAGGAAAATGTAAAAAAACAATGTAGAAAAACGGAAAAGGGGCTGGTAATTTTCTGAATTTTCGGTTATTTGTACTGAAAATTCATTCTGAGTTTTCTTAGTGTATGCTTTATTGATGTTTTATTTTTAATTGATGCAGACAACATGGATAAAGAGGCTACAGAGGACTATGATGCCATCATCGATTTACTCAATTGTGAGAATTTCCCATAAAAAATATTACTTCTAAATAAATATGAAGTCAGAGAGCAGATGTCACTTAGTGCTTGTTTAGAGCGGTGCTTGTGATGTTATCTCTGTATTTCGACACAGATCGCATGGATGAGACTTATGATGATGTCACAACCTTGAGAGAAGGTGATTTTTACTGTTTAGTTTTTCACTATTTGTTTTGGCATGACAAATATTTAAATCTGCTGTAAATTTAAAAAGGAAATGCTGGAGAATTATGATGATTTCATGTCTTGTGAACATAATGTTGGAGCTGTAAGGGAAAAGTCGGTTTCAATCAGAAGCGTCTCATTATGTTCACCTCAGACAACCAATTTCATCTAAAAAAAACATAATAATTTGTTCACCATCTTACTTATTGTCATCTGATTTCAGCTTAGTTACCGGCTGGTGCATGTCTAGACTGTAAATTGTGAGGATATTGCAAAATTTATTTTCTCTTTTTTTCATCTTTTTTTATTTAACAGAGAATGTTGATGAGGAGCCAAATGAACAGAAAGAGAGTGTGTGAACTGCCTACAATTACATATGGTTTCTTCTTATAATCATTTTATCATTATTATTTGCTTCCTGGTTCTTTTTATATCAGGTAATACTCTTCTCAGAGGAAAGAAAGGCCCAAGCCAAAAACTGCTAAATGCAAATAACTGGTCAGGAAATAAGCAAGAATTTCACAAATAATGTAGATAAAGAAACTTTGCATCCAACTTGCAGACATTTTTTTACTGGGAGTGGGAGATTCAGTGCAATGTAAATGCAATGTCAAACAGTTCATGAGTAGTTGAAAAATGTTTCATCGGCTTGTTCTCAAGCCACTTCTTGGTTGTCTTTGCTATATGGGCAGGGCCATTGTCTTGTTAAAAAAATTATATCTGATGATTCCTCTTTAGATAACAACAACTCTTCATTTGTGGGAAGCAAGCCATTCTGAAATATTCTCATGTAGGCTACTTCAAAGCATTAAATTACTTTTTAAAGTGAAGCAGATAACCAATACCAAAAGCTAAAAAGTCTCCCCACACAATGATATCCGTGCATCACTGTGGTAGAGATGCATTTATTATTATATTTCTCAGCAGATTTCGAAGACCAACATCACCACTTAAGTTCCCATCTTCTGACAACTTTATTCTGTATTTGATGTTTTCTGAGACAGTAATGGCTCTTCAAATGCTTTTGCTTAAAATTTTGCTAATTTCCTGACCAATGATTTATGGTCAAGACAATTAAAAGCTTAGTGTTTAGCCATTTTGGGCTTAGGCCACTTTCCCCCCCAGGAATGTATAATCAACATGTTTTATATTAATCTTTTTATATATTGGCTAAACCATTTTATACTGTATAACCTGGAATAATGCAGAAGACTCATTGTCTCGATTTCATGTCTCGAAAGTTTATGACATAGCTTTTTATATTATTATTATTATTAATTCTGTCGTATTTTAAGTAGGCCTGTTACCTTCCATTGGAGAGAGTTCCGCTTTACATTGAGCTGAATTGCAGCGGTCGCTGTCCGTGGTCCTGAAGTCTCCGGTGTCCGGTGTCTCCGTGCTATAGTCAACATTGTAGTGCGACTAATTAATGCAGTTGTCGTGGAAATAAGTGACCAATTAGACGAATCTAAAATTAAAATAAAATAAAAAAAAGTACCAGAGAATAAGCTTGATGTAGTATGAATAGCCATGTCATATTCAATACATTCCAACTGCCATCATTAAAATCGACTGTTTTATTTAATTACAATATTTTGTTGTGCCCCAACTAAAAAAAAAAAAAAAAAAAAAAAAAAAATCAATTCTATCCATAAAGTTAGTCATACCATAGGCTAGTGCTTAAACCATAAAATATAGGCTATATGATTGCATGATACTTTCCCCCCCCCCAACAGCAGCAAAAGATGAAATGTAAGTGTATCGAGTATCAGATAGGAAATTGATACCTATCTTGATCATGTTCTGTCATTTGTAAATAATTTCAGTGAAGTAAATAGTAAAGTTGGATATTACAGTATACAAATGTTTGTTGAGGTCATTTCATAATTTGAAATTCCCCTCAAAGCTCAAATAAAGATAGCCTATTCTTTTACTGCCATCTTCTGGAATACAACGGAATGCAGTGATTGATTGTATAATGTGTTCCTTCAATTGTAATTTAAAATTAAATGTTAACTGATTAAATAATTTTTTGTGTGTCCATGATTGAGTTTTCATTTTACATCCATTTTCCATTATGTATAATGAATGATGATAATATTTCCCCGCAAGATTCACAATTTAAAACCCTAAACTGAATTAGCAATAGCATAGCAATACAGATGCGGCAAACTTTTAATAGAATGTATTCGAACCAACAAAATAAATAGTTAATTAATGACGAGTATAGATTTGATCAAAATGACTGCGGCCCCTTTAATTACTGATACGCATTTGATTGGTCGAGTTAAGTTTGCAGACGAGGTCGACGAAATTTGTTTGTTTAGCTGTTTAGCAAAATAAAAACATTCGCACGATTTATAACATCATGCAGGCTCATTACAAGAAAATGTAAGTTATATCCTGTCTAAAAACAAAACATTTTTAAGAGTTGACAAGGCAAATGACCGTAGCTAACTTACTCATCAAGCAACTTTTACAGTTTTGACAGTTTCATTAAGCTAAAGTTAAAATAAGTTAAATTTGTGTGTTAGTGCTCTGCTCTTTTTTTTTTGTACTACCTACAACAGAGTAAACAATAATGAGGGAAGGACTTAACCTTAGATTTCACAGTTTGTTTATCATGCTAACGTTAAATGTTTGTTTTTTGGGACTTGTTGTGAATACATTTGTTAAAACGGCCTTTGTTGCCCCTTTTCAGCGCAAATTGTCTCTGAAGGAAAGTTCTCCAGATAACGTATATGCAGTGTGGATCTTACAGGTTTGAGAACTTCTTATTTATGTTGTCGTTTCTACCATTGTTAAAGCTGTTCGATTGATGCTGCGTTACTCTGATTTCAATGTCAATCCTATCTTTCTTACATGTAATTATGAATGTTGTATTATTGTAGGCCTACGTTGTGTTATGTTAATAACTAAATTGGCTCCCCAATCTTACCTTCCCTTCATTTTTTAAATATACAGTATATATACATTATATGTATATACAGTACCATTCATGTGTCTTAGGCTCATCAAGCCATCAAAAATACATGAAATAAAAACAGTAATATTTTGTTTTCTATTTGAATATGCTGTAAAATCTAATTTATTTCTGTAATGGCAAAGCTCAATTTTCAGCATCATTACTCCAGTCTTCATGAAGTGTCACATGATCCTTCAGAAATCATTCTAATATGTTGATTTATTATCAATGTTGGAAACAGTTGTGCTGATTAATATTTCTTTTATAACACTTTGAGGATTCTTTGATGAATAAAAAGTAAATATATCTATAAGAACAGCATTTTAAATAGAAATCTTTTGTAATAATATGCACTACCATCATACACTATCCATATTCACTACCATACACTATCAATACTTTTTATTATACAAGGATGTGTTAAATTGATAAGAAGTGATAGTAACAATTTATATTGTTAGAAAAGATTTCTATTTTGAATAAATGCTTTTATTTTTAACTTGGATCCTGAAAAAAGTATCCCAGGTTCCAAAATAATATTAAGCAGCACAAATGTTTCCAACATTGATAATAACTGAGTATCAAATCAATATATGATTTCTGAAGAATCACGTGACATTGAAGACTGGAGTAATGAGACTGAAAATTCAGCTTTGCATCATAGAAATAAGTGACATTTTAAAGTATATTAAATAGGAAACCATTATTTTAAATTTCAATAATTTTTCACAATAACATTTGTTCCCTGTATTTTTTTTATCAAACAAATGCAGGTTTGATGAGCAGAAGAGACTTCCTTCAAAACATTACAGTATGACAAAAAAAATGTCTAGGGTGCTCAAGGAGTTCAAAAAAGTGTATGAAGGTGCTCTAGGGAATTCAATAACATGTAGTAGAAGGAAATCCAAGGCACTCTTAGGAATTGATAAAAAGCCTTTATTTGACTGGCAATTTCATAATAGAAAATTAAAAAAATAATAATAATAAAAAAACATGGGGGAAAAAAACAACCCACGTTCAGCGAAACAGTCTTCTTCAGGGTAAGAAAATGTTTTTAAAATTATAATAATACAGTAATTTTACACTTTAAAGTGACTTGGGGAGCCCTGGGTCACAGCAGCACAATTTCAGCTGCAATTCATGTTTTGATCACAAGGTGGAAACATGTGACTGACTGAGCAAATCAAAACTACTAACATGTGTGTGAATGTGATGTCTATATCCCCTTTTCTCTCCATCCATCCTTCCTCATGCTGTATAAGTAAAACACAAACAAAAACAACAAAATGAATATTGAATTCTACACATTCCTCCGCTTGCTAACAGCCAAAGGAGTTCAGAACTATGGCATTGTTGCTCTGCTATGGCCAATAGACCAGAGCAATGCAGATATTGTGCTCAAATTATTACAACATCAGTGATGGTCTATTCACTGCAGTTCAGCTGGATGATACTGTAATGTGAAGTGTTACTCACAAGCAATTAAATCATGAGTGCAATATAAAGAATGTGTTCTCAAAGAACAGCTGTGACTGACACCAGCTTTATCTGCCGTCTGGTCACCCTGGGAACGCAGGTATACATATTAAATTCTTACAGAGACTACAGAAGCAGACAGGGGTTTCCATAGAGACCGCAGGAGGCCAAATCCACAATAAGCAACTGCAAAACTACAAATCTTGATTCTTTACACCCCGCGGCTTAAACATTCCATTAAACTTCCCAGTCTGTAATGAAATAATAGATGGATGGATGGAGAATTTGGAAACTGTTCATTTTATGACCTTTCAAAGTTCAAAGTGATTTGCAGAGAGACTTAATTGTGTGTCTATGTTTGTACGAGTTGGAAATGGAGGTCGTTGTGCCGTCTTATATTGGAAGGTCTTTTTGCACATTGCTACCATTCTAAAATGTACAGTGCGGGCAAGATATGCCTGTAACCCTCCAGCTCACACTCGCCTTCTTATCATTCTATTTGGCACCTATACGGATGGACCGGCTCAGCACGCCACTGGCAGGCTTATCTCCGCTGCCCACCAAATTGAGATGGGACCTGTGTCTAGCCGACAGTATCAAACAGCTTTAGCCTGACCATGCAGGCATTAATCTACCTCCCCCTTGATGGTCTTTATTCTCAGATATCCAGCCTGTCACCACTCAAGCCAATAGTAGAGATTTGCCTTCCCGTAATGGACATCAAACTCTGACCACAGATGTTTTGCATGCTGTTAAAAGCCTGATGATGGTGTGCCAGATGGTTAGCAGTCTCACTTTAGGGCATATAATGCTGAAGATATTTGCTAAATACTTCAAGGCCCTTTTTATTTAGATAACATTAGAGACAAATTTTGGAGTTTGCAGAGTAGGTAAAGTGATGGCCTGTGGTGTTATTGCACATGCACCAATGGATAAGAAAGGAGGCTATCTGGAATATATATATATATATATATATATATATATATAGTCACACTTTAGGGTCCAATTCGGACTATTAACTAACTGTTAACTATGACTTTTGCTTCAAAAAACTCCTAATGACCGTTTATCACTGTTTAGTAAGCTAGTTGTTCAGGTTAGGTATTGGGATTAAGGGATGTAGAATATGATCTAGAATAAGGCATTAATATGTGCTTTAAAATACTAATATACAGCCAATATCCTAGTAATATGCATGTTAATGAGCAACTTGTTAATAGTGAGAATTGGACGCTAAACTTAAGTTTCGCTATATAGTTAATAAGTTAAAGCTGCAGTCCGTAGCTTAAAAATGATCCAAAATACATATTTGAGAAAATGCATAACCAGCCAGTGTTCAAAACTATCCGCTTGCCTTAGCTCGATTCAAACCGTTAAGCTTGTAATAATCCACTCCAGTGGTACTGGTGGATTTCCGCGGGAGATTCGAGCATGTCTTTGCGTCATTACGTCACATCTGTACACATAAAGAAGGAGTCTCGGCTAGTCGGCTATATTGCGTGTGAAGATGTTGCAGGTGGAGATTTATAGCTTTTTCTCACAGCACTTGATATAATTAAACTTATCAATTTGAAAGCACATGCACATGATCTGGCGGATCCAGAAAGGTTCAAACAACAATCATCAGTGACAACAGATTCACCCGCTAATCAGCGCGATTTACTACAATGTCAAAACCAGTACAAAAGTGGATGTTTCTTACTAGTTAAGATGACATATTCCGGTGTTATATTTCCAAAAAGAATAATCTGTGATTCTGAATGGCATCGACACCGGCGCGGTGACTGACAGCTGCACATTCTCCTCAAACATTGTGTTCACCCACGCTGTACCGTGTCGAGGGTGTTGCTCTTGCTGTGGGCTTATCCAATTTGTCTAAACCAAATGTATTGGAAGTTTTATTGAAGGAGTATTAAACAGCCAAATATTAAGAATAATCGAGAATAAATGCTTTAATTTCAAGCATCAATGTTAGCTTTTTTTTTTTTTATTCTGGTACAGCTGTCTAATGATGTGTGTGTGTGTGTGTTTTGGTGTGCATGTCTGTGAGAACAAACTTGGGTTATGTCTCGCAAGCAGTGATCTAACTGTGCACAGTTGGCTGCTCCTATACTGACTCTGAGAACATCAAGTCCCAGTCAATGACTCATGATGTGTGGAGTGGGCGTCCAAACATTCATTCATAGAAATACCATTTCCTATGGTCAGAGCTTATACTGAGTGCCACTGAGTAATTCACACGGGGAACAAAAGGATTGTAATATTTAATAATCATCTGTTTTTTAATAATCATCTTGTTCTGTCTGTCATTCTTTCTGTCATTCTGTCTTTATTCGTCCATCCGTCCGTCCTTCTATCCGTCCATCCGTGGTATACACAATGCAATATGTGTTGTGTATAATTTACCCAAAATGAAAATTACTGTGTGAGAAAAAAAATCACGTTTTCAGGATTTTAGTGTCAGTAGTACTACATTAAACGTCTACGTATGTATATTGTTGAATGAATATAATGTATAACAATACAATGGGGGGATATTTGTGGGTCCTGAAAATGCCAAAATATCTGATGTTACCAGTACAAAGTGCATATTTGTCTAATATAATTCTGTTTTTTCAGTTTAAGAATCATGAATATTTTCATTCTGGTGTAAACATTGTCCTGTGCATTAGGTTATGAGCACCAAGTCCAAGCCTAATCATGTATACAATGAAATATCAAATTTAGCATTTTAATCAACAGTACATTTTTATTGACCTTTTATCATGTCTTAGAGTATCACATAATATTGTATCGTGAGTTCAGTATTGTGATATGTATCGAATCGTGACATGATATTGTTAAACCCCTACCATTTAGTGTTACAGATAGCCCATTTATGTGCTTCTGAGAGCAGGACAGCAGAAACATGGGGCTGTATTTACCATGATGCCTTACTCTTCATCGATCACATAATGAATGCCATCATTAAAATTCACCATCACGTTTCTTTGTTCTTTGTAGAAATTTACGACATAACATTCTCAGATTAGACTCGGTAGCGGGAACAGGGAACCAATCCAAGTCTATGCTGACTGACTGAATGCAACGTGTTTGGATTAAAAAACGTTTTTAGTGCTGCCGACGTGAAGTGATTGCAAGTCGAAGTCAAACGTATAATTCCAGGGAATTAGAGCTGGAGCTCTGTGCGTGATAAGGGATGCTGTCATAACACATACGGTGCCTTCACAAATCCCGGAGAAGTAGCTTGGATAGGGAACATGCTAAATAAATTTGGACATGTCTTGACAAATGTACCTGCTTTACTACATCATTAAAGCTGAAGTTTGTTACTAAATGGAATAAAAAATAAAGGCTGGGATGCTCAAACAAACATTGAGCTACAGTTTACCATTTTTTTGCTGCGAAATTAGCCTACAACTGGCTGCTTATACTGTAGTTGTCTTTGCATATTATGCAGGGATAAGAAAAAATATTGAATATTTTAACATTTAAAAAAAAGACACTTCAGCATTAAACCCATTCCCCCAATCTACAACTATTTAAGATCTGAACTAGGTCTTGCTCCAAAATGTGCCTTAGTTCAATTTCAGTGTTGAAAACGGATTTTAAAAAGTTTGCTTTTTAATATGCCGATCATTTTAAAAAGCTGGATGATGATTCCATTATACAGTATTTGATCACGCCTTTTTTTTTGCACTGCATCTCTATTTGAACTTGTTTTCCCCCTCCATCCACACACACACAGACAAATGAACTTTGTTTATTCATGAGTTTGTATGTGTGCGTGTGTGTGTCATAGGACATTAGTCAAGAGAGCTCTAATGAAAGATGATTTCAGCACTCTGATCCAAGGGGCAAAATGTCTATTTCTGGTTCCTCATATCAATACACATCCACCTCCGGCACGTCTGTCAGTGGCTTGGAAAGTAGGCGCTGCGTTTTATGTGTGCGAGAGCCAGAGTTTCAAGAAATAAAGACAGTAATGGATTAAGTTAACAGCAGAATGTTCATGGAGAACAGTGATAGAGATTCTCTGAGCAGTGCAGTCACATAGTGGTAAAACTTGTAGTGATAAATTATATTAAAAATAGTGTATAGTCTAGAAAATTAACTTGGTATATATTCAATATACTGAATATTCACTATATTTATGAATAAAATATATTAAGTGGATATGTATATGGCAAAAGGTGATGTCCAGATAATATATTTGGGATATTTGTTTTTAATGACCCTACAAGTTTGATTAAACCATCAAAAAAGGATGAGTATGTTATATTGGGAAGAACAAAACATTGAACTTTGTTCAAGTATTTATCTAACAAAATGATTTGGCAATAAAAACAAGGCAAACTACATCTTATGGAAAATGGGGTTTATTTAACATTTGCAAACATTTGCATGCATTGACTACAGTATAATCAGTTATTAATATTTTGTTGGTTTCCGCTTGTTGTTGATTACAGCAGCAGTTCTCCTTATTGGCATTACTCAATACTTATTGGCATTACATATATATATATATATATATATATATTGGCATTACTCACTAAGTTTAGTACATGTGTCATGCATAATTTCTTTGATAGCCTGGCCAAAAATGTTGTCTGCAGACTCTGCACTATTTGGCATGTTTTATTGCATTATTCTAAATAAAACAATTGACTCGAAACACATATATCCAATATCGTTACAAAATCTTTAACCAAATTGAATAGTATTTGTAAAGACTGAAGATATATATATATATACTGACATAGAACACTTTTTTTATCTGCTTTAAACTATTTGGCCGAATGTATAGCGTTTTCATGCCTGTTATTTAGTTATATCATGCTCATAAATATAAATTGAAGTTTATATACAGAATGTGCAGTTTAAGTATAATGTCATTGCAGGAAAACAGTCAGATAAGACACGTTGACAGTGACTACTCAACCAGAATGTGTGAAATATACGAAGCAGAAGTGTGATGCCCTCTAATAATTAAACCTTCAAATGACATGACAGCTCTTAGCTGACGATTACAGAAGGTGACATGCGGTGTTTGAGTCACATGCATATGGAAGCATTGTGTTCACATTTTCACTGGGGGTGTTATGAGTAGAGCATCGCTACCTATCTTCCCGCTTATTACTCCATCCACACGCAGCATTAAAATCATCTGCTGCTCCATGATTGATCCATGAACTACAATATCTGTGAAGCATTACAGAGTGACAGTAACGACCCTTATAATGAGAGATGAGCTCCCTGTCCACTACGTCCCCTCAACATGACAACACTCATATATCACAGAATAACCTCTGGCTCACACTGATCAGGACAGCGCTAATGCAAAATCAAAGACAGGGCAGTGTGACCGATTCAACTCAGGTTTTCAGATGAGCTAAAATACTGTCCGCTTAAATCCTGTGCAGGGATTACTTCAGTCAACAACAACGAGCTGTAAATGTTTGTTGAAAGAGGCTACAAGTTTAAATGTGAAAGTGGAAAGGATAAATGCAAATTGGAGTATAAATATGACAAGTATTAGAAACTCAAACCTAATACTTGGGTGCCAGGTTTTTGTGACCTGCTCAACTAATCATACCAATTAGGACTGAAGCTGTTCTTCTTGCTCTGAAAATGTACAAATTGTTCTGACATGCACATTAGAAAGTTTTCTTCATGTTGACCTATTGGTGTTAAGGACATTGGTGAGAAGTCCTCATCACACCTACACCAAGTGCAGCTGACTACCACCACCTGATGTGTTATTAGATGCAATAGAAGCATAATTACAGGCCCGATTCTCATTTAAATAGGCATTTTAGTACAACATAAACACAGTAAATGTCTCATTTTAAAAGCAATTACATCTTCCAAAAGTCATCACTCTGTGTTTAAGTGGACTATTCAAAACGTTCAGACTGATGATATAGGGTGAATTCAAATATTAAATGTCACTCTCTCCTAAATAACATTGTTATATTGAGTTTAAAGGGATAGTTTTCCTAAAAATAGGAAATTCTGTCATTTAATCACCCTCATGTTAAAAGTGAGTGTTTGTGCTGCCTTAATAAGTTAACTCAAATATCCAAGTTGTCATACAAATTATTTTAAGTTGAAACCATTTTTACAGTGAATTGTTGACTTTTTTTCTTCTGTTGAACACAAAGAATATTTTAAGTGTTTTTGTCCATACAATCGAAGTTAATGGGGCACTTCAGTGTTGTTATTGTTAACTACAACTAAAAATCTTTTGTGTGTGTATATGATATTTCATTTTAGAATTATGTAACCCTTGAAGAATTGAGGAATATAAGAATAAAGTCTAGGACTTATGATGAAAATTCATTTTAACACTTTCACTCTCAGACACCAGCAAGGCACAAGTAGTTCACAATCATCGGCTACATCTTGCATTAGTTTCCAGAAATGGCTAGAATGGGGAACATGTCAGACCTCAGCCTATGGGGATACAAATGGACCCTTGTTGCCTTGTTGAGTGACAGTTCAACAATTAAACTGACAAGGTGAACACATTCACACATTGGCCCTGCAGCCTCTATCTTAGGAGACTAAATGCACTGTAGATTTTACAAGATGCAAACAGCATGCAGGCTTTTCCCACTCAGAAGTCCAATCATTCCTATAATGAGAGCCAAGGGTGCATTGTAAAGACTCTTCCTCTAACTTTATTCTTGATTTCCGTTAGAATAATTGATGGAGAGTTTTGCAATCTGTGGTGAGATCTGGTATTACCTCAGCCCTGAAGAGCGCCTGGTATCGAAGTGGCCAGGTGCCTTTTGCTGTCAGGTCAGAATTTCTGGATAAACGTTCCTTATAGCTCGCTTAACCTATACCAGTAAATCTAGGTGTATCCCTACACTCTTGTGAACCAATACATTATTACTAGCAACAACCATCAATGCAATTCATACTCACCCTCCGTGGAGATGCTTCCGTGGAGTCCTGGTGACCTCTTGCCCTAGCAAGGGTAGCTCTAATGCTCTTACTATTGCTTATAGAACTGGTATTGTGACCCGAGGCAAAGAACTATTCAACTTTTATCTTTATAAAATGAAAATTTATTTATACAAACGATAATAACACTGGTTACACAATGATTGTTAATAGTAGCAACAAAAGAAAAGGTTACAGATTATAATACCTCAGTTTCTCCCAACTTAACAGGGCAGTCCTGTATAAGTGGTTCAGTCACAAAGTTTTTCTTAACATACACAGTTCAAATATCAAATGAATAACTAACCTTGTCTTTCTATGAGCAGGTTAAGTTAACATCATACCGCTAAGCAGTTAAAGCAATATATGCTCCAGCAAGCTGGACTGAAGAATGATTATCCTCAGGGATGCACGCAGAATGTCTTCTAGCAAGACGCAACAACTAACACTGAAAACGCAGCCTTATTTATACTGGCTGTGTGACACAATCTCTCAGACCATCTGGGTTTTTCCAACGGATACACTTGCGACACAATAGTCATGCGACTCCTAGTTCCTCTTTTGAGATTCGCTGACCAGGCATTGCGTGTGCATTCTTTCTCCCCTTCCGAGTCTTGGGTTCTTTGGTCCTTCTTGAATGTGTACATGCATATAAATTCATATGTGTTTTTGTAAGTTCATTAAAATCTAAACTCTGCGGTACACCCCCTCTTGGAGTTATAAAAACACGTTTAATAAAATCCCTCGGATAAATGACATCAAGTTCATCAAGTTTAACATTATAAACATAGACAGTGGGCACCACAAAATCCAAACAACACTCATAAAACCTATATCTTTACTCAGACTCTCTTTGGAAGAAGCCAATTATCAGCCTTCCGTACTGTGCCAACAGACAGCCCATCGTTTGTCGATACCAACGCCGGTCCACCGGCATCCACCGGAGTGAGTCCTTTTGTCTTGGGGCCTGGTCCATTGTCACCAGATCTGCCAGGGCCAAGGCCAGTTCGCTTCCCCTGGCTGCTATGCCCTCGTTCAGCACTCTTGGTTCCCATCGAACCTGTGTCAGATGCTCCAGGCAGATCTATATTGGGATCAAGGACAAGCACACAGACAATTTGGCCATTAATACGCGCCTGTCTTGTGCAAAAGCCCAGGACTTCCTTGTGTCTTCTTGGATAGGTCTGAATGTTAACACAGCAGGTATTCTGAAATATTTGCTCCCCCAGACTAAACAAACGTTCGAATCCATCATCTAATTCGATGACTTTCCATTTCATGTCAAGGAAAAATCTCATTTCCCCATATGTAAAATTATGAGTGTTGCCCGGACCTCCACTCCGTGTCCCATGCCTGTCAAAGCAAATGCGAGTCATTTGTCTCATGCTAAAACCCAGTTTCCCATATTTATCTTTTTTCTCGGTGGAAGTCTGACTCGGCCTAAACGCGGATTTTTTCCTTTCCCATGTTTCTTCTTCCCATTTTGAGGGAGAGAAACAGGTGATAAAGTTCGTATGTTTTACAATTGCCCCTGACTCTGTCGCTGCTTGTGCTTCTGCCTTATCTAGGCGGTTGTAAACGCACTCGGCTGTTTCCTCCCTGTCAGTATGTACTGAGAGGGACGGAGATCCAGCGGAGCCTCTAGCTCTTTGGTCTGGGATCCCGCCTCTAGTTACCTGTATCTCTTTACCTGGAACTATCGGTAGGGAGACATCATGGTCCCCTACTTCTACAGTGATCTTGTCACTTCGAGTTTGTTCACCGACGGTTTGGACTAATCTTCTTAATCCGTCAACGGTAGGTGTATACAAAGTACACTCAGTAGCTATGAGCTCCTCAGTTTCTTTTAGCCCTGCGTCTTTCAAGCGCTTGCTAAATTTATCTGGTGGGAGTAAAGCAATATGAGTTATCTTGTCCATGACTGTGTGTCTGCCTTTCGAGAGTTCTGGTAATTATCCTTCTTCGAGGTTATATATATTGGGTACTCGTGTGGTCCCTCTGCGCAGTCCTCTGGATCAATTACCCCTTTTAGTGCTTAACCATATAATTTATCTCTCAGGCGTCCCTGAAGATTTTTTACAGTTAATATGAGGAAGCACCCTCTCAGTAACTTCCTCTTTGCACTAAGGAGACACAGTTACTCTCTGTAACCCTCTCCTTCAACTCTGGAGACACTGTTTAGCGGATTTTGATGGTGTTTTAATAATTATTGTTCACTCGGATTCAAATTATTAAATTAATAATAATTAATCCCGGACGAGCCCCCATGTGGTGAGATCTGGTATTACCTCAGCCCTGAAGAGCGCCTGGTATCGAAGTGGCCAGGTGCCTTTTGCTGTCAGGTCAGAATTTCTGGATAAACGTTCCTTATAGCTCGCTTAACCTATACCAGTAAATCTAGGTGTATCCCTACACTCTTGTGAACCAATACATTATTACTAGCAACAACCATCAATGCAATTCATACTCACCCTCCGTGGAGATGCTTCCGTGGAGTCCTGGTGACCTCTTGCCCTAGCAAGGGTAGCTCTAATGCTCTTACTATTGCTTATAGAACTGGTATTGTGACCCGAGGCAAAGAACTATTCAACTTTTATCTTTATAAAATGAAAATTTATTTATACAAACGATAATAACACTGGTTACACAATGATTGTTAATAGTAGCAACAAAAGAAAAGGTTACAGATTATAATACCTCAGTTTCTCCCAACTTAACAGGGCAGTCCTGTATAAGTGGTTCAGTCACAAAGTTTTTCTTAACATACACAGTTCAAATATCAAATGAATAACTAACCTTGTCTTTCTATGAGCAGGTTAAGTTAACATCATACCGCTAAGCAGTTAAAGCAATATATGCTCCAGCAAGCTGGACTGAAGAATGATTATCCTCAGGGATGCACGCAGAATGTCTTCTAGCAAGACGCAACAACTAACACTGAAAACGCAGCCTTATTTATACTGGCTGTGTGACACAATCTCTCAGACCATATGGGTTTTTCCAACGGATACACTTGCGACACAATAGTCATGCGACTCCTAGTTCCTCTTTTGAGATTCGCTGACCAGGCATTGCGTGTGCATTCTTTCTCCCCTTCCGAGTCTTGGGTTCTTTGGTCCTTCTTGAATGTGTACATGCATATAAATTCATATGTGTTTTTGTAAGTTCATTAAAATCTAAACTCTGCGGTACAAATCACATACTAGTATACTATACTCTTACTACTTTTACAATAGCTTTCTATAGCAAAATAAGAGTAGAATGCTATCATGCTGTTCCGGATTCAACATTACTCGTTTCTCGGTCGTTGTTTTTTTTTTAGCAGACCGGTATCATGCTATTTCAGTCTGGAGAGGTCTAGCAGTTAATGGAGATGTTTTTCTTTTCTTTTTCTTTTTTTTTTTTTCAATCAGTTTCTAGGCCAAAATCAGATATATCTTCTGTCCACTTTTCCAAACCTGCTGAAAGAGAGGCATTTAGAGGAAGAAAAAAAAATTAAACTGAGATTTCTCACATTTTGTACAGTAGCTTAGGATGTTCTTTGAGCTGAAAGCTTGCATTATGTGGGCTCTGTCATGCAAATAACGAGCTCAAAGTGATGATAAAGCATATCCAGTCAGAACCATATAAAGCACAATATGATGGTGTCTTGTAACAAAAGATACAAAACACTATATTATCATGCATTATTACATTGTAAGAAAAACTCCATAACAGGAAAGGGGTTGGTCATTCTCTGCAAGGGCATTAAGTTTATGGACATTTCAAAATCAATATGCAATTCCTTCATATTAACACGCTACACCAAAATGGATGTTTGATTGTAATTGGTCAGTTGTGGCATTTTGCGTTTAAGTTGTTGTATAATGATGCTAAAATTTGACCCAGGTGGTCAATCTCATGCCATTTTCTTCTTGTATAAAAATACTTAAAGCTCATATCCATTTAACAGTGTAATCAAGAACATTTTCGCATAACATACTGTATAAATCCCACTTGCTCGCGCTGTCAGGGTTTATTTTGCGATAATGACCGGCTGATTTTATGCCATTCCTTCTATTTTAATGGGCCAATCAGCAACCTAAATGTGTTAAATGAACTTGCCTTGGGACTGTTGAGTCTTTACAGTTCATTGCTCATGCATGGAAACAAAGTTGCAAGCTCAACATTAGGACCAATTGTATTTTCCTTTTTCCCCAACAGACCGAATGGATGAGGCAGACGACTCTTTGATATCCACAGAGATGAAGGAAATGGCAGTTGCCTGACAGCCAGATCAAGGTTTTCTTAGGTGCACCAGGCTTTTCATGAAGAACCTTTTAGCAGTCCGAGGCTCAAAGGTAAGATAGAAAGCATCTCCTTTTGTGTGATTTACTCTTCAATACGTACATCATTTGATTGGTGCTTCTATCTTCTCTTTTAGCCATTTGGCTCTGGTCTCTTGTTAAATGGGGCCTTGATGTGGGTCAAACAAATGTATCTGAACATGAATTGTTCACGTCTCCTTCACAGCCATTAAATGTTGAGATTTATATAGTATATAAAAAAAATATAGTACATCCATAAACAGAATAGGACTGTGTCATCATATTGTAGAAGCATTTTTTACTTTAAACGGATCAAATGTGATGCACTTTGACAAACATCTTACCTTTCATCTCCTTAATTGGCTTGAGGTCTTTCTTTCTCATGGTCTCTTTCTCTTTCCCACTCTGTCTGTGTCATTAATTATTAAATATCAGAGAAAGCCTAATTACATCTGAACAGCGTGACGCCATTAAGTAAATTGTCTGAAAAATTGGTACAGCGCAGCATACAGAGCTTTTTTCCATCATCTCTCTAAAGATACAGTATCATTCTTAATGGACCACTTTGTACTTTTGCAATTCAGAGGCCTGTTTCAAAGAAACAAAAAAGACAGACAAAAAACATTGTGTGCAATGCGACTGCAATTACTTTATTTTCTACTAGGTCACATAACAGATACAACATGGTGGATGTATTACTTGCAAATTTCATTTATACTACCCATATTCCTACTATCCACCTTATTCCTACGCCCCATGACGCTTTGCGCGAATTATGGGTGTAACGTCCGTTAAGCTGTAAACAATCAGTGAAAGGCTCACTCTAAAAAAGTGTCACTATGAGATGACATTAATCGACTCACTCTTCAACCATCGAACATTAAAATGAAATTTAAAAGTGTAAAAGAATCAACAAGGTACTTTCAACAGACCAAAAATAGCCCCATAAGCATGAGTCTTTGGTTAAATATCACTGTAGTATATCTGTATTGTGTAAATGCCTTTCAAAAATCAAAAATGTTCATTAAATTCAGCATTACGTGACACTATATCAAAGTGATTTTCGTCATTTTGACAGATTATGAATTGCATTTACCCGTGAAAACAAACGTGTAAAGAGACGTGAGGATTTGAGGAGAATAACAAGAGATTCTTCTTGCGTTCCAGTGAATTATTAATGGAATATCGTAAATTAAATTCAGGAGAACAGACCACAAATGTGCCGTATATGTTGTCCATTTTCATACTTTTACAGCGGATTGCAAAAGAAAAAAGAAAAATCATCATGAGGAAAAGAAAGCAGCGACTGAAAAGTACTCTTGCCATTGATATTCTTGTTATACGTTAAAATACTGTTGTGTCAATTCATGGTTACTTTGCTTTAGTTGTATTGAGCATTCCAAGCCAAGATTCACCCAGGACACTCAAAGCACTCCCAAACTGCAGGGGGCATCCATGCAACAAAAGTTGGTGGAACCAACCTTTGGGGAAGTAGCTTTTGGGACTATATTTGCCTGCGCACCCACAGAGAGAGCATGGCATTGAAATGTTTGTGGAGAGTTCAATTTGTTCTCTCATTTATTCCTGGAAAAGGATATTATGATTACAGCTCCTGATCATTTAAAGACGCAACTGGTAGGACAATTTATGATTAACTGTGTTTGAATATGTTGAGTTTTAAATGTTCAGGTTCTGCTTGGTTTGTAATGTGCAATTTAAAGGTTATGAGGATTTTGTTATGTGAATGTTGAACTTGACAGAAGTAACATGTGCATGAGTTTAATTATGGGAATGGTATTTTCCTGGTAAAATCCTAGGTTAAACTTAATGATCGTGTTTAGTTTGGTTTGAAGATTCAATAGCATTCATTTATTATTTCTGTGAGATAGTGGTATTGTGATTTATGTGTGACTGATTCATGATGTATATGTAACTAATTCATGTTTGGTTTGTGTATTTGAAAGGTTTTCAACCTATATCTACTGTTCCATCACTGATCTATCAAATCACCTTCAAGAAACTATACCATATTATTCCATCACTGGTCTATCAAACCATCTCAAAGAAAATAAAGAATCAAGAAGTGAACAGATTGAGTTGTCCTTTGCGTTCTTCAGTGAGAAAAGCAGTTTTCAAGTTTGGGCTGAGCTGTAATCAATTAAAAAACAAACAGAACTTGACAGTTGAAAACCAGCGTGGCAGTGAGAATAAGGATAAAAGGCCTGAAGTCAAGCTGTTAACGCAAAGGAAGAGTTAACTGGAAAAAAAAGTAGCACCATGGCAAAAGAAACTCTTGGGAAGACAGTCAAGCAACTGAAGCAAGAGCGGACCTTAGCTAAATCTGCTTTCACCAAGCAAGCAAACTACCTGAGTAAAGCTGCAAATGAGATGATTAAAGATGAACTACAAGAGGAGTTCAGCAAACTTAGTTCCTTGGCAAGACACGTCAGTGATGCAAATGAGGACTATAGGTCTGGACTACTGGCTGAAGCAGGGACTGAGGAGGATGGAGAAGTCAAGCTCAATAAGCACCAGCAGGCTGAACTTGAGCAGACAATGGAAGAGTGTGACATGAGACTGGGGGACATCCGTGAGGCAGTCCAAGCCAACCTCTGGCCAAGATATGGTAAAGAGGACATAGACTTTGCATTTCAAGAAGCGGAAGAGGCCTGTGACAGAGCCCAAGCAAGCCCCGTCACTGCTATCAATAGAGATGGCTATGAACTGCTGCTGGAGAGAGCAAGGAGGCTAATCCATGTTGCAACTGTAAGCCTGAAAGATTGGGAAAAATGGATCCCACATAATCAGACAGCAGACCTGAAAGGCAGATTAAAAGACCTGAGAATATCTGGGAGCAACCTTGAGGCCA
Source organism: Pimephales promelas (assembly GCF_988280905.1). NCBI lineage: Eukaryota > Metazoa > Chordata > Actinopteri > Cypriniformes > Leuciscidae > Pimephales > Pimephales promelas. The sequence goes on along the minus strand of NC_142792.1, from coordinate 7,051,543 downwards.
GAAGAGCAGAATTCCTTACTGCACAAAGAATTGCAGAAGACCAGCAGCCTCAACCAGCACCAGTTCCCCAACCAGTGGTGAGGATAAAGCCAACCTGTCTACCTAAATTCATTGGGATTAGGAGGAATTTCCATAGATGGAAAAGAGACTGGGAGAGTCTGCAAAAGCAGGGAGAGCCAACTGGATCAGTGGAAGTGAAGAAGTTCCAACTCCTTGACAGTGTGGACGAGAGGATATGTAGAGACCTGAGCTTGACAACATACAACAGTGCTGAAGATATATTTAGAGTACTTCAAAACAGATATGGAAACAAGCCAATGATTGCTTTAGAGATAATCGAGGACCTAGAGAGGATCCCTCCTTTAAAGTCACACCAGCCAAGGAAGGTAATTGACCTAATTCAGGCTGTGGAAAAGGCCCTGAATGACCTCACGGAACTCGAAAGTATTGGAGCCATAAAGAATCCCCTTGTGATCAGATCCATAGAGAGCAAGCTCCCAGATAATTTAAAGAGGGACTGGCTGGCATTCATGGTTAATCCAAGGAATGGAGTCACACCTGACAATCACTTTGACATCCTTCTAACATTCTTGAAGACACAAGAGGACATTCTAGAGAAACTAGACCAATTGGGTGTAAGTGAAAAACCTGAAAAGAAAGCTATGTATCCAGAGAAGAGGTATGCCTCCACAAAGTCCACAAGGAGAGGAGGATGTGTTGTCTGTGGAGATGAGAAACATCGTGATAAAATCTTCTTTTGTAAGCAGTTTAAAGAACTAAAACCTGGTGAGAAACTGAATGCTATCGAAAGGTTGGGAGCATGCAAGAGATGCCTCAGATGTCATGTAGAGAGTGATGAATGTACAGACACTTACCTGTGCAGGAACAGGGACTGCAGAAGAGGAAGCTCTTCAGATCACCACTTCTTTCTCTGTCTGAAAGGAGGATTCAAGGGGAAGGAATCTGTGAAAGTGGGAAAACCCAGCACCAGGAGGCAAACATTCACAGAGGAGCAAGAGGAACTGATGTCTGAGCTCACCCCGGACATGGCAGAAAAAGTCAGGAGAGCCTTCACCAACATGGCTGAAAAATCAGACGGCACTGGAAGAAGCCTTCGTGGAGTGATGGATTCAAGCACACATGAGTTGCCAGTTATTCTGATGCTTCTCGAAGTAACCACCAATACAGGACAGAAAATTGGAACTCTCATCGACTTGGCGTCAGATACCAACTACATTACTCATGTAGCTGCCAGGAGATTAAACCTTCAGAGTGAAAAGATCACACTTGTTGTCCATGGAGTTGGAGGCATGGCCATGAAGGTAAAGACCAAAAGATACGTACTCAAGGTACGAATCAAGACTCCCAGAGGCACGGAGAGAGCTCATGAGCTGATCTGTTATGGGTTGGATGAAATTGCAAAAGTTCACAGAGTGATCAAAGCACAGCAACTCAAGAAGTTCTTTCCCGACACCAACCTAGAAGATCTTCACAGACCAGCACATGTTGAGCTTCTCATAAGCCACCGTGAAGGAAGACTTGTTCCACAGAGAGTAAAGGTGGTAGGAGATCTTGTCCTGTGGGAAGGCCCTTTAGGAAAGACCGTTGGCGGAGCACATCCAGACCTCTGTGAAGTAGTAGGTATGGCCCTGCACAATTCTGAAACCCACTTCGCACGATCAATGAGAATCACTGCAGTAAAGTATAAAGAAATTGCTGAGATGCAAAAATCTAGAGCTGAAACCAGAACCACTGTTATTGGCAGGGAGTTCTTGGACTGGTGGAAGTGGGATAGCATTGGTGCAGCCTGTGAACCCATGTGTGGAGGATGCCGGTGTGGTAACTGTCAGCCAGGAGGCAAAGACATGACTCTGAGTGAAGAGAAAGAGCTTGAGGTGATCAGGCGAGGCCTCAGCTATGTGAAGTCAGATGCGCATAGTCAGGAGCCTCACTGGGACACAAAATATCCCTGGATTGAAGATCCAAGTTCCCTGCCTAACAACAGAAGCGCAGTGGAAGCTACATTTCTGAGGACGGAAAAACAGCTCAAGAAAGAACCAGAGTGGCATACAGCATACACAACTCAAGTCCATGAGATGGTGGAAAGGAGAGCAGCAAAGAAACTCAGTAGGGAGACCATTGCTAACTGGAAAGGACCAGTGTGGTACGTCAGTCACTTGGTGGCGCCAAACCCACACTCTGTAACAACACCTGTCCGACTGGTATGGAACAGCAGCCAGAAGTTTCGAGGGATCAGCATGAATGACCTTCTCCTGAAAGGGCCTGATGTACTTAATCCCATTCGAGCAGTGCTACTAAGGTTCAGAAAAGGAGCCCATGCTGCCCTCGGCGACATCAAAAAGATGTACAATTCTGTGTGGCTTGAAGATCTGGAGATGCACCTCCATAGATTTCTCTGGAGAAACAGTGGAGTTGAAGAAATTGAGGAATATTGCATCACCAGGGTCAACATTGGTGATCGACCAGCAGGATGCATCGCACAACTGGCCATGAGAGAGACAGCAAGGCTGCCCATGTTCACTCATCTGAAGGAGGAACGGAGAGTTATTGAGGAGGATTCCTATGTAGATGACATTCTGACATCCCATAATGACCTGGAAAAGCTAAACGAAACCACCAAAAAAGTTGAAGAAATTTTGAAGGCAGGTGGATTCTTCCTTAAGCCGTGGGTCCGATCAGGCCAAAGTGGGAGGCAGACGTCTACATCAGTACATCCAGCATCGTCAGATGGAGTCTTCATTCTCCCCAACCAAATAAGAGAAGGAGACAACAAAGCTCTTGGGGTTGGTTACCTAGTCGAACCAGATAAACTGTACCTTATGACCTCGATAAACTTCTCAAAGAGGAAAAGGAAGATGAGAATGAGCAAAAATCTCGGTGAGGAAGAGGTGAGAGGAAAAACTCCAAATCCATTGACTAGAAGACAACTGCTTAGCCAAGTAGCTAGTTTGTATGACCCGATAGGCCTTGCAACACCTGCCAAACAGAAAGGAGCCATTCTGGTCAGGAAAGCATTTCAAGAAGCTGGAGGCAAAACTCTATCACGTGACACATGGGACACACCTCTGTCTGAAAGACTTCGAGAAGAAGCCATCCACCTGTTTGAGGAATACACACGCCTCAACCAAATTACCTTCCATAGAAGCCTCACACCAGTCAGAAGGATTGGAGAACCCTGGGGAATAACTTTCTCAGATGGTAGCGACCAGAGCTATGGAGCTGTTGCATACTTCAGGTGGGAGACCGAGCAAGGCATTCTGGTCCGGCTTGTTGAGTCCAAAGCCAAGCTCACACCACTTGACCAAAAGGGAGAAGCAGTGAAGGCTGAGGTCTGTGGTGCTGTGTTTGCGGCGAGACTCAGAAAATACATTGAAAGGCACAGTCGAATGCAAGTTGAGCGTTGGCTCCATCTGCTGGACAGTCAAACTGTGCTAGGTGCAATCCAAAGGGACAGTTATGGGTACCAGACCTTTTTTGCCAACAGAGTGGGAGAGATCCAGAAGTCCACATCAGTTGAAGACTGGAGATGGATTCCAGGTGAGCAAAACGTTGCTGACCTCACAACAAGAGGTGCAACCCCAGAAGACCTGAAAGAGGATTCTGTGTGGCAAAATGGCCCAGAGTTTTTGAAACGACCTGTGGAGGAGTGGCCGACAAAGTCAGCTAGAGATGTTGCTGCAGAAGCTAAAGAAGGTATAAACAAGCTCCAAAGGAAATGTTTTACAGCAGCACTGACCAGAGCACAGATGAAAAGAAACCAACATGCTCTACCTATTACTACAATGCCAAGATCCCCAATCTCTAATGAAAAGAACGACGATCTGCAAAGCAGCCCTTGTGGGAAAGGAGGGTATCAAATCCAAGTCAGGAGATCACCTTCTGGTTCCTCAGTGAGGAAAATCCTGGACATAGGTAGGTTCAGTAGTTTAAGCAAGCTGATAAGAACCATTGCTTGGGTGTGGAGAGCTGCCACAAGATGGAAGGAAATGCTGGCCAAGACCTCAATCACAAGCAAACCAAATAGGAAGGAGATTCCTTCAGCTCTTGAGATCAAGTCCAGAGTGAAGGAAACAACACTTACCATCATGGAGTGTGAGGATGCACTCAGGGATCTCTTCCTTGCAGCTCAAATGGAGGTAACCTTGCCAGACATCACACTTAGCAGGCTTGCTGTGGTCAGGGAGGAAAGCACTGGACTTTTGCTCTGTGGAGGAAGATTCCAAATCTTTAATGAAGAGAAAACTGCAGTACCAGTCTTGCCCTACACATCATGGGTATCCACTCTTCTAGCTCAAGAAGCCCATAAGGCAAATCATGAAGAAATTGCAGGCACACTCCTCCGGATGAGAAAGAAAGCATGGGTGGTAAGAGGTCGGAAACTAGCTCAGAAGATCGTTGATAACTGTGTGACATGCAGGAGACTTAAGGCTCGAAGATGCCAACAGATCATGAGTGACCTTCCATCAGAGCGAATAACACCAGCCAATCCATTTGAGTACACGACAATGGACTTATTTGGACCTTACGAAGTGAAGGATGAGGTGAGAAAGAAAGTGAAACTCAAAGTGTGGGGAATCGTCTTCTGTTGTATGGCGTCCAGAGCTATGCACACCGACCTTGTTAGTGACCAGTCAGCTGAAGGCTTTCTTCTAGCCTACCAAAGATTTACAGCACTGAGAGGACATCCAAGGAAATTGTGGTCGGATCCTGGGAAGAACTTCGTCGGAGCCAGACCTGCCCTCAAAGAGCTCTACATGTTTCTGAACCGACTGGAGAAATCAAAGCTTGAAGATGAAGTCTCCAAGCATGGCACAGAATGGAGCTGGAAGATCAATCCAGCAGACTCGCCTCACAGAAACGGGGCTGCTGAGGCTGCTGTCCGGATTATAAAGCGAGCTTTGCACAATCTGGGGGGTGATGGAGTCTTCACATGGGGTGAGTTTCAAACTTTCCTTTATATGGCTTCCAACCTAGCAAATGAACGACCTATTGATGCCAGGACTCAGAGCCGGGAGGACTGTGTAGAATACATTAGCCCAAATTCGCTTCTGCTTGGAAGAACTGGACCCAGAGGAGATCCAGGGACCTTTGATTTTAAAAACTATCCTTACAGAAGATTGCGAATCATCCAAACAGAAGTTGACCGATTCTGGAGGAAATGGAGCCAGTTAGCTGGACCAAACCTGTTTGTCCGAACCAAGTGGCACACCATTCACAGGAATGTGGCAGTTGGAGATGTCGTCTGGTTGGCTGACCAGAATGCCTTGAGAGGTCAGTTCAGGCTTGCCAGGGTCATTGACGTCAACACTGACAGGAAGGGAATTGTGAGGGATGTATATCTCCGATCCTTCCCCAGCTACCCAGTCGCAACTGTGAAACCCGCTAAAAAGACACAAGAATACTCAACCAAGATACCTGCAACCGTTCTTCACAGAGATGTCAGACGGATAGTTGTCATACTTCCAGTTGAAGAGCAGCAGTAGCAGCAGGATCCAAAATGGAGTAACTAGACCCGACACATCACAGTTCTGGTGTGACCTCCTTGGGTTGAAGAACCAGGAGGTCAAGTGGGAGGTGTTGTGTCAATTCATGGTTACTTTGCTTTAGTTGTATTGAGCATTCCAAGCCAAGATTCACCCAGGACACTCAAAGCACTCCCAAACTGCAGGGGGCATCCATGCAACAAAAGTTGGTGGAACCAACCTTTGGGGAAGTAGCTTTTGGGACTATATTTGCCTGCGCACCCACAGAGAGAGCATGGCATTGAAATGTTTGTGGAGAGTTCAATTTGTTCTCTCATTTATTCCTGGAAAAGGATATTATGATTACAGCTCCTGATCATTTAAAGACGCAACTGGTAGGACAATTTATGATTAACTGTGTTTGAATATGTTGAGTTTTAAATGTTCAGGTTCTGCTTGGTTTGTAATGTGCAATTTAAAGGTTATGAGGATTTTGTTATGTGAATGTTGAACTTGACAGAAGTAACATGTGCATGAGTTTAATTATGGGAATGGTATTTTCCTGGTAAAATCCTAGGTTAAACTTAATGATCGTGTTTAGTTTGGTTTGAAGATTCAATAGCATTCATTTATTATTTCTGTGAGATAGTGGTATTGTGATTTATGTGTGACTGATTCATGATGTTTATGTAACTAATTCATGTTTGGTTTGTGTATTTGAAAGGTTTTCAACCTATATCTACTGTTCCATCACTGATCTATCAAATCACCTTCAAGAAACTATACCATATTATTCCATCACTGGTCTATCAAACCATCTCAAAGAAAATAAAGAATCAAGAAGTGAACAGATTGAGTTGTCCTTTGCGTTCTTCAGTGAGAAAAGCAGTTTTCAAGTTTGGGCTGAGCTGTAATCAATTAAAAAACAAACAGAACTTGACAAATACCAAGTATAACGTTATTCTCATGATGTCTGAAAATAAATCATGAAGGAAAATTGACAGCTCATCCAGTTAAACTGACGGATCAGCTTTATTTGTAAGGTAATTTATGATTTGAAATGATTCGTTTCAGTCTTTTTGAATGGAAGTTCCCCAAACCGGAAGTGCCACCTATATTCAAAACGCAGTGAGGTCGTCAGGAATAAGGTGGATAGAATGTAATATTTTAAAGTTTTTGAAGTTAATTCAAATTCAAACGTAGTACGTACTCAGCAGTACTGTACACACCAACTGTCATAAAGGGATACTCCTTTTTTCTTTTAGAAATAGGCTCATTTTACAACTCCTCTGAGTTAAACAGTTGAGTTTTACCCTTCAGCCGATTTTCTGATATTTAGAAGAATACCAGCAACCAGACGGTTTCTGGTCTCATTGACTTCCATAGTATACAGTATATTTTTTTCCTACTATGGAAGTCAATGAGACCAGAAACGGTCTGGTTACTGATATTCTTCTTAATACCAGAAAATCATCTGAATGGATTCTAAAATGGATTCAAGTGTGTCATTGAATCATTCATTCAATAATTCATAATGATTCATTCAAAACTGATTAATTCAAGTGTTTTTATGAGTCAGTCTATGAATCGTTCATTAGACCAATTTGTTCAAAAACTCCGATTCATTCAGTAATTAAATGTGTTGCTCTGAGACGCGCAATGGCTCTACTGTGGATTTTTTGGAACTATTTTCATTGGTGAAATGGAGTAAATCAACAATATTCTAAAAAAATATTCTAAAATATAATTAATCTAACAATAATTTCTTGTTTTTTGGACTGTTATATAAAATATATACTGTAGACCTATCACATTTGCAACCATGCTGATATTTGGGAAAACAGCACATTGTGTTTGTGTGGTTTTGCTTAACTATATCCTGTCATAAATATTAAAAACAAGAACTTTTGTCCCATATCTTGAATTTTGGGAACATTTTTGCTCCAAGCCCACTTTAATTTCTTTCCCTGCTGTGTGTGCAGAATGATCTTTTTCAAGCGCAAGCGGAGACTCCTTCTGTTGCGAGGCCCGTTCAAGTGAAACGAGTGAAACCGAGCAAAGGCCGCTAATGGTTGCAAAATGATGTAACATCTGTCGATTTTTTTTTACACTCTAAGTTACAAATAAAGCAGCTTCAATATACAACACATTGTAAAATACACTTTAACAATTCAGAATTTATTTAATTAAAATACATTTGAAACATCCAGTAAAATTATATTTCAAATATTTACTGCATTTTTTTCTTTCCTTTTTTTTTCTTTCTTTTTTTATACAAAAGTTATCACAAACTGTACACATCATAACAACATACATAGCGATTGTTTTAGTTGTCTGGTGCAAATATGACAAAAAATCACTGAGAAGCAGTTCATCAATAGCTCGACAAGAAATCATCTCAGGAAGTTGATTGCTAATCAAAACAGTTGTACAATTTTTAGAAGCCATTACACAATATATGCAAATTGTGTATAAAGTTATTCAAGACCACGAGCCCATAGTACAAACCAACCACCAAACGATCCATAGAAATGCACTTCAACAAGATAACAATTCGAAGAAATTCTCAAGTATCTATACACACATGCCAGCAATGGCAAGTTAAATTAATTAAAAATACTACCTCTCAGAAATAATATCTAAACCTACATTTCTAAACCATATTTAATGTACTGGTATCAGCATGCTACAAGAATACTTCATCTTTGTTCTAAAACTCTGACCGAGCTCTGGGGCAGAAGCACTTTCTTCATGTGCAAATCAAAGTTAACAGTACACAGCCGTTTGTGTAATTGCCATGATTGCATTATTACTTAATGGACACACCAGAAAACACCCAGCTTTAAAAGGTTGGTGTGCAATTATATATTAGTATTATTATTATTATTTGCATACTGACTGAATAGATGCAGGATGATTCACTCAATGAATACCAATTCTCTGACTAAAACACCAATTAATCAACAGGCAAATTTCTATTGTCCATTCATTTTTAAATGACCACAACATGTGAATATTGTATTAGTTGAGCCTGTAGTTTGTGTGGTTAGCAGTGCTTCACCTGTTATTTCACAGTTTAAAGAAAGAAAGAAGTTTCAGTGGCTTTAATTTTTTTACAAGAGTGGAAGAGGGATGATTGATTAATTTTAGATTTGAGAATTTGATGTTTGGTAAGGGTTTCATATATTTTAAAATATTAAAAAATCTTAATGTTAATTGATATAAATATTATCTTGCATAATATAGGGCATAATCAAAAATTGTATTATGATGTTTGTTCTACTTTGACTTGAGAGAACCATCAATCTAAACAACAACAAAACACGCTACATCTTTGGCTACTGTGTAAGTCCCTTTTGAACATCATTTTCATCACATGCTAGTTAAGAAAAAAAGAAGAAAATTTGTGTCAGATTATGACCGCTCTTAAAGGAGTAGTTCACTTTTAAAAAAATTTTTTGCTGATAATTTACTCATCCCCATGTCATCCAAGATGTCCATGTCTTTCTTTCTTCAGTCGAAAATAAATTTTTGATGTTTTTGATGAAAACATTCCAGCATTTTTTTCCATATAATGGACTTCAATGGGAACCAAATGGTTCAAGGTCCAAAAGACACTTTCAGTGCAAACTGCAAACTGTTTAAAGCGCTTTAAACGATTCCAGGCGATGAATAAGGGTCTTATCAAGTAAAACGATCGCTCATTTAATAAATAAATAACAAAGTTTAAGTTTTATAAGCCCAAATGCTCGCCTTGCTCTGTTCTGTGACGCACGTTTATGACTCTCCAGTTCGAACTCGTTCATCAAAATGAACGAATCTTTTTCCGAGTCATTTGGTTCAATTAACGAACAAAACAAACAAATTGACTCAGAAAAAGATTTGTTCATTTTGATGAGCAGGAGAGTCGAACAGGAGAGTCACGAACGAGCATCGCAGTACCCATTTGAGCTTATAAAACTTAAACTTTGTTATTTTTTTTATTTTTTTTTAATGAGCGATCGTTTTGCTTGATAAGATCCTTATTCATCGTCTGGAATCGTTTAAAGCCATTTGAACAGTTTGCAGTTTGCAATGAAAGTGTCTTTTGGACAGTGAAATGTTTGGTTCCCATTGAAGTCCATTATATGGAGAAAAATGCTGGTATGTTTTCATCAAAAAACTTAATTTCTTCTCGACTGAAGAAAGAAAGACATGGACATCTTGGATGACATGGGGGTGAGTAAATTATCAGCAAAAGTTTTTTGAAAAGTGAACTACTCCTTTAAGTTAACTTTTAGTGACCTCCTGAAACATTTGCCTGCTAAATTTCAGTGCCTTTATGTACAATATCTCTTTTTTTATGTCAATGCCTTCTTATCCTGTGTACATATACAGTATTACAGCTGAGTAATTGATTCTTTTCCATTTATTTAACAAATTCGAGACGTTGAAGTACAATGAGCATATCATTAAATATATATTAATATATAATTGAATTAAATTACATTTTAATGTCTTTAAATCAGAATACAACAGTTTTATTAAAATAAAGATTCTTTAGCATTAATTAACAAGCAAGTGATTTCTCACCATTGTTTCTCCATACCAAATAGGTCTTGATTTCAAATTCAAACACCTCGTCTTTTTACTCCCCTAACACTGCATTAAATTTGTCAAATATTTTCACCAGACAGGGGAATGTATAACTGAAACGTTCAAGAATACGAAATGATAAGCACTGTCATTTCATGTGTCTGTAACATGTCATAGCATCATTATACTGTCAAACAGCAAGAAGCTTCACATTCACTGTCAGCGAATTTCACTGTCTTTCACTGTCAGCTTCAAAGTGACCTGAAAACTATTGTTTTAGGAGCTCATAAACTCAGCACCAGTTAAAGCAAAATGTCAGAGAAATTGTGAGATTTGGATACATGATTGTGTCTGTAGCAGGTATACCAGTACTGTTTAGTCCTTTTTTTCAAATTAAAATGCAACATTACAGGCTACGACTAGAGAAAAATATACCGTATTAATTATACAAACCAAATGTGTTTTGCAGTTAGGATTGTGTGGATTCCAGGATATTATGGGGTCAGTGGGGGTTTTGGGGATGGACATGATCCTTGACTCTCAAAACTGGATGCTCTTCCTGGCCACTGCAGGGACAGATGATACCAAAATATTACAGAAGAGTAGTTTAGGACATATTAGACTTGAATGCACTTGGCATATGGATCCGAATGAGCCCAAAGCACCAAATCAGGGCTCAATCTACATAACATTGGCCCTGTTTAGCTCTTTGGTCTGTTACATGGAGTTTTTATCTTATCTGTTTAAATGAACATCAAGTCCAAAAGTTTAAATTTGGCATGGTGTAAAAACAGCATAATATTGCATCACTTTTCTTATGGGCAAGTGGCATTTGCGCCCTGCTTTCTCCTCGGATGTCTAGTCTCTCACCTCACAAAGTGCATGCCAGTGGGTGATGGGCTTGCGTGGATAAGCTAGCATTTCGTTCCAGTGGTCCCTTCCAAGACCCTCCGCATCCGGCCCTGTCCTGCACACCCCTATCACTTCATTGTGTCCAACTCTGAAAGAGAAACAGAACGCAAGACTCTGTTTTAGAAAAAGTTTTCATTGGTGAGTGGTTCGTGCAACTGAAAAGGATGTAGATCCAGATGCAAAATAATGGATAAAGACTGAGGAAACCAGTGGAACTATTAGCGATCATGCTTGATCAACAGGCATGTTATCTGACTTAATATTATAATTATCATCATCTTTTATGTCAGAATATTTAATCTTCAGCATGTTGTGAGTTAACACTGGGATAGGCTCTTGTATCGCCGTGACCCTACAAGCGGTTCGGAAGATGAATGGATGGAGGTTTTTAATTTGAATGGTATTTGTTTTGATAGTATCTTAAAAGGCAGGGACTGACCTGTCGTAATCCATCACTGTGATTGACAGGCTGACCTGCTCCACGTTCTCAGGTGGGATGTCGAAAATGATGGCCTCATTATAGATGGGGTTGAGTGTGTTCTTCTTGGTGGTTGTCTTCCGCTTCTTCAGTCTTCGACCGTCACATATGAGGGAGACTTTAACATATGGATCTGTATGTTAGGGGAAGCAAAGGGAATCAGTTTGGAGCTTTTCAGATTCAAAACACACACAAAATAAAGCTGGTTATTTATCATATTCAACAACCAAAATCTTTTTTTAGACCTTGGTAATATTTTATGCATAAAAGAATTACATAACATGTATTTTCTGTTTAGCTGCCTTAACCCTCATGTTCTGCTTGCAATCTGACAGACCCCACAGGCGTTATAATATCTTCAAAACACATATTTGCATTGAAGTGTCAGGTTTATGGCATTTCCTCCTCTTATGCAAACAATACAATTTTTTAACTTGATAGCATGCATCATATATCCTTTATGCCAAATGTTACGTTTTGTTGGGGTTGCAGAGACCCTAGGCATAAACAAAATGCAATTACTTTTCATATGAGATTTTCTGATTTATGTACACACCGTAGTGTACAAGGAAACTATTGCCAATAGTCTAATTGGATTTGATTTTATTGTATTTTTCTACAATACATTTTTGTACTTAAAATGCTAATATATTTGATACCGGTGACATGTTTAATCTACCTTGTGATACAATGCTAAAGTTTTTAAAAAAAATTGTCTATATAACATGAGGAGAAAAGTGGTTAAAACATTAAAGTTATTATTTTCATCATAATTTAAGTCAGGGGTGTGCAATCCTGCTCCTGGAGGGCCACTTTATATCTTCAATCCTACAGGATACAGGATATCTTCCTAAATAAATAAATAAATATCCTAAATAAATAAACTTTTGCCCCATAATAAAAACTTGTAGGCAAGTGCACAGTAAAAATAAACCTAGAATCTACGCAATAAAAGTGACACACTTAAAGTAATTAGAGAAAGCCTATCAATACCTTTATAAATTACTGATAAAAAGGAATATTACTTGATGGTTGCTTGACTCTTGGTAGATACTGTACATTTAAAATAGCTTGTGTAACTAGCATAACAAATGTTTGCAATGAACTATTAGGACGTTACGTTTTACTTCACAACTCTCTAATTTTGAATTTGGACTGCAGTACCCATTTCAAACCACTAGCTGTCAATATTACATACTGCACCTTTAAGTAAATTAAGGAAAAATCAGTTTTACATATCTAAGTAGATTGGACCCCTCAAAACTAAGAAAATACATGTTTAGCAATTGTGTTGCTTTAACTAAATTGAATCACTTAAGTCATTCTCGACAGATTATGAGGGTTCACACTGACCAGAGTATCCGGTTATGTCCATTGCTTTTAGATTACGACATTTGATAACGGTGAGGGTCATGCGTCCAGCCGTGGGAAGATAGCAAAGGGAGTACATAATTTCACCCAGATCCACACTCTCCTAAAGGAAGGAAGGAAGGAAGGAAAGTTAGATATAAAAACATATAAACAAGTAGATTCGATGATGCCGCGAGATGCGAGGTGGTTCTCACTGTAGAACATGAAATCCAGATCCAACTCCTCCCACCTTAAATAAACCTACCCAACTCTGCCCCCTGATCCCTAAACCCAACCCTAATCCTACCCATCTCCATCCCTTGGATCTTGATCCGACTCCTCCCCGTGAATCTCATGTACTGCATTGAGGTGCTACTGAGAGATGCCTGAAGCAATGTCTGCACATAACATTACAAACTATTGATTTAATGATCTGCAGGTATCATCCTTTTAGCAAATATTGTAATATGATTTTCCTCTTGAGAGTCTCTTCAGAGAGCCCTTAATGCAACTTCAAACAAACCCTTATTTACTGACCAAATAGACTTCTGGTTGCCTCGCCGACAACAACTCGTGTGAAATACGTAGCATGAAATATTGGACTAATGTTTGCCCATCAGATTTAAACGATCTATCTATCTACTCTTTATTAGATCTAGAGAGTGGATATATATCTCCTTCAAAAACTTTAGTGAAAAAAAAAGAGTGACTCAGAAGTTGTGTACAGAAATATGGCTTTTCTAAGAAATTGAACTGTTTCCAAGAAGACTTTCATAACAGCTGTGTTTGTGTGGAAGTGTTACTGTGGGCCGTATGTTTTGGGTGGCTGGTTCTTTTTCTCAGTTTTGAATGAGACAAATCTAGCTTCCCTGACCTTTATTAGCTTTGCAGAGGCGGTAAAGATTATTCTAAAAGGCCGGTGTGTATTTTGGTATTTACAGCCTCTCAGTACTGGAATAAGACGGCCATTATTCTTTCAAAGGCAACTAACGATAGTGATTAATCTGTCCAAGTACATTTTAAAAACAGATTGCGTAATAGGAGGAAATGTATATACTTAATCACTGTTGTACTGTAGTAAACGTGTTTAAATTTCATGCGTGCACATGCCTATTTTTTAGACCTCCAAATCACATTGAATTTCTCAATACCATTAATTACATACAGTATTATTTTTACACAGTTTCTTTTTTAAAGGATACAATGTCCGTTAATTAAATTTAATTCATATTTCATCAAATGTATACATTTTACTCTACAATTACACTGCTGTTCAAAGTATTGTTTTTGAAGTGTCTTGTGCTCATCAAAGGTTGCATTCATTTGATCAAAATACAGTATAAATATTGTAATAGTGTGAAATATTGCAATTGTAAATAAATGTGCTCAAGAATAATTTCTTATTAGTTTTGAAAACAGATTTTAGTGGAAACCGTGATTGTTATTATTTTTTTCAGGACAGGTATCCTGAAAAAAAAGACAATAAAACATTCACACATTTACATTTACTGTTCAGCTTTAGCTCAAGCAGGTCATTGACTGACATTTTTGGATTTTTTTTTTTTGTTGTTGAAAAATAATTAATCCTATTATTTTTTCCTTCAAAAACATTCTTTAGTGTGATATTAATATATTGTGGTGCAGTGGTTTTTTTTTTTTCCTCATATTTTCATCAAGAGTATATTTTAATTCTCATAGTCATGTTGCGCATGTTCTTTACTTTATGCTTTACATTTTTGTCAGAAATTTCGTTGACGAGATTAACCCCGATGTGGTGCCGCCTCTGTGTAGTCTGATGCCAAAAACCCTCTCTGTCACACCCTATCCTCTCCTTCCACGCTGAGTAGAGAGAGCCACAGGCTAGTTCAGGAGTCATGTCTCCTATTGGCGTTCGTGTCTGAAACAATTCACAAATCTTTTTTTGGGGCAATAATACCCTTCCTGTTTTGACTGTTCAAGTTCCCCTCCTCCAGATCAGAACAAAATTAGACCTCCAAACGTCAGAGTAAGATAAAATAGAGGGTTTCAAAGTGCAGTCGGAAGTGTAACGGAGCAAGCCTGCAATCTATGGCTCCGACTATTTTAGGAATTGAGAGTTACTAGCTTCTTTCGACAGTCGGGGCCCAAGAGCAGCTGGTCTGGTGAGTGTCGGTTTTTGTCCCTAAAGGGCAGTTGTGATAGTCTCATAACTGAGAACAACAGGTCGAAAACTCTCTACCGCTGTTCCTACACTATCAATTCTTTTATATTAGCTATGAGGGAAAGCTATAGTTAGTGGAAAACGTGAGAAGGAAATAGCATGAGAGTGATCTAAATGTTATAGCAAAACACAGTATAAGTAACTTGACAGGTGCAGATATGTCAACCACACAACAGGAAAATTTATAAATATCCTGAAAGAAATTAATGAGCCTGAAAGAGACTATTGCGTCAAACAAGTAGGAGGAAGAGATTGCTTTTCCCAAACAGGAATGACTCACCACAGACTCTGTGGTATACAAAATGAAACGCTGTCACCATTCACTTTTATTTTTGTAGCAGGAAGCCGGTGGAACGTGATTTTTAATGCAGCTGAATCACTGTACGCGAGGTGGGTGTGATGGACAATGCCTTTAACCTCTACAGATCGTCAAGTTATTGAACAAGCGTGAAAATTTTAATGTTTCGGGTCCTGCAGATATCTTGAAGTACATGCTCAAGTAAAGATAAAGTGCTCAATATTCATACAATGAATATTATAATACAATTGAAACATTCTTTGTTCTGCAGAAGGTCATACACGTTTGTGAATGACAGTGAGTAAATGATGAGAGATTTTTTTGGTCTACTATCCCTTTAAGAAGTTCTGTCCTTAAAAATCCCCCATCAATACCATGACTGATGCAGTTACATAAGCTCTGATATATTAACTGAAGCATAATGAGTGGGTGTCATTATCATGAGGGCCAATCTGACTAAGAAACCTAAAAAAAGGGTAGAAATTGCTAACGTTCTTTTGTCATAGTCCTGAAATGTAGTGCCGGTAACATTTTTTTTTTTTTTAATTGTACTCTGAAGTCAGTGGGACAGTCGGACTCAATTCCACACCTGTTGTTTGAAGGCTCTGGCTTGATAATCATGCTTCCTGTGGGTCTGGAAACTGGCAATTGGATCTATTTTTGGAAGAGGTATACAGGTGCCCTGAAAGGTTCAGTCAGTTTGGAGATGAGCCCTCCCCCACACCTGGCTTTACATAACAGATCAATCTATCTGTTGATGAGATCTTCACACTCATGCAGTCAATTTTTCTGTTTGGTTTGAAGTATATGACCAGTTTGTACATATGTGAATACAACTGTCCTTGTACTTTCGATGATATAATAGACAGTTGTTGGCACAGTATTGAAGTATTCCTCCACCTATCTATCTATCTATCCATCTATCTATCTATCTATCTATCTATCTATCTATCTATCTATCTATCTATCTATCTATCTATCTATCTATCTATCTATCTATCTATCTATCTATCTATCTATCTATCTATCTATCTATCTATTTATCTATCTATCTATTTATCTGTCTATCTAATGTTCTACCATTCTATATAGTTATATCTATTGTTCTATCATTCTATCTATCATTCTATCGTTTATTCTTAAACCTCCAAGGCTTTTTAAACAAGACCTTCTTCTTGTCAAGCCATTATTCAGAGCTTTATAGTTATGTAAATTTCAAGTAATTTCAATTCTATTTCCTTACATTCACGTTTGAATTGCAATTCTGCATCCTGTTTGCAACTTCAACTCAAATTCAGAAACTGACTTTAAAAGGCATTCTCAGTTCATCTCTGAATGATGAATAACCCTGCCAAAATCTGGTCTTATTGAGGTATCTGAGGAAAGTATGAAACTGTAATTTCTATACGCACAAGGACTGTACTTACTGTAGTAGCTGCAAGGATGTCCTTCCAAACCACAGCTTCACGGGAAAGGTCAGACAGCTCAAACAGGTTGTCAACCACCACCTCGCCAATCATGTCATGACTTGTAAAGCGGTCAAAGTCGTACACACTGAAGTGCAACTTGCGATTGCACAGCTCACTGTACTCCACAGGGAAGCGGAACGCCTCGTCGAACATGGGGTTGAGCGTCTTGCGGTGGACCCTCGTCTGAAACTTCTTTTTGCGGTCTGGAAGCAGGTAGATCTTCACGTAAGGGTCGGAGGTGCCTGTGAAGTCTTTGGCGGGCAGATCCAGGGCCTTTAGAATGCGAACAATAAGAGCTTGTTCCTCATAGTCGTAGCTGAGGGCAAAGCTCAGCTTTCCGCACGTCTCCACCGGCTCCTTGTTTCCTTCTTCGGAGTCCACAGACTTCTGTTTGTACAGCTCAGGTTTGATGCGGCCGATACTGACTGTAGAAGACTGACGCACGGGTAGAGTGTCCATGGTGAAGTCCACACTGGTCACATTCATCTGCCGCGGCAGGTGTCGGCGGAAAGAATTATGCCTATGAAGAAGGAGAATAGATATTTGTGGAAAAAAATATAAATAAATATTAGATTGGTCGTGCACCTTGTGTTTTGGGGAAACCTATACTAGTCAAACTGCTCTTTTAAAAACTTAGAATACAAGCTACTATCAAAAAGAACAATGCATTTTAAAATATATTAGATTATAAATTAAAACTTAATCAAAGCAGTATTTAAAAGGGATTTTGAATTCATTGAATCAATCAAGGGTGATAGCATTACATTCAAACAGATAAACATTAGTAAACAATACAAAATAATAATATTACTGAGGCACTTGAATCAGTGAATCAATTTGATTCTTTTTGAATTCAATAATTTGCAGATTCATCTAAATTAAGTGACTCTCTAAAATGAATGGTCACTATGTACTGTGTGCAAGAGAGGATGTCACTATAGTGAAAAATGTTAAGTTAGTAGCAACAAGAACGTTAGTATAGACCCTTTTCACGCACTGTGAGGATGGGTTTCCACAGTTATCAACATTGTAAATCTACTTTTTAGAAATCAAGTTTTTCAAATAATATTTTTTTTAAATTGCATATAGGCTACATAACTGCTAATAACTGCTGCAAAGGTGCTTTTACTACAACGGCTGAGGCAGTGATGGCAAATTTCACATCATTCTCTCTTCTGACCGCTGTTATCTCTATTTTTGCCGTTGTCTCTCGATCATTGACCTCTAAAGTTGACTGTGAAAACCTCCGCTTCTGAAAACCCCGGAAATGTGGAAAAAGGGTCCATTGGGTCCTTTTTTTAACAACTTCTATTTTGTAGACTTCACAATAGAATATCACAATAGTTAGGCCTGTATATATCTATTTTTTTTTTTACTAGAAAACCTATTTTGAACACTTGTCATGACTCCTGAGGAAGTCATAGTCTTCCACTTATCATTGGTGTTTCCTAGCAACTAGCACCTTTAGGACGATGACAACAAATATATGACAGTGACATTGTGTTAAAAAAAAGTAATGGATTGTATCATTTTACTGACTTGTGATATTAAAATTAGCTAAATTCTATGATTAATATATTTGTTTTTCCAAATGAATCTTTCCACTGTTTTTCTCACTTGGTCTCTTATCATCACTGTCAGTCTGTCTCTCTCTCTTTCTACTTTGTCCGTCACCTGCACATGTATGCTGCACATGATGCCTTGCAATTTGCTCAAACGTCCCAGAACAATGTGATGATAAATTAAAGAGAGACAGAGCAATTAACTGCTGTCTTCGGCTGTTGTGAAGAGCACTTCTTTCGAATTCCAGTATTTGATGACCGTGGTTCTGAAATACCTTGCCAAGTGTAATGAATGAGACTGTGAGAAGTCAATGCCAGAATTCACAATTTGTATTTCTACTCTCCCATATGTTCAAGTCTTATTAGCCAGTCACCTGTTGCAGAATACACTGAATAACAAACTATCCTCTCAGCTCAATTGATCTTGGTTTTAGTTCATGTAAGCTATCTAACAATGATGTTTTATCATATTACAGCAGAAGGACGTTCATTTTTGCTGGCACATAAATTGTGCATTCTTCAATAAAAGATTTTGACATATAGGCCTAGCACTAAAGAAACAAACCTGAATTCCAGCTTAAATACTAAAGGCATTTAAATGGATATATTACTTTGATATGTGGAAAATAATGCACTTTATTACAGCCCCCAATGGGTTGTGACTGCAAATCGTTTCTAAGAAATCTTCACTTGAGGCACTGTAAAACAGTCAAGAGTTATATAATAATAATAGCATTTCATATATCATCAGTTTCTTCCCCAGAAAGCTAAACGATTTAAAAACCTCTTTGTAGAGCATTAACTCGTTAGCATTAGTTTAATTATCCTCTCTTCAGTCTAGAGAAACTAGGTTTCTCTGAAACCATTTCAGAGAAACTAGCTTCACATTTTTGCCTATTTTAAAGACTTTTGATCAAGGTTTGCCACCATCTCATGGCATATTGGGCCTATTTATTATTTAATAATTGTTTTTCTTCTTAGAGTGAAAATAGACAAGTCAAAGTGATGTACTTCCAAAGTGATAGTATAAGTTATATTAGAAGAATGATGGAAGAATAGAAAAAGAACAGAAAATGTGCCAACCCAGTTGTAGTACACCTAAACGGCCTTTCACAATGACATTTAAGCAGCTTCATTTGGCCTTTCCGTGCAACTCATTAACATGAAGACACCTCATTTGATAAGCTGCATTGAAGTTTTTTTGAATGATATTTCTGTAGCTTGTCAATAATGGATTCTATGAGGAATTGAGCACAGATGTTCCTCCTTACCCCAGTCGGACAAACAGTCGCAGCATGTCAGTGCTATTGCGTGGCAACACTAATTACATCTCTGCTTGCTTTAAATACTGTGCCACGCGAAACAAAGAGAAGAAGAGCTGATTGTTTAATTGCTAAGATCACTAAATGTTGTTGCCATGGCAATGGGACACTAGGCCTCTGATTGGTGAGCTGCAGTGATTAATGGGCGTATTCAACAACCAGGAGATGTGCCATAACCCTTTCAGCGGGGTAAATATGTGAAAATAAGTGATTTGTAATAATAGTAACACCAGAAATATAGAATAATTTGAATTTTAAAGCCCTAATTATATTACCATTAATGGAAGTGCTGCACATTTTTAATATTAATAATAGGGCTGTCAAACGATTAATCGCGATTAATCGCATCCAAAACAAAAGTTTGTGTTTACATAATATATGTGGGTGCACTGTGTATAATTATTTTGTAAATAAATACACACACATGCATGTATAAGAAAAAAAATATTATCTATATATAATATAAATTATATATAAATCTATATACAGTATATACATGAAAATATTTCTTAAATATATACAAGCGTGTGTGTGTATTTATATATACAAAATAATTATACACAGTGCACCCACATATCATGTAAACACAGACTTTTATTTAGGATGCGATTAATCGTTTGAAACGCCCATTTTTGTATTTGTTTTTAATGCATTTATGCAATGCATTTAATTGCACAATTTGCATATTATTAAAATTTGGGGGAAATATAGTATATATGCTGTATTTTTCTTTTGTTTTTTTTATAAATGTATAGCCTAAATGCTCTATATTGTACATGTTTTTGGTGCCTCATCTACTTTGTAGCTGTCCATTGGCTTTGATCTGGTTGATTTATTTCTAGCTGGAAGTCAGCCTTGAAAAACATAAATGTGGATATTTCATAAAAAGGAAAAAAAATAAAACATCTGCTTTGTACACAAATCATTCAGTATGTGTTAATCATTCAGTAAACGCAGCCCAAGCACATCCTCTCAATTGCATCAAGTATATGTTCTGTTTTCTAAAACGAGATATGAGTTAACTCGAGTAGCAGTATTGAAATGAGTATCCCTCGTCTGTAGTGTCATTCAACGTGCAATCAAGCATCAAAAGTAGACTTAATTGGCGTATCACCTGGAGGACGAGGTAGGTTCAGTGGTCTGCCTCTGGATTTTGGCCTGTTTGGTAAGACACCCACGCAGAGCCTGCTGCACCTCAGCAGGGATGTCTGGTGACGTCTGGCTAATCTTCATGGCCGCCTCCAGGATCTTAACCGAGCTGCGGCCATTGACCTTCACTTCTGGTACCTTCCTCCTTTTGTCGTCCTCATCCTCTTGCTTGACTTGCGATTGCTCTCTTCCCACCATTGCAATGGCCTTGGTCTCAGGATGAGGAGAAACAGAACGAAACAGTGGAGGTTGGGCCGGGGGGGCCTCAGGCAGCACCCCCGGCGGGCAGCGGTCAGCATTGGACGAGAGCGCCTTGCTTCTCCATATGGGCCAGCACAGCTTCCAAAACACAAAGAGTGAGACTACCAAAAGGGCGAGCCCACAGAAACCTACGACCACAGCTAGGAGACTTACAGAGATGTCTACAGGCAACAAGAGGAAGAGAGAGCAAAGAAAAAGAAGCAAGTATGTGAAGATTGGAAAGAGATAGAGTGTGTTGAGGAGATCATAAAGAACAGAGGGTGAGAGGAAAAGGAGACAAGGATAGGTAAATAGATAAATGAACACCAGACGGGCAGACGGAGCACCAGTAGCAATAAATGATGCATGACAGACAAACAGGAGAAAGAGGGAGAGAGAAAAAGAAAAGAAAGAGAGGGCAAGGTATAAGAAAAAGAAGACTGAAATGTGCTTTAGTAAAGCAGAGTCATTTTGCTCGTCTTTTCATGCAACCAAAGTTAATATAGAATGAAAAATAGAGTAAGTTCATAGGCACTCAACATGTTTTTTGCATAAAACATTAATTATATCACAGTGTTGATGCTGGAAAAGGTCTCTTAATGAGTGGCACTGTTGAACTGGCACGTTCAACAGGTGCAAGAGTTTCAGCTGCCTAATGCACTGCGCAAATGCAACACATAATTATAGTTCTTTGCTGTGTCATGGAGTGAGTTTTAACACCATATTGCTAATGGTTATACCAACCAATAAGAAATGAGCTGCAGGGATGGATTTCAATCTCATACATCACCACCACCCCCTTGAGATGACTGTACAGTGATAAAATATCATCTGCATTAGCATGTGGTCATTTCATTTCATTAATTTCTGGCTTCTGCTGCACTCAAGGCCATTATGACTCCATCACACAATATAGCACAGACTGTATTGTCATATGTTTTGAAAGTTGTTAACCTGTTACATATTGGTATTTCTGTATTTGGTTCATTTTTTATTTTCTTATTACATAAGCAAAACAACACATACTGACAGATTTAAACCGATTGCCACAATGAATTCATGCAAAAAATGTCCATGGCTTGCATTAGTGTTATTTGCTCTAATTTGCGCAGTTTACGGATAGGCTAAGTTAGTTTTAAAAAACTACTTTCTTTAACACTTTGTTTTACAGTGCCCTTGTTACACGTTACGTGTATGCATATTAGGCTACATGCGACTAACCCTAAAACAAACCCTAACCATTAGTAGGTACATGTATACAAGCCCTAATTATTATTACTCAGGACTAACTAAAAAGGACACCTTAAAAGCGTAATCCTTCTTTAATTTGTTGCCAACAAATTCGAGCAAAAACCCCGAGTTACAAACGTAACAAAATGTGAGTGCAGGTTTCTAGCTACTGTATCTATTAATGTGCGTTATTCTAACGTCTCAATTTGTAGTAGTTATAAAACACACTCGCGAGATGTGCTACAGTATTTCATGAAAACGTCTTGCGCGTAATATTATATACTATTGAAACAAAACTCAGCAAACGAAGAGAGTTTCAAACTTGTTGCGCATGGTACTCTACAGGTAGAACCGTCTCCTGATTGTACGCTGGCTGATTTCAAGTGAATGTTAAGAATGTTTCCTTGACTGCGAGCGAACTATTAAAACTTTCAGTGCTCTGGATTCGTGCACTCGTGCATTGAAAAAGTTTTCTCTTTAACTAACCAAGTTTCTGGAGAAAATATGTTTGTGAGAGGATAATATAGCGTCGTTTCTGTTAAATTTACCTGAACTTCCTTTACCTGGTATGTTGCTCTCCAGAGGAAATATATCCGCGCATTTTTCCCGGTCGACGTGCCCCGCGAGGCACAGCTCCGTCACTATTTGGAGAGCCCTTTGGCACAGGCTGACGCCGTCCTCTGTGCGGACATTCATGTCTTTCCTGTTAATCCATTGTATGTTGGACGATGCGTGAGGGCGAGGGTTCATTGGGGCACCATGTGAGCTGCTGAGTGCAGCTGATGCGTAAGGGAATGGAGAGAGAGTGACGCGTCCAAGTTCATGTCCACCGCGCAAAGGCGCACCAGATTCTTTGGCGCAGTGGAACATTGTAGGGGCACATCTGCACTGCCCAATAGGAGACACGCGTTGTCTAGAGAGGGAGGATCATACTTTCGCATTATTTAGGGAAAAAACAGTTCTTATACAGTAGAACATGGATTTGCTTTATCATAAAATGACATAGAGACTAAGCTGTAGGCTATTGTCAACAGTTGTACAAGAAGTTCAACACACGCACATTTAATTTTTATATATATACATTTCTTTTTATACTCATTGAAGGTCTTGAATTTTTAAATTGTATATCTGTTTATCAATCACATAGTTGTCAGATAATTAACTGTACCTGTCTTAACATATGTGCACACATTCTTCTTTTAAAGCTCTTTGAATAAGTTTTGCTTAATAGTTTTTTTTTTTTTTTTTTTTTTGGAAACTGTTTCCTTTAATCATGCCATTATCATATTTTTCAAATGTAATCTTCTGTTGTCAGATGTAGAAAACAAGTCACATATGACTAGACATTGTATTAGAACAAAAGAGGAATTAGAATGCTCATCTGATAGAAGAGAGAACACTATGTACTTGGCTCAGTGCTGTTCATGGAGTCTGACAATCTCCTTGACAACCAAGCGCAAACTGGGGAGCAGTTGAGGCATCATCCTCATGCAGACCCATGTGCATGTGGCTTTGCCCTGTGAAACCATTGGCTTTAGAGAACGCGTTTGTCTCATGCTAAACAGGTGCGCAGAGTTTTGTCTGAGTGATTATGTAGGCAGACTGAATACAGATAAAAGTTGACGTAGCACGTGGACTTGGCAGATTCACTATTTTGTCCCATTTAAAAAAAAAAAAAACAGAATTAATTGGGCTACCATAATTTAAAGTTTAGTAAATCTTCACATACATGATGTCAGTACAGTACAGTCACTACAGGAGAAAAATTCACGGATGACCTGCTACTTCCGCCAAGATTCTGAAGTGTGCATTCGATGGACACTTTACTATCTCATGAGCCCATGGGAAAGGATTTATGAATGGAAGGGAAGAAACACAACTGACGCGGGTTCACAGACACGGCTTAGATTAAGCCAGGATTAGGCCTTAGTTTAGTTTGGACATTTAAGTAGCTTTATAAAAAGTTCCTTAGTAAAAAAACAAACAAACAAAAACATTACTGGTGTGCATCTTGAGACAAAACAATTGCACTGACATATTTTATGATATATCAGCACAAGTTGCTTTCAGATAAAACAGCTCAAGCATGCATTTTACTCTAGGACTAGGTTTAAGCCTTGTCTGTGAAAGTGTCTGTGAGGTGCAAGAGTGTGTGTGCACGCCATGTGCGGGGAATGTCTCTTTCCAGGAATGACAATCATGAAAAGATTGCCATCAAACTGTACTTACTTTCAGGCTTAAGTGGCATGTCATTTTCTTGTAAAGTCTACTCAGTGTGCCAGCAATAGGGGCTGTCCATGCTAAAATGTAATTATTACAGGCTGTACTTAAAGCTGAGAGCCACTCTTGTGCTGCAAAAGTTCAGATGATCATTAATGTGCACAAGCCAATTCAATAAATGCACCACTCATACTGTTCTACTCAAATTAGCACAGATAATGGCAGGTGTCTCACCACATTGGTTGTCAGGTCAAGTATAATGGCCATTGCTCTTAATAGTCATTATTGTGACGTGACATGAAGGCAAAGTATGGTAACCTATACTCGGAATTTGTCCTCTGCAATTGTCTCTGCCGTGTGTGCTAATCATTTGAAATCAATTCTTAAATAAGAATATTATAATGTTTTTCATTCATTTCAGTGGCACGGTTCCTATGGCACGCCATTAGGAACAGATGCTCCCATGGCTCGCATCTCTGCAGAAACATCCATTAGAGCAGCAGGAAGATTCTCTTTGCAGAAAGTTGCTCTTTATTTATAGTGAAAATATCACTCTCTCACCATGGTGTAAGTATCACTCAGATTTCTTTTCATGACATGGAGATTTATTTGAGAGATAAAACAGTCTAAAAACACTGTGCAATGACTTGTTCTTCAATGTTAGTGTAATTGCATTTATATTACTCGATTTTATTTTGTTCTGTCAATTTTCTGACCTCCTTTGTGCAACCATACTCCATAATTAAGATACAAGGACATTTCCTCATAGGCTTTTGTGTTTGAGCAGTGGTATACAGCAAATGCATCTTGAAGTGTGATGGGGCGTTTTTTGTTACAGTATACGAGGTGGAAAAAAGATTAGATTGGTGTGTGATTAAAAAAAAACACATGCTGACCTTTAACCAAATCAAATGCGAGTCTCTTCTGCAATTGGTGAACCACTAATTACAAGCTGTTGTTTTCCTTTAATCACATGCTTAACAGACACTATCTTAGAGCCATGTGTATAATTTGCTACATATAATAACGTAATTTATCATTCCTTTAAAGGTGAAATGAATTCATCATCTGTGATATGGTTCACTGCCCAAGAATCAAATGTCGAATTGTTGAAGTGATTTTCCACCTGTTTCCCTATAGCTAACAGGTGCTAATTCAGTGGAAAAAAGGACAATTACACATTGAATGCATTCCTGAAAAAATGTTATTTGTCCTCTCAGAATAACTTCTGAATGTCTATGAATGGTGAACCTAAAGAAGCGAACATTCTCAAACACACTCTAAAATTTCAGATCACATATTCATACACGCACACACACACAAGCACATCTAAAGATGGTTAGTGAGAGCCTCATACTGGGCTGTTCTGAGCGATTACCTCTTAACCCTCCGGACACCCCCTGGGAAGTCATTATTCATAAAAGAGGTGGTTTTGACTGATCTATAACTTTACATACTGCATGTCTATCAGTTATATTCAGAAATAAAATGTATTCTAGCTGGTAATATGCTTCTTGCAAGCTATTAGTATCCCCGAAACAATGTTTTGAAGGCTGACATTCCTGCAGCTTTCAGTTTCTTTCGATCATTCACGCTCATGCCGTTGTCAGATTCAATTAAAAGCATTCCTTCAAGCCATTACAGAAGCCAATATAGTATTCTCATAATTGACATAATTACCTACTAATTGTTTTGCCATTTTCAAACAAAAATACTCAAACATTTCATTTTCATTACACATGTTCCTGCTTCCGCCGATTTAATTAAAAGGAGAGAGCTTGACTAATAAAAATCAATTCTTGCATCCTCTTGTTGGTGCTATCATTTCAAGGATCGCCATGGTAACCAATGACATTAAAATGTAAAAAAATAGAAAATTGGAAACCGTGTACAGACCTTTACAACCTGGTTTGGTTGTTTATTTGACAATGTATAGGAATATATTGATTGTTCTAACAATGTGTGGCTTTAATGGCAGTAAGATGCTATGTTGGCAATGTCTATTTTTGGAGGTTTGTGAAAACAAACAAAACAGATGTAGGTATTACATTTGAAGATATCCTTATCAGTGTTTTAAAATGATGCCCAAAAACATCATACAGTGATGTTGTCAATATAAAGTAGGTCTCCCAAGGCTTCACATGTGTGTTTGTGAATATCCCCATGCAAGAATGCTTTGGACCACAGCTTTCCTGTGAAACAGACATTCACCATTCATCAGCCTTGCTCTTTGATTGCCCCGTTGCCAAGGCAACCTTGTCGCCAGTCAATACTGGTTGGGGACTGCCGGTGGAGGTCTTCCCTACCGCCTAGCTAGGCTATAATTAAACTCAAATTAGACCGAGCCTCCACCGCTAATCTCCGCCACCGGCTTTTTGTACAATGCAGTGGTCCGAGATAGAAAGGAGTGTCTCATCATGAGCAGTCCAGCTGCTATAGTGTGCTTAATGGATGTGGACGAGCCCCACACGCCACATTAAACTAGCGACAATCACCCTGCCCTGCATCTGATAGGTTAACAGAAATATTTACAGAAGGAACTGCTTTTATATAAATGATGTAAATTGGTTGTTTATGTGGCCAGTCGGTTGCTAAGTGAGACCTTCATGGAGTGGCTTAGCTTGAAGCTTAAAGGCAACATGATGGACCAAGACGTCTCTGAGCAGTAACTCTCCAGTGACTCTCTCAGCCCTCTTAGTCAGTGAGATATTAAACCCTCATCCTTACAGCTTGCTGTCCAGATCTTTGACTCAAAGGCAAACATCACCATATTTATTATGCTGGAGAAACAGCTTGTAAATTTGATTGTTTATCTGCGCTCACATGTTTCTCTTAAAATTGTCCTCAAATGACTCATCAGAGAATACTGAATCATGTTCTGGATGAAACAGGCTTTGCAACTCTTGAATATCTTATACATGACAAAAGTCTTCAAAGTTGCTGGCGAGTGTAGTTATTATCCTCTTAGCATCTGATTTTTAAGAAAGCTAATCAAGAGTAGCAACTTCATCTTGATTAAGGAGTTAAAGGGCACATAACACTGCCAATCTCCTGTTAATCTTGAGTACTTAAAGTGTAGCATTCTTCATATCTCTGAAGAGTCTCAAATTATCAGATTTGTAAAAGACCGACATGCTGCAATTCTTTCTGAAAACAGCAGAGCTCCTGAAAGCATGCCACGTGTTGTCTTTCTTTAAGGTAAAGGGTGCTGGGTTTGTTATTTTGTTATATAAAGTGATGACTTGAATGAATGGCCAAGCACTTTTCAAGAGTTTTTAAATTCTATGAATTAAGCTCTCTGACATACCTGAAACATTCACCAGTGAGACATTTAACCAAGCTTGATTCAGATCAGAGTGTTGCTTTTACATGACTAACAAATCCATACCACATAAAACCTTCACTCAGCGTTGGTTTACGGGGGTGAAATATTGAAAGAGATTTTCATTCATTCTCCACTGATACCAACCCACCATCACAACCAGAGAGTCTATTCATGGATGTAAAGCAGTCATTTCCCTTCAATAGGATTGCAAAAGCAGGTCTATGGCAGAGGTGTTTGTGTTATTTATAGTGGTATCGAGACTGTTGAAAAGTCATCACCTTATGTAATCAGGTGCACTGGGTTATATAAGAGGGGAGGGGCTTATATAAGATCACTGGACAGGAGTGAATGGTGTTCTGTGAATGATCAGGATTGACATTCCGATCACAATGTTCTATTGCACATCCCTCTTGTAAACCCTGAGGTTTAAGACATTTATAGTGAATGCTTTTTATTCTCTTTTTCTGTCGATTTTCCTCATCAGGATGAAACAGTGGGTTAAAGGAGCATTTCACCCATTTCAACATTAATCTTTATTAAAAGTGGATCATATATGTAGTCAAAATGTAAAAATAATTTTTGAATTTGGTGCCCTCTTGACCGAGAAAAGACAGAAAATAACTGAAGGGCGCATTTGAATGTAAGACAGCAACTCCCACAATGCACCACATTGCACAGCTCCGCAAGCCACACCCACTAATCCGGAACAGCGCAAACAGAGAAATCACTCTTCCGTCTACAAGGCTAATGTTAGCTGTCACCAGAGTTTGTGGGGACACTAAAGTGTCCCTTTAGTGAATGCACAGGTATTCATCTTAATAATTTATACGTAGTTTATGGGAGTAACTAAATAGGTGAAAGATGACGCTGTTGAACTAATTGATCTAATAAATGTAAACAGAAATATATTTCTTTCTTTCATTTGTTTCATTATTATTTCATTAAAACTCTCTTAGAGGCTGTGCTATATTGTGAGTGCATTTTCTTTTCACAGCTGTTTATATCAAATTGGTTTTAGCACAGCTGAAACACTGTATTGACCATTTAGAAGCTAGTACCAGAACTTTCCATTTTAGAATTGATAATTACAAGTATTCAGTCACAGCAAATTCCAATTAGAATGCACTAACATTATTATAAACCATTAAAACATGAAGAAACATGGATGTCAAAACCATAATGTGTGCCATGATTTCAAAACCATGTGCAAAACAACTAACTAAAAATAACACAGCATTCAGTATGCACTTGTCTTTAGATGCAGTAGCAAACACTGGAGCTTTTCTCTTTGTATGCATGCAAGGTGTTGTGCTGCTACTCTGCGGATGATCTGTGACCAGAATAACCACTGGCAGCAGCTGTACATGTTCCACCGCTAGCCTTTATGTGCTCACTGCCCTTTTGGGTCCACTGTCGATGTTATCAGACCTTTTCCTTCCACCTGCCCTGTCACACCTGACAGTGAGACACTTTTGAATACTTTGGAGACCAAAAGTGTGCAAAGATTGTTATCATGGTTGACTTTTGTGGTTTCCTGTTTAACTTTTATCTGTTTGCTCACACAGGTTTATCTCTACACACATTCCCACTGAGATGGATTCTTCGAGGAACAAAAAAACAGAAGCTGAGAAAGAGTGAGTAAACATTGTAGCCAGTTGCATTGCTTTTTACATTTGTTTAATACTTGTTTTTTGTGATTAGAGATCTTAATGCATGGGAAATAAAACAGTTTTTGTTGTCATTTTTATGAAACTTTTTTTAAAAAATAATGATTATTTAATTACACATTTTTCTTGTAAAGAAGACACTGAAATATTTCCACATCTACACTTTTTACACATCTACATACACTACTGATAGTAGTGTCCTAAAAACTATCCAATCGAGTTGATAAATTAAAAAAAAAAATCAACATTTTCACATCAGTCTAAAAAAATGTGCCTTTGACTGGACATGTGCATTAAAACATGATATTATATCTAGTGGTTCACTGTATAAATGTCATATAAGCTGTCAGGCTGATCGATGGCTATACGGATGTTTGTATCTGGATGCCAGGAGGTCACCAAAACAACCAAGTCAAACAGAGTGGCACAACAGCACAAAAATCAATACAATAACATTATAGGGACATTTCAAAATGTACCAACAGTCCAGGTAAAGTTCTCAAACCTCACTCAGACAGAATGCAACACAAAAGAAATTATATCTGGATCTGATCCCACAGTCAGTGTATTCAGCTGTCGCTTTTTCTCTGAACTCGCGTCCGCTCAAATATGAAGGTTTTTGGTGACAGGAGATAAATGGACCAGGCTTTCAGTTTACAGACAATGTTAATCAGAAAACGTCAAGGACAGGACGTTCTCATTCTGTGCCCCTTGACAAAAACACCATGTTCATGCGCGTAAACAGCACATGCAGATACAAAGAGGCCATAGAGATGTTCAAGGAACATACAGTAATCGTTCAGAAGGAGAAAGACTACTTGCTTTGTGACATATTTCTTTCTTCTAGTAAAGAAAACCCAAACCCAAACATATTCATCATCATCATCATAACAGCCACAGTCATCATTAATGATTTAAGTAATACTTATTTATTAAACAATTTTGAAGTAGAAGTAATCAGTTTTGATATTTACAGTTGCCATATGTCATGACTTCGGTCTGATCGGCTGTGTTTTTGTCTTTTCTCTGTGTCTGTGTGCTTTGTTGTCTTTGAGTACATGTGGTTTGTTTTGACAGCTCGCCATGTGCTCCGCTGTCATTGTGGCGTTTCCCCTCCCTCTCGTTATCCTTGATTATCTATTGATTTCACGTCACACTTGTTGCTGATTTATCCCCATACAAAGGTATACCCATACAAAGTCACTTCTCTGTCTTTCACTGCCCTGACGAGAATGTCGGTCTCCTCGGCTGTGAACGCTCCTGGCGCGCGCCTGGTAAACCCGCCGTTATAATAACAATCCGTCATGCAATATGCGCACCTGCTCTTACTGTAAAGGGTGTGTTGGATGGCGCTCTCATTGGTTTATTTCACGTTACGCCCAAACAACACCTATGAATAATGAAGCTTGCGCCGGGCGCAAGAGTCATTTATCCCGCCGGGAAAATAGCAACAGCGCCGGGATCCGCCCACAAAGATACTTGCGCTTTGACACTTGCGTTTCAGATCGTTAAAATAGGGCCCTGAGACTTGACTTGGACCCCATAGACTTTGAGACTTGACTTGAACCCCATAGACTTTGAGACTTGACTTGGACTCCATAGACTTGAGACTTGACTTGGAGCTCAAATACTTGAGACCTGACGTGGACCTCAAAGACTTGAGACTTGACTTTGATTTGGACCCCATGCTTGAGACTTGACTTGGATAGAGACTTAAAGGGTTAGTTCACCAAAAAATGAAAATTAAGTCATTAATTACTCACCCCCATGCTGTACCAACCCCGTAAGACCTTCGTTCGTCTTCGGAACACAAATGAAGATATTTTTGATTAAATTTGCGAGAATTGCGATCTGCTTACACCAGCTTACACCACTTCAGATCGCAATTCTCTCGCATGCGTCGTGGAAATCTAAGGAAGTATCGTTCTGGCCTACAAGGAAGAAAAGAAATAGTGGAATAAACTCGTTATTTTTTTTGCACAAAAAGTATTCGCGTTGCTTGATAAACATATAGTTGAGCCACGGTAGTCACTTGGGATATTTAAACATTTTCTTCATTGACTTTCTGGGCCGTCAAGAGGCAGTCCTTTAGGAGCCAATGTGGTAGTTATACAGCTCTCAAATTTAATCAAAAATATCTTCATTTGTGTTCCGAAGACGAACGAAGGTCTTACGGGGTTGGTACAGCATGGGGGTGAGTAATTAATGACTTAATTTTCATTTTTGGGTGAACTAACCCTTTAAATCCATACTTGTTTGGTACTTTCTCCTTATATGCATATTTGTCTTTTAACTTAGCTTATTCTGAACTTTTAACGCTAGATCTACTTTTTGGTTCCTTGTTTTTTTTTTTTTTTCATTTACTTAATCTCTTAAATCTAAGTCTGCTGCATAATAAGATAAAAAAATCAATAATGTTTTATCTACACATAAGTGGTTTCTAACGAAAACAGGGAGATAAACAGTAAATACTCCAATTAAGTGAAAATCAATTTCAAATATGGTACTTTAAGAGATGGATCATGATATGTACATGAAAGGCTGCATCATTGCCATAAAATCATTCAATGCAACACCTGGTGAAAACCGCCAACTGTGAGAACTGATTAGAAACTGATACGATAGAAGTTGTAACTTCACCTCCAGCATGGGGGAGGTTTTGCAATAGAAGAGCATTCTGAGAAACAGCAAAAGTGTGTGTCGACAGAGATTTGCAAGCATGAAAAAGGCAGCCAGCATGACATCAATAATGGCCTCTGATAGCTACTCCAAAAAAGACTTTAGCATGGTGTGTTTGCTCTCTTTCCTCTAGCGACAGTGAGTTTCTCGCTGGTTTAATTGGACTATTTAGTGGATTAGAGGATACTCAAGAGCTTGACACTCAGCGTAATGTGATAAAACACACAACAAACCTTGTTACTATATAATAGACATAACAATATTTATTTGTAGATAGGACTGAGTGATTTTGTTTTTTCATAGAGTCCACTATCTAGTCTTTATGAAAAAAGGCATTCAGGGTTTTCTGAGATTTGGATCAGCACTGAATCATTATGATGATGAAGTTTGAATTTCATGAGCTCTTGTTTCTCAGCCTCATCCCCTCTTAAGGGTCTTGTTTATGAATTGCTCCAACGGATAACGCAGTAATCATATTTGGGTCATGGAATATGCTTAAAATGGCAAAGATTGTGAGTCAGAAAATTGTTCTATGCTCAGAGCCAATGCATTATAATAAGGCTAGTTTACGAAAGCTGACCTGATTTCACAGCTTGAATATGAGTATTTGTATTATGTGCCCACATTACAGTGCCTGGCTTGACACTAAATCCCATTTTTAAAAGAGATAATACCCAGTGTTGTGCAAAAGATAATAAATAACATCCTATTTGTCAGATATCTGCCAAAAAATGTAGTAAATATACAGTAAGATGCTAGCAGCTTATGGAGCTTATTCAGGGTAGACCAAGAGATCAAAGTTTTGCTGGTTAGCATGACTTGGTTAGACCAAAAAGCCTTAATCTCTTTATTGATGATTATTCAAAAGTAGCCATGCATTCTGCTTAAAAACTATGCCAAAAACATCTAAATTTGTATCAATTGTTTTACCAATGTCCAATTCTTTGGAGGGGCTCTTAGAGGCATGCAATTGGTGTTTTTGTGACATGACCTTATGACCATATTCTTATACAATCAGTTTAAAGGGGATACGGTATATGTAGAATTCACAATCCCTTGTTGTTGGCGACGCTGTTAAGAAAATTGCAGCCAGCAACTTGTTTGAGACTATAGACTATATCTGGCAATGTGAGACTAGTTTGAATGAATACCTTTTCTTTGCATGATACAAGGTATTTCGGCATTATCCTGAACATTGTATAAGCATTCGTTTCATGTGTCATAGAACGGACAAGAGTCTCTCATGTGTGTGCGTAAATGTCACATCCTTTTGATGTTCCTGGCAAAAATGCCCCGAGTCCTTTACGTAAAAATCAATCTACAGTCTTCTACAGACAAACAGTCGTTTTTTACAAGCTGTTCACAGATTGGCTATAAAAAGCGAATACGTGAAAATTCTTAAATATAGCCCCTTTAAACACAAAGGCAACGACTTTCTGTACATTTCATTCATGATTATGTTCTTATGTACTTATAGTTGAATTAAATTCAATGGGTTTCATGAATAAGGGTCAGGTTTTTCTTATGAAATGATGTGCAGACAAGTTACAGTAGCTGTCACAATGCTATTCACAAGCTAAAGGCCTTCATATAGATCAATTCCATTTATTAATTCTGTCAGTGTGCCACTAGTAATGTAAAGACCCAAACTTTGTCTGTTCTCATTAAACTGTGAATAAAATGATCAAATTATGTGGTTAAATTTGACCCTTTCCATGGTCACGTCTTTGGCTGAAGTGAGTCCGAGGGGAAATACAGTGATTTAGTATTCAGTCCCATTCTACTCAATGCTTCAAATCTTTATTTTAGCAGTGCCAAAAAGTAATCTGATTTATCCACAGTTTGATTGCCCTCTCAAATCTGCCATAATGTCAAGAGCTCCACACACTTAAGCACATAGTGGAATAGAATAAACCTGAATGGGACTAGCTGGGTAATGGCTACAGATTTCTTAAACCATTTGTTGTTCAAAAGTGCCATTTTATCTTTAAAATATGAGAATGCTGTGACAATCCTTCCAAAGTGAAGCTTTTATGTGCAGTTTAGAGAATGCTCCATTCTTTAAACCACTTAAACCACGGAAACATGACTGTCATTGGATTGGATAACGAAATATCAAACTGTGTCATTTATAAAAATAAATAAATAAATAAAAACACATTTGCAGGCAAAAAGTTTAACAAGAATTTGGCTGTAAATTCTCTGAACAATAAAGCACTGTCTCTAACAGCAGAGCACTACAATTAAATAATCGCACTGCACTCCACTATCCAATTAACCCAAGACATGGTAATATTTTAAAACGCTTCATTATTGTTTATTATATTATTTTAGAAATAGTATTTTAAAGTGAAACATGAGCTTATTTTGATGTTCTTCGTATACTCTCAATCTTTCTTACTTATTTTTTTTTGTCTTTATATAAATCAGATTTTAAAAAGCTGAGCTTTATAAAAACAACAAGTTAGAATAGCTCTGCATTTCATTACAGGCTCAAATTTATTTATTTGTTTGTTTGCTATATTAAATCATCTCATATATTACATAAAATCATATTGCTGTTGCATTCTCGGGTGAGTGCAATAATGGTCTCTTTTCTTTTGGGCTTGTGTTTATCTTCGTCACATTCGACTTTCTTTGTTTTACTCTCCATCAGCTAGCATCCTCCCCGCATTCCTCTCATTATTGGATCAAAACTGCTTTTACATACATCCTGCATCATAAACAGCTTTTGTCCTTGCTTTTGGCTACCCTCTAATATTCAAAACAGTGGCGGTGACCCATAGCCAGATGTTATTCATTACAGCCAAGCAGAAAAGGGCCTCTTTTCAAGGTATTTTTGAGCTGTAAGATATTTACTTTACAAGCTGCCTTATGTCTTGTGCAGGAACAATATGCATAGAGCTTCTGCTCCTACAAGAAAACATATTGCATATTAACATCAAAACCAAAAGAAAAAAGTTTTTTTTCTTTCTTTTTTTTAATGATGCATTGCAATGTGGACGAAGCACAGGGAAAGCAATTATAGAAATTAGTGAGTGGCATGATTTGTGATACTCATTTTTGTTTTTGTCACACAGATGAATCACAAACACATGCATACATGAAAGAACATGACAGTGACTGTGCCAGAAGGTTTCACCCCTCTAACCTTTGGATTCATTTCCATTTCTCAAGCTGGGCGGTGTCTCTCCTATCACCCTAAAGGTTAATTGATTTCTCCCCTTGAGCACCGAATGCTCCGGAACACTGACATGAATAATAGAGCAGGACTGTGAATGGTGCCGACACACCTGGTGTGTCGATCGTGCAGATCATCTGTGTATTATGTCAAGATCATGTAAAACAGACGTCTCCACTGAGGAGGTGGAGAAAAAAAGAATTCAAACCCTCAATATGCTGGCTAAATCATGATTTGACCTAAATAAACGTTAATTTAGTATTTTTGTGTGTAACACTTTATTTCAATAGACCGTCTGCCTAATATCTACTAACACTTTCCTTTTAATTTTAGAAATTTAATGTGCTTTTCTCATTTGTTTTTTCCCCCCCAAAACAAGGGGAAAAATATTTCTATTTAGGTTTCTTTTTTTATTTCAGTTTTACTTTTTTATCATTTCAGCAGTTCAACTTAAACTTGTTTTATTTCAGTAAGCTGCCAAGGCAATGTTTTATGCGTCTTTTTTCATGTAATATTTATATTTTATTTTGGCTTTATTTCAATTAACACAAACAATATGAAAAAATATCTACTGAATACTGAATATTTTTTTTTACATTTAAGCTATTTCTCTTAACAAGAAGTTACAAAAAGCTGATTATCTTCCTGTAAGAGATTGTTGTGATTAAAAGATGATAATTTAGGAACATTTTATCCTTAGTGTTTTTTTTTTATTGTTTTTTTTTTAGAATGTGATCTCAAAATGGCGGCCACCGAATGAGGGAATGGAATGAAAGCCACTGATGACTCAAGGTTTCGTCTTATGTGAGTACATACATTTTTTACTTATTGGTTTTTAGTTTTTGCTCATTGGTTTTGAAGTGGGAACAATGCAGTAATTTTCCAATTATTCAGGGAGCTTAGCAATATACATGTACATGTAAAGGGCAGTTTCAATCTCACCGGGGAGCTGCCACATAATGAACGATGAAAATCTTATCCTTCAGGCCACAAAGTAAAGGTCACCACGGCCAGTTATACTCTGCCTGGGGTCAAATAAATGTCTAAATGCTTAAACTCAAGCGAGGACTTTTATTTGCGTGTTTGGTCTTGCAAAACTCTTGCTCTCCTGCTGTGTGCGTCTCTCACCTGTTTTGAGTCAGTCAGCAAGCAGGTGGCCAAATCTATGCCATTGCCCTGCAGGGTCTGCCCAGATCGATTGGTGACACTTTAATGCCTGTGGTGGCTCTTTCACTCAAAATATGTGTCCCAACGGTTCAAGAGAATCAAAATGTCTGGGTTTAGCTTATCATAAATACCTACACAACAATCTTTAGCATCATGTCTGCATCTAAATGAAGGGAGCCAAAAAAGAGGTTTTTGAACGGAACACAAAAAGGAAGGCTCGTGGTGATGGGCTAAAAGATGATGGGCTAGTTAGCAGAAACACCAGGCAAATTGATTTGCTGGCTGACAGCAGCAGCAGCAGCAGTGTGGCCGTGCATCATGGGTTGCATAAGCGATCTGCCATCATGATCAGCACAGCAGGAAGAAACATGCCAGCGCTCCACCGCCGGCGAGATTGACAGAGACGGGGTCGGTGGCATGGGTTACAGGAATTGTGAAGTGGAAAGCGGCTTAATACCTTTTGACATGCTTTGATGATTTTGACATCACCATGGTCTTGTTTTTTCTCATGTCTTCATTGGTGACTACAGAGTTAGCCTTGCTTAACCTCTTTAGCAACAAGCCAGCACTTTAAATCATGGGAATCGTTGAATCGTGGATATTTGTTTTAAATGAAAACTAGTTTTTTTTTATTCAAATGGCCTAACGTCTGAAATATATATGCATGAACTGACCTTGAAAAAATGTATAAAGATTAACATTCTTTGAAAAATGTGTCTTACAGTGATAAAGAAACAATGGTAAACCAATATTAATTGGAAAAAAAGTTATGCACAGTTTATTTTTTGATTTTGAAAAAAGTATCTTACGCTCACCATGGCTGAATTTATTTGATCAAAAACTGTAAAATGGTAATATTCTAATATTATAGCTATTAAAATTAATCGTTTTTTTTTATTTACATTTTGTTTTTAAATGTAATTTATTCCTGTGATGGCAAAGCTGGATCACTCCAGTCTTCAATGATCCTTCAGGATTCATTCTAAAATGCTGATTCAATGCTCAAGAAACATTTCTCATTATAACATTTTGTCTGCTTAATATTTTTTGTGGAAACTGTGAAACGATTTTCCAGGATTTTTTCAAAAGTACATTTACAGCATTTACGGCATAGACTGTAAAAAAATATGGACAAAGCGTCTGTGACGTCACCCATAGACTCTCTGAAGGACGGGTTTGAGGCTGTTTATGGGGGGTATGGGTGGCGCCATACTGGAAAATCTTGGGAAATACAAAATACAAAAGTTTCAGAAAGGATACAGAGGTGGTATGATGTGTTGTCAGATCATGGCCGATACGTCAAATTCACTCGGTGCAGCCCGTTATCAGCTGTCAATCAAAGTTAACCACCCTTATTTGTCATACATTTTATATCTAAATATGATCTAAACTAACGAGTTAGAAAAAAATTCACCCCCTCACAGTTGTCAGGCACGCGGAACATATTGAAGATTACAATAAATGTCCTGGGACCAAACTGTAAACATATGAATTTATGCTGTGAAAACAGATATTTTAACATGACGTCTATGGATATTTGCTCCCTTTTGGGACCGGCCTCTAGCGGATTTGAGATGTATTGCAGTTTTTCGCACTTCCTCGTTGGCTTCAGCTTTCAGATTAGAATGTTGCGGCTTGATTTACGGTAATTTTTGTAAATACATTAAAGTCTTTACTTTGTAATGTAATGCATCCTTAATGAATTAAAAAAAAATCATCCTCACATTAACTACCTTATTTGTGAAATGGCATATGCATATGATTTTCCACAAAAATGTTTTTGAAATCCATAATTAATTATAAATGCATGCTTCTTGGCAGCACATTTGCACTTCAATTGCAGTACTTTGGCTTAACAGCTTTCACTGTTCACCAGCAGCGTTAGACTCTCTGCCCTGAGATGGCTTTCACATCCGGTGACCCTACAGAGAGTTCAGTGGCAGAAGAAAACAAAGACGAATAGTAGCAGAAGTCTAGTAGTCAACCGCAGGGGCCAAATAAAACGAAATCAAGCATAGAAGAAAGCAAGCAGCCGTTGGCTGACAGGTAATAAGTATCGAAGTCTGAGGTTGCGCTCCGGTGTGCTCAGGATACCCGAGTCAATAACCATGAGACGTCCGCGTTCAGATGTTGACATTCAGCTTGACTGACTTGCTGGGAGAGGGAATGCCAGCTTCTACTGTAGAGTAACACACAAACACAGCTGTCCCTCTGGGTCTCCTGCGATGAAGACAAAGTGGCAGTGACTTTATTCGATTGATCCTATGTGCTGAAATCAATGCCCGTGCACACAACATGATCTAAATTGTCACACGCCTCTCCACAAGGCCAGATGGCAGAAGGTCATTTAAACCATGATCAGATTCACAACAGGTGAGCTTAAGCTTGTGTTCTTGGCCCCACGTTGTCACAATTTAGTGCCTCTGAACAATAGTGATTTGTTTCTTAAAATGATGATGGCACAAAGCATTCAAAAACGCATTTGAACAAGAATACATTATGATTGTTATGGTATTAACACATTTTTCTTTTTCAATTCATTTGTTGAAACTCATTAAAACAGCAGGAAGTAAGCGCATGGTAATGATTCAGGTCCGTCTTAAGCCATCTAGCAAAACGCTTCGGGTATTAGGGGAATTTTTCTGTCTATTAATATTTTTTAGTTTGGCTCATGGCTTTTGGTGCTTAGAAACCTTTCATTATAACTTTCCTCACATTTTAGGATCTAAAGTTATTTTTTTTCATGGATCAAGCTAGTGTATAACATGTTTGGTTTAAAAATAAAAAGAATAATTGTGTGTGTGTTTGTGAATATATATATATATATATATATATGTGTGTGTGTGTGTGTGTGGGTTTTTTTTTTGGATGATGGATAGATTTATGGGTAGGGTTTGTGTAAGTGGAGAGAATATACAGTTTGATATACAGTTTGATATACGGAATAAAAAAAACATTACGCCTATGGATAGTCCCCACAAAATAGTGCTTGTGTGTGTGTGTGTAAACTGCTATATTTACAATGCATCTTTTTTTTTTGTTTTTGTTGTTAAACAAATCAAAGCTAATGTACGTTTAACAATTAATTTGACATAAAAAGCCAAACTCTATTAAAAAGCGTAATAATTATGCAAGTAATTATGGATAGTTTGTTTATTTATTTTTTTATGTTTATGCTTTTATGTCCCTATACAAATTAATTTAAAAAAAAAATCAAAGCACTTTTAACTAGCAGGAGTTTCAAGCAAAATATTCTGCCTTCGAAGAATCATTCAGAGAATCAGAGAATGGGCATGGGCAAATATTTTGTAGATCTGTTTCTCACAACCAATCTGATTGTCCTGCCAGCATAATGTCAGTCACACACAAACACACGCACACACACACACACACACACACACACACACACACACACACACAAACATCTTCCTTCTCTCTCCTCTCTCTGCCCTTGTCTCGCCTTTTTAATTAACCTCCAGTCCACCCTTAAATCAATTCACACTGCAGAGACCGTCTTGCGGATAACCTATGGTTCCTCTCAGAGCCCTTCCATGATTGGCTGTCTCTCCTTCAGCACTTCCTGATTGCTTGACAAACAGCCATCCGGTTTGTGAAGCTGGAGGTGGCAGAAATGATTTTGTGGCAAATTCATTCTGATTTTACAGCATTTAACTATATAAATGGGATCTATTCACTTTTACCACAGAGATTTACCACAGGTCAGTGGGAGCAGGGATTGTCCCCTTTGGACCCCTGTAACTAAAGTAATAGGTTTCTACTTTTGTTTTAATTGGTCATTGAGCTGCTCTGTTGCAGAGCTGCAGTTCAGCCTTCAGAGCTATTAGAGCTGATTGAGGTCAGATGTTAATAGCAGACTAGTTCTCATATGTGAATCTGTCTGTGAAACCCATTACGGCAGCTGAGATCTACATTACTGTATATCAACACAAGAGAAACGGGGGGCAGATGAGACTGTGTAATGATACAATATGTGACAGGATAGTATAGCTGCTTTCGGTGTTTAAAATCTGATGTGACAACTTGAATTTCTAGATACAAGATTTTGTCTTGCTGATATTGCTGCTGTCTAAACAATTTGTCTTAGATGTTTGTGTGCTTTCTATATGATGGGTAAAAAGTCTTAGTTCTAATTGGATTTTTGGAAGTGACCTCTAAGATGGATCTGAGCGCTTAATTCTTACATCCAGTTGAGAAACACCTGGTCAGGCCAAACTGGGCTTCAAACTTAGCATTTGATTGCTGTTTTCTTTTCATTTGTCTTTGCATTCGTATGTGTGTTTGAGTCTAAGTCTAAGCATCTGTTTTTATTGATTTCGTTAAGCACAGAAAAGTGCAGAAAAGAATGCAAAATCATATGCAAGATTTCTCTTTGATTTAAAGGGTTTGCTTCCTCGTTCCTCCAACTGCTGTTGTCTCAGCTGCATTGTTTGATAAAAATGCAAGAGTGCCAATATGGCCACAACTGTGCCATTAGAAAACCAAGAGCAGACATCCATCTTTGTCCTCGGGGTATGTTGTCTAAGACTCAGCAGGTTTAGGTGTCTTGCTAGGATTTATCTGTAGCTGGTGCTGGATGCACAGTAGGTCTTGACTGGTTCTGTGAATGTGCACTTATACCTTCCTTGTTAGAGCTGTTCACTCGCACTCAGAGATGAAAAATGGGAAAAAAGTGTGAAATTAGTTGCCAAAGATCATTTTTATCAACCTTTCAAGCATTAAACCAAGTGTAAAAAAGTAGAAAACACCTGAGGATGGAGATTAAAAGAGGTGTGTGTGTGTGTGTGTGTGTGTGTGTGTGTGTGTGTGTGTGTGTGTGTGTGTGTGTGTGTGTGTGTGTGTGTGTGTGTGTGTGTGTGTGTGTGTGTGTGTGTGTGTGTGTGTGTGTGTGTGTGTGTGTGTGTGTGTGTGTGTGTGTGTGTGTGTGTGTTAGGGGACTTGGAGCAGGTGAGAGATTACAAATAACAAAAAAAGAGAAAAGAAATTAGCTAGACTGGCAAGAACAGGACTAGCAAGAGCAAGAAAAAGAGTGTGAGTGTGTGTGCATGTCTTATTTGTCCTGATGTCTGTCAGTTTGAGTGTTTTTCTAAGAGTAATGAAGGACAGGGCAGAAGGGATATTGAAAAGGTTTAAAGTGGCGCAGTCACTATGTGCTCTCTCTCCTCATAAACAAGGAGGACGGCTTGCACGCTGCAGAGCTAATAAAGTCTTTCTAATGGCCTTGAAATGTATTATTTACCTCAAAAAGCTGGGCTTTGTTCTCTGTAGTGAAAAACAGTTTGCAAAAAGATGTTCCACCATTTTCAGTGGCTGACATGGTGTGTGCTACAAAGCAACATTATTAATAATTAGTTACAAAACTTAATTAGAGTTTTGAAACGTAAAAGTTGTAAAGGTTACAAAAACATTTTTTTTACATGGATGATTAAGACATACATTTTAGTTGACGAGTATTATGAAAACCCTGAAAAACAGTCTGTCCTCATACACAGGAGCAACAGAGTTTGTAATTAAAAAGTGGTTTATTATGTTTAATAAATGGTTTAAAATCTTATGAATGTATGAGGTGGCAAGTTTGGGCCTTTAGTAAAAGTCTCACCAGCATGGGGCAAAAGTCATGCATTGTTTATAGAAATATTTCTGTTAAAAGTTAATTCTTGTTCAACACAATCACTTTAGCATTTTTTGTTGAAAATATACTGCCATTAAAATTTGTTAAAATAACAATTTATTCTAAAAAATACATAAACAAAATTATTTTTTCTCATATACTACTCAAATATACAACATTTAAAAAAACATAAAATATGAATCAAATTTAGCACAGAATCAACATTACGCTGCTGCCCGTGATTGCGTCAAGGATCAGCCAAATTTATAAATAATGATTTCAATAGTGTTAATACAGAGCCCCTAAAGGGACCTTTGCAAAAATAAAATATCAGACTTCCATGCTCATGAGAAATGAATTTCGCTGGCAATTACAGTACCATACTGTACTATACAGGACACACCAATGACTGCACACTGAGATTTCACTCATAATTGAGTATACTGAGACACTTAAGATTTCAACTTGCCATTAGGTCAAGTTATGAAATTCATTCAGAGGTCAATATCATATTCCTCAAACAGATTTATGGTTCAGACTTTCAGAGATTGCAGTCCAGGGCAGACAGACTGAGGGTTGAAGTCATCAGGAACAAAATCACTTCAAGCCTTCTGTCACTGCTCTTCAATCAAGTGTGGGTCTTTATGTGCGTATGCAGATGTAAGTGCTTAAAACCTTGAACATTTGCTTGGGAAATGAATGCCCTTCCACTTGATGCTCTAAGAGAAAGTATACCCTGACATTTCAGCTACTGTGTATGCACTACAGTATAAAGGCAATTCCTGACAACCCTTTATGTAATTTAGATAATGAAAGGATTGATTAATTGATTGATTGATTGATTGATTGATTGATTGATTGATTGATTGATTGATTGATTGATTGATTGGTTGATTCATTCATTCATGCATTCAACAAATCAATCAATGCAGACTAAAATAGCATTATTTAATTTTAAATCAATAAATGATATAATTTTGCATTCATGAAACTGCTCTAAGCTCTGGAGGACTATCTGCTTTGTGAAGATACATAATTGGATTTTCATCTTTCATCTTGTATGTTTTGATGTTGACATAATTTTTTATCAAAAATTTGTTTGTTTTGCTGGCATTTGGTTAATGCTGAGGATGTCTAGACATAGCCTGACCTTTATGAAGTTCTTGTTGGGTAAGACCTCAAAGCATTTGGCACAGTATTAGCATAGCCGCTGACGATCGTGCACATGTTTGACCTTTTCCTGAGACAACAGTCTTGTCTTGTGGTATGGTTGACTTTGAGATTACAAGTACTTGCTTACCCTTACAAGAACATCTCATTGTTTGAGGACTGTCAGCTGTTTGAGGTCAACCATATAGGTAGTTCTAGAGATAAAAATGATTTATCTTTAAAATCATTTTGCAAAGTAATGATTTATGTTGAAATGATTTTCATAGGACACATAAGACTTGGCCTAATATGCCTTTCTGTGTACAATCTTCTCGGCTTCCTCACAAAATCACACATTTGATGTTTTTTATTCAAAGCGTAAATGATCAATTGTGCTTCAAAGCAAAACCAATTTCCTTCAGAGTTGCCTGTTACATATGGATAATCAAATCCTAACCTTGCACATGCAAATTGCCCCTTCTAAGAGTTGCAATACATTTCACAGAATGTTTTTTTACAGGATAAACATACCTTTGAAACACGATTTTCAGCTATACTCAAAAGAAAATTGAAGCTAATCTATCCCTCGG
Source organism: Pimephales promelas (assembly GCF_988280905.1). NCBI lineage: Eukaryota > Metazoa > Chordata > Actinopteri > Cypriniformes > Leuciscidae > Pimephales > Pimephales promelas. Next base: position 7,007,668 of record NC_142792.1, on the reverse strand, counting down.
TTTCACAGACAAGGCGTAAACCATGTCCCAGATTAAATTGCATGTTTGTGCTGTTTTAAACTTTCACTGATATCTTAAATTATGTCAGTGCCATTATTTCAGCCATTATCACTGTGTTTTTTGTTTGGTATCAGTTGATTTTGAAAATTGATCATTATTGGATATTTAATTGTGATAATTCTCACTTAAAGTTAATATGCAGAAACACTAATAATCTACTAACATGATATAATGTCATCTTTAGCAAAGCTCAGTATGTAAAGTGTACATTGTGATGCCTAAAGTCACATTATCATTTAAAACTATTTATGTCATGACAGCTCTCTTGAGTGTTTGGTATGGTAATGAATTTGACAATATTGATATGTTTGGTCTTGGTGGAAGAGATCCGCTACGCTGCTGTTATTAAAGCTGTTGTTATTGCTGTAGCCGCAGAGCAAGTTCAGGACTTGCTACTCCCAATACACACAACACACTGCTGTGCAAAATAGGATACATACATTACCCATAGCAGAGACAGGTGGAGCTGGGGAAGGTGGAGGGTTTCTGAAAGCACACTGCAACTAACAGAAAATGCTGACCTGGCTGTTTTTTTTAGGGTTGAGCAGTGAGCTCATTGGCTACTGATACAGCAGGAACCAATCAGCTGTGCCCTATAGAATGATGTGACTGCAAGCAGATTGAGTTAAGGACCTATCAGCCTGCATCATCTAGAGTTTGATGACAGAACTTTAAACTTTTAATTATTAGTCACTAACATAAAAAAAAAATCAATGGTTTATTTATTATAAAAAAGTTTGTATTAATAGTTCAATCATAAAAACTATGGGAATAGATTTAGCATGTTATTTAAGAGGTCAAACAGCCTGTGTCATGCGGTAATGATGTGATTGCTTGTAGATCGCATGTAAAGGATCAACCTGCACCTTTTATAGTTTCATGACTGAACAAACTATTTCATTTACAGACAGATTTGTAATATCAGCGCATTCCTTATTCACTTTGTTGCATACTTTTCATACAATTTCAGTGTTGTATAACTGCATTGCATACTTTTAGATTGGCCTTTTGTTGTTTAGTCCGTGTTTTTTCCCGGTTCTGCTGATTAATTATTGGATATTTAAACTTGGGATTGTGCCCAAGCCTTTTAGATGGTAGAAATGTAATGGTTTCAATGAGTTCAGTATTTCTGGCTGGTATGCATGTGGCATCGAGCTGCATCTGTGGCCTTTACATGTGAGCCAGAACCATCATTATGTAACGGTTAACCTTCAAGGTGGTTGCTATGTTGACACAAACTTCAAATGAGCGTTTGAGCTGGATATAATGATCTTGGTTAAAGTAATTATGTAATACTGACAGGCAATCAACTCCTTGCGATATCCCTCACCACCAGCACCTGAGCCAAACAGCGTCCAACACTGTTACATAATCGGCTTCGGTCATTAAACACAACAAATGTTTGCACAGGAGCCTCTTGCTAGATGTTTTTTTTTTTCACATTGTTTTCTTTAGGACGATGCGGGATGTCTAAAGAGGATTAGGCTTTACAAACATTTTCTGCAGAAAATCATTATCAAGTCTATTTCTTATCAAACTGAGCCCCCATATCGCCTGCTTCCAGGCTGATACTAGAATTAAAAGCTGCTCTGTTTTTACGGATACTGTAATTAATCATGCCATTCAAATTCAAAGTTGAGTAAGAATCATCATGCACACACACAGTACCGTAACTCATTCAAATGTTAGAAGGCATTTTGTTTGGATGACAAATCTACACACATTGGACTCCAATCAATGACAAAACTGTGTCTGAAACCGGTAGCTGTCTTGCTGTCTTGTCAATGTCTAAACAGGCAGTTTTTTGTATATGATTCTTTTGAACAACTTCCAAACTGTATTATAGGGTTGTGTGATACCATAGGTAGTGGTCAACATGCTGTATCACCAAGGTCAATATATCGGCTGAAATTTCCCATTGTTGATAATCATATCTCCCAAGTTTTGATCGATTGCCAGGACTTTTAGTGGGAGTTTTATTTTGACAGTGCAGAGAAACCACAGAGAAATTCACTATATAGTGTAAACCGGTCTTTATTTGGAGAAATTGTGATTCCCAATGTGCACGGATGTATGAGCGCATTATTGGGTACTGTGTTTACAGTCATTTTTTATTCAGGAATTTCTTTATTTGTGAAAACATTTCCTTACAGAACAGAAAATAAATGTTCGTTTTATGTAATTTTTCAATTTTTTAAATGTTAGCAATGTTGAGCTTTTCATTTACTATGTTTACATTAAATTGCTTTTAAACCCCATCTAGTTGAATGCTGATGACAAGATTGAATTTGGATGTGCTTTCCCCCCTTCCTGTCTACACCATTTGCAAAGGTATCGGTTTCAGCTTTCAGGTGTTGCCAAAATCAAGTGTTAAATTTGGCATGAAACAGAAGTTGTGATAGTCTTCCACATTGTGACGTATGTCTAAAGTTGAATTGATTGGATTGCTGTGGATTGCTATTGCTGATCTCATGTGACTGACAGGTTGTCCCTCCCTCACGCCACTAAACGTCATCAGAGTAGTAACTTTAATGAAGGTTTACTTGGACACATGAATTAAAAAGAAAATGATGTGCACAGATAAATCATTCCCATTCCCACGTGCAAGAGACCTTTGTAAATTCCCAGCCACTTACAAAGTATGATTTACAGCTTCTATCAGAATGTCATTTGTTAGAGTGCTGGACAACTGATCTAATGAGTGATATGATATTGGAACAGGTGGTCTAATGCGAGTCCCTCTGTAAGCATAATTATATTTATCTTGCAGATCTGTCAGTTTGCATAACTCAGGCTGAATGAAAATGAGAAGGGATTTGGTTTAGCCCGTCCCAACGGCATGAATACTCCTTTCAGATGTACAGTATAGGCAGCAAACGCCACCGTGCAAATATATCGGATTACTTCCATTTGCATGAAAACGACTTGGATTAATTAATTTGTCAATATTGTGTGTATTTTTCTTTTTTTGTTTTCAATGTGGCAATTAGACAGATAAGTGAGATGACTTGTTGGCAGCATATTGTGGTTGAAAGCTCTAGGGACAGATTCTATTTCATGCATTTAATTTGAGTTTCTCTTAAGGCAGGCGTTACTTAATTACAGTGTAACTTCAATACAGACAGATTGTTATTAAAGTGAATAATGAATAAAGGATCAGACGTATAAATCTGACCAGCCACTACAGCTTTATGTTCCATAAGTATGTAGACAGTTTTAGTCTTTATTCTTTCACATCTCTCATTCTCTCATCAGAAATGATGTAATTACACAGAGTAGCGGAGCAGATGAGATGGACTGTCTGAGAAGCTGTCTGTCGACTTCATTTATTTCAAAGGACAAATCATTATTATCACAAAAAGTATTATGCAGTTTGAGCAAAAGAAGTCAAGGAGACTTATGAACAAAGAATATAAAAAAGTACAGTGGAATTAGCAACAAAGACACTGGAGAAACTCTGCCATTGCTTGTTATCATTAAGAAACCATACCGTTTTTGAAGTAAACTTCACATTCAAATTTTGTAGTTTATATAAACATGCATAAACAGACAGAGAGACAGATAGATAGATAGATAGATAGATAGATAGATAGATAGATAGATAGATAGATAGATAGATAGATAGATAGATAGATAGATAGATAGATAGATAGATAGATAGATAGATAGATAGATAGATAGATAGATAGATAGATAGATAGATAGATAGATAGATAGATAGATAGATAGTGGTGACCTATTAGAACAGAGATGTGCAATGTCTAAATCATTATAGCTTGGCATAGCTCAAAGAATTAAACATGCCAATTGAGTGACTGAATATAATTCATAATCCTGTTTTTTTCTCTTGTTTTCCATGTCGGACAACTTTGTGAAGGTTGCATAGAAGTTTGCATGATTAATTGATAGTAATTTCCATAGTTTCATTTAAAAGTTAACAAGTAAATATAATATTTCAACCCATGGTAAAAAAAAAGAGATATATTGATGCTTTAACATTTGTTATGCATGAGTCACTGCTTGAGTCATTCAGAGATGGAGCAACTCTTAGTACTACTATGAATGACCATCAATACACTGTCTTAATTATCAGCAACTCCGTCTCCATCGCGCTTACGACAAACAATTAACATTGATGAGTTAAAAACATCTTTTTCTAAGAACTTTCTACAGCATTTAAAGTTCTTTCGAGAACATTTAGAGAGGGGAAAAAAAGTGTGCAGGACCATGAATAAATAATGTCCCTCTGGGATATGAAGAAGCTTGACTAAATAAAGAGCAATCTAACTGTGTTTCTTTCATGGAGCCCGAGATTCAACTCATCCATCTGACTACGTTATAGCCATTTCTTTACTAGGTGTCACAAAGTGGCTCCCCTATGGTGATTCCCCTGCTGATCCATGCTTGTTTCTTGCTTCCAGCTACCACAGATAATTACTGAAAGTCGCAGGGCCTTCCATTCTATGGAAGGCTATATGTAGACTTCTCCCTTTTTCGTTGGCTATTAAAGGCTTTAAAGGGACAGTTCACCCACGAAAGAATATTCTGTGGTCGTTTACAATGCATCACTATTTATAGCCTCATCATCTCATGGCGTAGGCCTACCACACTTTGTTTCGTCTGTGGAACATAAAAGGAGATATTCTGAAGACAAATAATTTCACTGAGGTCCAAAACAAGATTTTAAATAATATTTTATGTTCCACTCATAGTGACAGAACTTTTCGTTTAACACACTTATTGCTGAGTATATCGACCATTTATTCATGTCTTTGTGAATTATTATTAAAAGGTTAGTTCACCCAAAAAAAAAATAAAAAATACTCTTGTCTCTTATCTTGTTCCAAACCCGCAAGACTTTTGTTCATCTTCGAAACACAAAAAGATATTTTAAATGAAATCTGAGAGATCTCTGTCCCTCCATTGACAGTCCAACCAAATTACCACTATGACACTTCAAAAAGGTCATAAGGAGATCATAAAACATCCATTTGAATTGAACGGTTTTGTCCAAATTTTTTGAAGACGCTTGATTGCTTTATATGGTGAACAAATTGAATCTAGGCTTTATTTAAACATTAAACTAACGATTTGTAATGACACGAAGGTGAGTAATTGATGACTATTTTATTCCTCATCCTTCTTGAATGTCTTTCTTCTGCAGAACACAAAATATATTTTGAAGAATATGGGTGGAATAGCATATAAATTAATAATTAAAATTAGTAATTAAATAATAAATAATTAAGTTGCTTATACTTGACTCCTGCACATTCATTCTTGTGCGTGCACTGCATGGATGTTTGTGCATGTATTTTTAATCACATGCATTTCGACAAGTGCTCTATTTCTGTGAAAATGACATTCTTGCATGTGTTGAGGTGAGTGCAGATCAGTTGACCAGGTGAGAGGAAGATATTGCTGCTCTCCTTCCCGTTAATTAACGTGTTGTGTCCTTGGACACAGTGAGGTCATATCTGTGACTGTGACACCAGAATAGAAAGATGATTACATAAAAAGCCCTTTAGGTTCCAGTTTTGGTGTGGGATGTTTGCTGTAATGAGAGTCCTCTGTGGCGCTGGTTTCATTCAGAGATGGATTTAAAATGTCTCTTTTTTGTTATTGAGGATTTTAAATATCATAGGTATCTGCCTCTGCAGTATTCGCTTTGGCTAAATTAAGCAGTACCTGTGCCTACTCAAAATTGCTGGGATTCACATAGGATTTACTTTGATGCCAAGCCCGTATTCGTATTTTCCAGATTCATTAGCTTTTCCAGATTCAATGCTTTTAACAGTCCATTTTCTCCTGTTACGGAAGTGACAACTTGACCCAGATAGGGTACAAACTCTTGCCCCTGTGGGCAAAATAAGCGCAAATGTTTGTTCCATTGAGGAACAAGGACTAAAAATGATTCCCTGTGAGTCAGGTTGCCATGGACACAGAAGTGTCTCGGTCCAAAAGGGAGAGAAAACACACCAGATTTTACAGGTTAGTGGAAGTAATTTCGCTTGTGCTTTTTTTCAACGACTTAAGACAATAAATCATTGGATTCAGACTGCAAAGAGAGAACATCTAATCTCTATATCCTAAAACCACGAGTCTGTCTGGGAAGAACAATATTTGAACAGTGGGGACAGAAGGTCATTTTTTAGCACCAGTAAGCATCCAAGGCATAACTACATGGATAAATTAAATGCAAAAAATATAGGCTTAGTAAATGGGCTAATATTATCAATGTATTACAATAGGAGTCACATATGTGTAAAGTTGAAAGAAAGAAACAGCTGTTTCATCAAACTTCAACTGTAAATAGCTTGCATTTGCCTGCCATCTAGTGTGAAATGTTCGAAAACAATAGCATATTGTGATAATAAAGGCAGCAATAAGGAATATTAAGTAGCCTAGTCTACCAAAATCTGACAAAGACTTGTTTATTCCGCTACAAAGACGCTTGATTTCCCTCATCAAACAGCTCGGTATCAAATGGTTGTGGCACTGTAGGCTATACGTACGCTGTATTATATTTTGAACAGATTGTTATTGGGAAAAAAGTAAAAATGATCAACTCCTTCATTATCCACAAGAGGGCGACGTTCACCTTTTTGTCGGGAACTTTGGGCCGATATCAGATCATTTTGGAAACTTTTTGTAACCTTCCTTTCATTTGCATTACAATGTACTGTATATTCAAATAGTTAAAAATGTCAATACTTTAATAAGTAATTTTTTTGATTGCATCAAATTATTTTTTATGAATTATAAAAATGATTATAAAGTGAAACATTTAGTAAATAAAATGGATTTAACAGGAATATTGTTTGTGTGAGCATAATATGTAATAACTAACAAAATGGAGTAAAAGGTCCAGGTAATTTTGTTTATTTTAATTATTTAGACTATCAAAATATCAATCTGTTTACAACGAACCAAATGGATAAGAATAATAATGTAAGGGTAATTCATCTGAACTCAATTTGTACCCTCCGTTAAGCTTCATTTAAATCTCAACACGCTTTTGTCCTGTTGGAGATGTTAGTGTATTTAAACTAAAACCTTTTAGGACAAGCCTTAGAAACTCTGGAAACAGATACCACGTGATTAGACGACGTCTTACTGCTTCAGCACCAATAATTTAATTTATTTAAAAATAAATAAAAAGACGTTCATCGACATTGTAAATACTTTCTCTGGAGGTAATTAATCAGAGGAATTTGGAAATGGTTCTGGAGGAAATTAACAACGTTGGGTCGTTTATTGTTGTTGTGATTGGTTAGGCAGGCGCATGCGCACTCGAGCGCACAACTCTCAACTCAAGTCCGAAAGTTTCACTCCTGCTTTTGGAGTGAGGAGATGTGGGTTCAACCAAAGTCATATGAACACATTAATATGAGGGACGCTGGAGAATATTTGTTGATTTCGGACACATACATCTGTGAAGGAAGTTTACAATTTCACCCTCGTTAAGGACCCTCGTTACATTTGAAGGTAAGTCATATGTGATATTTGAAAAAGCGATTAAATAACGCACCTCATCTGTATCGCACCTGAGAGTCGTTTAATTGCTCGTTTTAAGATTGATGATAAGAATGATGTTTTTAGGCTTTCATTTGTTTACTTACTCATTGTCTTCTTTTTATCTCAGCTAATTATGGGTTGCAAACATTTTAAATACATTTATTTTATATAAAAAAGGTATTCGTTCAAAACTCAAATTTAATTGTCTGTTTTTACCTATTCACATTCGAAGATATTGGTAATCACTAAGTTAGAGATCTTCCACTTTTGTTTGTGAGTTAATGCTATCACTCACAGAAAAAAAGTGGAAAATTGTATCTTTATGGAACAGCTTGTCACTTGGGCGGTACCCTTAAAATAACATTTTTGTGCCCCCTTTACCCCTAAAAGTTGCATATTATTACCTTTACAGTAGCAATATTTACCTTAAGGTATTATGGGCCTTTTATGTGTAAATAAGGTACAATGATATTATTTTATGGCTACTGCCCTACTGAGTGCAGGAGCCAGAGGAACTTTTTTTTTTCTTTTTTTAACTTGTGAATGTACACATTCATTTGCAGAGCATAATTTGCTTGTGGGTGTGACTCTTGGTTGTGCACACAGTAAAGCAAAGCGCTTTCTTACTGTAACGACTCTAAACCTGGAGTCTGTGTATCCTGTGTTTACTGCGACTTCCAGGGTGGAACTGTGGCCTTTCATAGTGAAAAAGGTCAGCTATGACATCAGGGACATTTTTTTTTTCTTCAAATAAAAAACCCCAAATTGCTCCCATGCAGGCTTGAAGTGTGGGTCAGATGTTTCCTATCTTGTCCTCCACATGTTTCCTTGTATTCATTAAAAAAAAAGACAGACCAGCTACAATATGTCAGAATCAAAGCCATATGTTGTTGTGAGTGATTGAAAGAAAAGCTCTGTTGGCCATCATGATTGATCACACATATGATCACTTCTCCTTAATCACAGAAGTGCAGTGTGCATGTGGAAAGTTAAGGGTAGTATATATTTTTATTAAACTTGTAATAGATTGAATAAGAATGCATTTCTGTATCATTGAACAAGGGCTTTACTGATGGGACTGTTGGTTGGATAAGACCTAAATGGTTGATGTACGGTGAGTGAGGTGTCTCTGCTCTTCATCAGCCGACAGCTCACTTCTCTTTAAGAGGGATGCTGCTTACATACCTTTCCTTTAAAGCACTTTATCAAACTAAGTGATAAAAGAAGATGGGATACAATTTTACTTGCATTCAGGAAACTCAAGCATAGGATTTTCTTTGTAGAAAACTAAACTCCCACATCCAGTCGATGATTAATAGCGAATGAGACCTCAACACCAGGAGCTTTTTTTAATGCTGAAGGCCAAATACGTCACATTTGTGTGTTTGTATAGCTCAGTAGCACGACCCATCTGAGGGGTTGGTTGTATTTAGTACTAGGCTCAGCCTGGATAACGGCACGGGCAGTGGGTTGTTTTTCTTTCAGACTGCCCCCACTCCATCCCCTATCTCCACATCTGGCCAACGTCAGAGTATGTAAATAAATAAAAATGACTTCTACCTTTGTACGCATAGGCCTGTCTGGGCACTGAGCCAATCATTACTGTCCCTCCTACGGTGCTTTGGTTAACAACCCTTTAAGGGAATATGCGGTCTGCTGATTTACTAGCAAAACATGTGAATTAATCTGACAGTAAATTGGCCTGAGGGCGAACTGTACGGTATCTATGTTTAGAGGAAGGGCTGATTGTGAAGGTATGTGAGAGGGAGTGCACATCTGGAGGAGTTTTTCAGGCATCTGGGAGAAGGGGGAGGGTCAGAGTCTCGATGGAGCTGGTCATCTGGGTCATGGAGCGATTGGTGCATGGTACTCGCATAGAGAGTGCTAAACCTCATCTGTTAAGAAACTGGAGAGAAAAAAAAAAACCTTTGGTGCTACGGCCAATTAAGTCAATCCAACTGTTTTTTCCCCCTTCTTTCCGTATGGAAATGCAATTCGTCACTCCATTTGTGCGTGATTAAAGTCTGCTGCGATCACTACTGGAAAGTATTGTTCAAAAGGTTGTTTGGAGCCAAAGATCTGTTCACACCATTATGAGGGGCTCGCTTTTATCCATATGATTTTCCGTCCAAGCTTTGTAAAATGGAAAATCGAAATATCCATGAGATGAACAGAATGGAACTGGTTCTCATCAGAGATTGAAACACAATATGTGTGGTCATACTTGGGTCAGAATGTGAATGCAGAGAAGATAAAGAGGATAGCCTACCTAACACTATTATAGGTAAGAAATACTGTACAAAACATCTGGGTTTCATGTAGTATTGAATTCTTGTTGGGAAAACAAATTAAACTAAACAAATTACATTCCTGATATAAAGCAAATAATCATTTTTTTAGAGTTTCTCCTTGCACTATTTGGAGAAGCGGCCAGAAGTCCAGGGCTTCCCCATAGGAAGTGATGCAGGCAGCTGACTAAATACAGCTCCTTTCCCTCCAGGGATGTGAAGAATGTTTTCCGTTAGCCAAAAGTAACTTGAAAAGCCGTAGATTTCAAGTTGGGGCGGACCTTCACTTTGTTTCTACAGGTGGTAATGGGTCTGGATGTCATTTAAAATCCAGTTTATCTTATATGGCACTGTTTCATATTAATGTGTGAATTTTCGGTGAGGATTTAGGCTAGTTGCTTTGTGGTCAAAGCTTGACTTTGTCATGTGGGCTCTAACACAACTTTGGTTAGAAAAAAGCTACTCGCCAAATTGTGCATTTTGAACAAGCATTGTAAACAAAGGAATGATTTAATATAATCTGAAATAAACAAAGCCCTAGACAACTTCTCTTGCTAAATAAAAGCTGTGAGTGATGTGGGCCGGTCTTGCCCTTTCTGCAATCCTCGTTGATCAGATAAGTGCATAACTGAATAGATTTGTGTTAGAATGAGAATATAGCTTGTATCTGTTCTCTTTCTCTGGGGGTTGGTGGTAAACAGACAAACAAAGACTTCTGTGTTTAGTAAGTTGTTGAGATTTTCAGCTCTCTTGCCCAGTCAGTAACATAATTATAAGGGTAATTTGGAGTCTTTTACCCTATTCTGTTTTGGCTTGTCGTTGTGACCAGTAGTGTACAGCATCTTGTCCTATTAGAGATGGGTCAGTATAGTTTAATAGTGGTTAAGCAGTGTTTTAGCATGCTATAGCAAGCTTGAGCTGTTTAACATTGTTAAACTCTAAAAAGTTGTTCACCCCCCTTTAAATCGTCTTTGTAACATCCATGCACATTTAGAAGGCCGTCTTCGGCCATATTGCATCTCTGTTTCCTCCTTATAATATTGCAGTGCAACTAATAAAATGGAACATTTTTGTTTTTATCTTAAGATCCCTGTAATCCGTTTAACACATCCTTTGTCATGTAAGTTCACTGAACTTATATGACTAGGGACGTGAAAATTGATTTTTTTTTTTTTCTTTAAGGCCAATATTAATACAAATTTAATGTTAATACTTATTCGTATTTCTATTCAGATTTGAGTAATTGTAGTATGTTATTTCGGTTTATTTGCTAAGGCAACATTTCAAACTTAGTTTTTTTTAATTCGGTTTTTAAGTAGTTTTCTAATATTTATACTTTTGATCTTCAGATGTATGTCATTTAATAAAAATAACTGAATAGTTTTAGACAACAACACTGTCCTGCATACCTTAAGAATGATTTAGTACTTGTTAGCACATGTGAGCTGCTGCACATGCATGTTTTGACACTTGTTGCTACAAATTTTTAGATTCATCTTAAGTGAGGCATATCCATCTATTATTTTTAATTTGCCTTGCTAATATAAATTCCTTTTGGAATGGCGTTTCTGTGATTCATTCAGGGATCCCAACCTCTCTTTGGTGGAGTAGTGAAGCTTCTCTTGGCCTGTAAGCCAATGGCAATAGCATGTTGGTCATGAAGGCTGTGGGACTTTGGTTTGATGGTCTGGAATTCCAAGCATTCCAACAACGCACAGTGCAGAAAAGTCCTGGGAGAATCATGCCATTATCCCACACACACTTAACCCCCCCATTCTGCGTAGAAAGACAGAAACTCCTCATCTTAGTGCCAGGGAGGAGAGAGAATATTAGATAGATGGATTTGTTCCGTTATCTTTTACTAAAATTATTATAAAAGGTAGTGTGATTAGGGATCAACTTTTAATCAATGATACTGTAATATTTCTGCACCACTAATGCCAGTTGAAGAGCCACGTCCTTGCTTACCTTTGAATGTCTCATTTGCAGGTTTCAAAGAAGGTGATCATGATGTGTGATGCCAGTGAAATGTTGGCAGCTGCTCTGGAGCAGATGGATGGCATCATTGCAGGTACAACTAAATAAATGGGGAAAAAAATACTGTGCGCAAAAATTATTCTTTCTCTTCTTTCTTATGTGTACTATTCTGCCCTACAAAGCATGAAAGCAAAAAGGCAGTTACCACACAGAGTGCAGAACGGTGAAAAATGACTTTCACTAGGGCTTTTTGCAGTTACTGCACAAACGACTACCATTTTTCTCCAAAACGACACACATTTTAGGTAAGATGTTTTGTCGCATAACAAAGGATGCCTTGAATGTCATGAAAATGATAACTAATTTGTAGGGCTATACAGAAGTCAACCCCTGATCATGTTTATAAAAAAGTAGACAGAGAAAGAAATTATTTGAAGGAATTTTAAGAACAATGCACACAAACCCACGAAGGGTATGCATTTGGACTGTGAGTGTTTCTGCAGATTTGCAAGACTGAGAGAAATGCTACATTACAAGCTTTTTCCACTATTTCAGCAGTGATGAAATCTAATGCTTATTCAGTATGCGACCACAATACTGTCCATCTCTGGGAACATCAGAGAAAATGAATGCGTTTGCTTGGAGCAACCTTGAAGGTTATGCTTTCCCATTCACTCTATAATTATGGCTCTGTTTACATCATCTTGCGATAAGCCATCCGAGTTGTGCGGTCACAGTCATCCAAGCTGGGTATTATTATTTGTATTTTTGGGGGGAAAGTGCTAAAAGTGGCGACAGCAAAACATACAGATTTAAAGGTGAATTCTCCCAAAAATTGCATTTAAAATAAATAATTTCAGTTATTTACTCACCCTATTTTTTTGTTTTAAACAAATATACTGGTTTTCCCCCAGGTTTTACGTTTGTTTTTCCACTTTGTTGATTAAATACATTCCAAAAAGGACACAAAAATCACATTCTATCAAAAAATCTCTGTGTGATGAACCAATAAATTTCATTCATTAATCACTGATAATCTTCATCTAGTTTTATGCTAATACTGCAGGTTTACATCATGATTTTTTTTATTTTTAATTATTATTATTTCCCATAATAAAACAAGATGAGGGTCATTCATTGCTGGGGAAAGATGAATTTTTATCATCAACTGCCCAACACATTTCACCCATGCTTAAATCCCTTTACTGATCCTCATTCCTGCACTTGCCTCAGGTTCTAAGGCCATAAACTACACCAACGGCCTGTTTGATTGTCAGTCACCAACTTCGCCATTCCTGGGCAGCCTTCGGGTGCTGCATCTCCTGGAGGACCTGAGGGCTGCTTTGGACCTTACGGATCCAGAGGAAAAGCAGAGTCTGCGCAGTCAGGTTTCCGAAACCACAGCTGAGGGTCTGATGGAGTGGCTGCAAGGACGACTGGTGGGTTTCCATCAGATTTTGTTAAAGAGACGACTGTTAGGTGCTACTACAAAAACAGTCCTTAACAATGATGTTGACCTGTATATTTTAAAATACAATCTAATTTTAAGTAAAAACAAAATTCTACATATTATTATCTTAATATTCTTCCTAACTTCTTTTATACCTAATTTTAGTCAATTTGGACTCATTTAGATAACCTGTGTGGTACACAGCCTGTGCTGTTTTGTCAGCCTGAAGGTTTCAATGATCTTCTATTTTGCACCCAAATCAAAGCTTTAATAAACTATTTTTTTTTTCCTTTTTAAGAATATCTATTGCAATTTTGGCAATAGTTTTGTGAACTCTTACCTATTTACTTTCTCTGAAATTAACAATACCATCGACTCTCTCTTTTTTTTAATAAAAAATGTATTCGTCTGTATGACTGAGGCTTTTCTCCCTTCACATTTTCCGTCCTTTACTCCAGCCATGATTCATCTGGATTAAGCTCATTTCAGCCCCCCAGCCCCTTTTTCCATTTTCAACCTGAAGCGTGCTTGCTTTACAAAATCTCCACCCCTGGGCTTCAAAATCTTGCAACGTGAAAACCTTTCACATGCATCTCATATAGCAGAGTATCATCCATATGAACCCCACATGACTCACAGATGGTAGCATGTGATTTCTTTTCTAGGTCCCACTGGCATTCTCCTTTATATGGTCATTTCAGTTCATTTCACTGTGTTTTGTTGATTGTTTAGAGCCTGCTAATTTAAGGGTGCACACCAGACTACCAGTAAATCTGTTGTGCTTATTTGGAAGTGCGTTTCTATGTATGTTTTATGTAGAATAAATCTATGTCTAACTCTTAAGCATTTATGTTTCCAGACCAATGGCCATGGATCTGCAGCAGGGGATTTGGTCTACCAGGAGCGCCTCTCTCGCTTGGAAAGCGACAAAGAATGTCTAGTGCTCCAGGTGTGTTGTCGAGAGACTTTATGGTTTGTGTGGGATTTTCTTGTCGGATTTGAAGTTGTGCACTGCTACTTTCCTATTGGCAGTCAGTCTGAATACGGCCATTTTGGTTTCTAAATGTCACATATCATCACACAAAACTCAATATATATGCACTCTTATCCCTCAGGTAAGTGTTCTGAATGACCAGGTGGAAGTTCAAGGAGAAAAAATAAGGGACCTAGACTCGAGCCTTGAGGAACACCGCATGAAACTGAGTGCTACAGAAGAGTTATTACAGCAGGTGTGTGGTTTTATAATCTTAGGCAGTAACAAAACTTACAATAACAAAAGTGCACAGCGTTTAAGCAATTTCTTGTAGTGGTGGTCAGTATTGAAGAAATACATTTCCCAGAAAACATCTAATTTGTATTGTGTAGGAGCTGCTTGGTAGGAGTGCTTTAGAGGCGGAAAAATTGGAACTGCTGACCGAGATAGCGAGTCTGAAACTAAAGCTAGCCGCTGCAGAAGGAGATTGCAGAGAAAGTGAGGTAATGAGCACACATTTGTACCTTTGCCACGGTGAAATTTCAGGTACAGACTAGTGGGACCAGGGTCCCACAGGCCTAATAAATTAAAGTAATTTAATCAGAACCTTAAGTGCATTCAATGCAAAAGAGATTGAACTGTCCTGACAACCTGAACATTTAATGAAATTAAACCTGGCTATTATGGTTTGACCAGCCTGTGGTTTCCATAGTGGCAATCATTGCTGCTTAAAGCCTTCAGTTTCAGGGTGAGAGTGAAACTCTTAAGTGCCAGAGCCATTTCCTGTTATAAAACTTTTTTGCCCGTTTGAGTCCAGACTACACTGGTCTCATTCAGCTTTCTTTTACTTGCATAAGCCCAGGGGGAGATTCGGTTTCAGAAAACAGAAATCCACGGTGGACCAAAAGAATGGGATAGGTTTCCTCCACGTTAGAAAATTTATATTTCATTTTAAGTATACTTCATGAAGTTCTACATTTATATTTTAGTATCTTTCGAACAAAACTCCCAAGTATTTAGCATTGCATGTCTTTTAGCTTGTCAATTTGTAAACAAAACCCTTCTTTAGTCTTTTGACTTCTGTCTCTTCAGGGTCTTTATCAGGATGTGAAAGACATGCATTTTAAGTTGACTTCAATGGAGAACGAGAGACAAGAATATGAGAGAAGCCTCAACTCAACCAAAGTAAGAGTGCCTCATGGTCAGGTGATAATTTACACAACATAGGATTAACAGCACTGAAGTGTAACAGCTAGCACTTGTCCATGATTCACTTAACCACAAAAGAGTAATCCTTCTGTAGTTCACCCTGACCTTACAGAGTAGCCACTGGAATCTGTCAAGCTAATGAACATTATCCTTATGCTCAAAGCTGGGGGAGTCTCTTGCTCTATTTTTTCCCGCAACTCTGTCTTTTTTTTTTTTCTTCGACCATTTAAATAGCATTTGTTCACACTACATTATAGTTACCCATTGTTTTCTAGTTATTGCATTTTCTGTGCTTCGTTTTAAATCGAGAACTAAGTCAATTTGGGTTTGGCACATAGTGAGCTTATTTTTAGTTCTTAAATTGGATGTGCTGGGAGATGCTAATTTGGGTTTTGATTGATCAGGTGGAGCTGAAATCACTACAAAAGCAGTTGGAAGAGAAAGAGCAGACACTTAGAAGACTTCAGGACCAGGCCTTCCCAGAAAACCCAAACACAGAACAGTCACAAAGCAGAGAAAAAGGTACAATATGAACATACTGCTATCAACATGTTAACGTTCATTTGGAATGTAACTGAGTGGATTCAAAATCAAATTTAACCCTGAATGTGAAGATGAATATTAATATATCTCCATACAGTCAATAGTCCAATAATGCACTTTCTTCTGTATACAGAGATGCATTTATATGTGTATATATAGTTTATGTGCGAATTTTTTTTTACTGTCTCTGTTCATGATTTTGTATTCGTAATCATTATTTTGTCGTGCTAATGGACATAATAGTGGATGTGCAAAAAAAAAAAAAAGTTACATGATCAAAACAGATAAAGTAAATATAAAGCGTTGTCTCAGACTTTTGGAACCCACTGTATACGCTATATAAATGGAGCCATACACGGACACATTTTGCTGCTAATAAATCCATTTGCAGCTGAGGCTATACACTTTAAATGGATGACACCGAGACAAAACATTTAAGCGTAATAAAGGAGAGACTATTCCTGCACATTGTAAGAAAAAAAAAAAACATTGTGTTGGAATGTATGAAGTATTAAGGTTTGTATAACGCATGTCTAGACGTGCTTTTTGATTGATGTGACCTGATTTTGGCTGCAGACTCTCCTGCTCTTGTAACTGTGCTGTGCTGGATGTGCTTGTATTGTCTCACAATATTTATTCAACACTACAAATCATCTTTACTTCCAGCAGGCTGAGTATAACAACAGTGCAGTGTCTGGGTTATTTATTTTAGTGTATAACAATGCTGTCAAAGGCTTCAGTCATGTTCTGAAATGTTTAGCATGTTGAACGACATAACATGTTGTTTTTGTGTGTGTTCAGAAATGGAGGTGCAGAGAATGAGGAGTGCTGTTGAGTCTTTGAAGGCAGCTAATGAAGAGAAGGTAAAAACAATATGATGATGTCCTGCTATTTTGCTGTAACGATCACATCATCCACCTGTCAGCAGGACACAGATTACTTAAACCATGCCTACGATCTTTCTAATTAAATAAACTTTGTATAGCTGCATGTATGTAAAAGTAGGCGATCTTATATATACTATAATTATATATATATAGAATTTTGTAATTTTTAATCTGAATCTTTTTAGGATCTTAAGATAAAAGAGCTGCACCAGTCTCTGATCCGTTACAATAGAGTTCAGGATATGGTGATGTCTCTGCAGGTATCGAAAGGTGAGCTTTCTTTTCCTTCTGCTATAATGTGATCCAATGGTCTTCAGTAGGTGAATCTCCTGTTACCATTTACAAGTTACTTGTTAGTAATATTTAAAAAAAAAAAAAAAAGGTATATCAGCTCTTATTTTCTTTGAAATTACCTTTAAAATGTTGTCATGAAACAAACTGCTTGTTGATATTTGCAGTCTTCGAACAGTGGATCTCAACATTGTTGACTTCAAGGAACACCCCCCCCCCCATCCCCCCCCCCCCCCCCCCCCCCCATGTCCACAACAATATTTAAACCCCCTCACAATTTCCATCCAGTAAAATGTTTTGGAGCTTGAAATAACTTTAAAGATGTATATTCTTTATAAAAAACCCAAAAAATAAGAAATATCTAATGTTTTAATGCTTGTTTTGGCTCATTTCAATGAATTTTAAGCAATCTTGAGGCCCCCTGGTTGAGAACCACTGGTCTAGAGTGATGTGAAATTGCTCAGTTTTTATCACTCGCATCTCATTTTCTAACGTGTAGCCAAAAGATTATTTAGCTCTTCACAATATTACCCAGAAAGCTTTTGTCTACATCCCAGTCTAATAGCTTGGCTGACTTACCCTGTCTCATGACTTTGCTGTTTTCCCAGACAAACCCATGGAAGAGGACACAAGAGAGTGTGACACCGAGACAGTCTCCACAGGAGGCACAGAGGAAACTGATGAAGTATGAAGGGTCTTACACACACATAGTTATGATCACAGGATGTTCCTCAGACTTCCTTTTAAACCCCCTCCTTGCAGTACTTTCATTGTGATGGTCTGACAGAGAATAACAATTTAACCATAACCCTTTTGACGGGGAACGTCTCTGTTGTTTTTGTTTGGGAGCAGCATCCTGTGATTCCCGGCCATTTCAACCCTGCTGCTCCTCTTGTTCATTGAAATTTGAGTCCTCAGGGAAAATCCTCATCGCTGCTGTTCTCTTGTGCATCAGTGTTGTTGTCTCTCTCACAGCCTCAGCTTATTCCATGTTCAGAGCTGCTCCCTGAAGTCCATCTCATCGGAGTGACCCCACTCGGACCCACAGACAGGTCTGTTCACTTACTGTACTCATCTTTTACTCGAAGTGTGTTTATACAAAAAAGTATTAACATGTTGATTCAGACTTAAATAATAATTAAAAAATACATCTAAGGTAAATATAAGAATTTAAAATTAGCCAATTAAAACATTGATTACAGTATGATCTTTAGAGAGAATTAGTGCCTTTATTCAAAGAGTAATGGGATACCTTTTTGTACCCTATTCTTATTTATTTATTTGTATTACTTGAATTGTTAATGTTTGTGACAGATTCATTTTTCTTTTTCAGTGTCTCTGCATTACAGCAGCCTGAAAGTTCTCGTTTGACAAGCAATAATGAGGTACTATTTTAGAAATTATAAAATGTATATTACTAGGTTCTGTAAAAATGTTGTAGACTGCATATTCAGCTTTCTGGCACCCCCTGTTGTTTTAAAACTCTTTTCACACAAAAGCGTCACTGTCCTCATGTTGAGCACAATGGTTCCCCCTACAACATCTTGCCATACATGACACAAGCAAGTGTACTTAACTACAGTAGTCAACATTTGAAGTGGATCAAAACCTTTCAACAAAATCATATATGAATTTTGAACAATACCCGTTCTTGTCTTAGGACAACTTTTGATCTTCTTCAAATGTTGACTACTGTAGGTAATTATGAACTTAGTTCAACATGAGTCAGATATTTACGATACATTAGCCACTTGACTTGCATTGGACACATTTTATGAATGATGCTTGTTACAAAGAATCTAATTTGTTTTTATGTAGAATAATCACTTCAATGGTTTTTAAAATCAATTGTCAAAACGTTCAACATCTTAACCAAGACCTTTAAACTTTTGCTTGTAATATTTTAGGATGAAGCCAGTAAAAATGGAGGCTCTCCATCTGTCTCCCCGACTCAGCCCAGCTCAGGGAGGAGTGAGAGTTTTGGCTCTAAAAAAACACGTTCCTCTTTTGGACGTGGCTTTTTCAAGAGCAGAGGAAACAAGACAACCAGCACCCCCAATCTGGGTGAGTATAAAGTGTTATATAACGTTTTCCTTGATTAATTGAAATAATATAGCAAATTTTCAGCACCTTTCTTTGTACTGTTTTTGTAATATTACCCCTATTCATGAATTATTGGCAGTCGAAGGAGAGCGCAAGGGGACGGAGCACTTGGACTTGGCAGGAGCACAAACTCCGAAGCCGAAAGCAGTAGAGACACTCTCTCCTGAAGGGAAGAAGAAATCAAAGGGGATCATGAAGTTTCTTGGAAGGTCTTTTTTTTTTTTCTAATGTCTTTGTTAATATTCTAACAATGTGCTACACTGGTTATGAAGATATTAACTCTTTTACACATGCTTAATCCCTGCATCAGGATGAAGAGAAGCCAGTCCACGTCCTCTGACCTGGACGATTCTCCAGAGTCAGAGTTTAGGAGAGGTGGAGTCCGAGCTACAGCAGGACCCAGGCTGGGGTGGTCACGTGATCTGCAGCGAGGCAATAACAAGTATGTACAGTTTGTTTGTTAAGGAAGTTATTATTGGAGTTTTTTTCTTTTGTTCATGAGGCAGGATAACGTGTTGTTGACGTCTCTCTCAGCGAGCTGGACAGTCCATTCTCACGCTGGAGTAAAGAGCAGGTGTGCGTGTGGCTGCAGGAACAGGGACTGGGCTTGTATGTAAATCATGCTCAGCAATGGATCAGCTCTGGACAGACCTTACTCAAGGCGTCTCAGCATGATTTGGAAAAGGTCTCCTGAACAGCCCTTGCGCATACTTGGCTTTTCTTGTCAATGTTTCTTTATTTAACTTCAGTTTATTATGTGTGCTGCTGTATGATATTTGCCTCTGTGCTTCAGGAACTGGCCATCAGAAATCCTCTACACAGAAAGAAACTGCAACTGGCTCTTCATTCGCTGGGCTCAGGGGAAGATGCCATGGGTAAACTGGACTACAACTGGGTTACGCGTAAGTTACAGCAATCAGCCCTTTGCTTTAACTAAAAAGATTAAGCCTTATGTCTTAGAATGCAATTAATTACAAATGCTTTTTAGGACTGATAGACCTAGTAGTAGGAAAGCACCAATAACTTTTTGTTACAGAGTGCGAGTACTAACATTATTATTGTAAAAGGATGGCTGGATGACATCGGACTGCCTCAGTATAAATCTCAATTTGACGAGGGCAGAGTGGACGGGCGCATGCTTCATTACATGACAGTGGTAGGTGTTTGGAATCTGTTTTTGTAAAAAATCTCTTGTTGATCATTTTAATATGCTGATATGGTGCCTCAAGAACCATTTTTTCTTACTACTGAGTTAAAAACAGTTTTTACTGCTTAACATTTTTGTTGAACCCGCAATTCTAAGGTTCTCAACATTTCTTGGGTTAGGATGACCTGCTAGGTCTGAAAGTAGGCAGTGTGCTTCACCATCTCAGTATTAAGAGGGCCATCCAGGTGCTACGTATCAACTGCTATGACCCTGACTGTCTCCGACGCAGACCGACAGAGGTAGCACACCCTCGGTAGACATCATGCTACCATGCACACTTTAGATCCATTCACTTACAATGACTGACTTTTGCTCCATTTATTTTCTTCTGATTAGAATAATGCCACACCAGCGGAGATCTGTCAATGGACCAATCACAGAGTGATGGAGTGGCTTCGTTCAGTGGATCTGGCAGAGTACGCACCCAACCTGAGAGGAAGCGGAGTCCACGGAGGCCTAATGGTACATACAGTGGTGAAGAAAACAAGCAGGAAGTTTCTATCCAAGTTCCTTTTATACTTTTTTTTTTTTTACTTGCATTTCTCAGGTTTTAGAGCCTCGTTTCAATGTTGAGACAATGGCTCTGCTTCTTAACATCCCACCAAACAAAACACTGTTGAGACGTCACCTTGCGACTCACTTCCATCTCCTAATCGGCTCAGAGGCACAAAACCTGAAACAGGAGTATCTCGAAAACCCAGATTACGCCGTCCTCACAGCTACAGCCAAAGTTAAGGCAAGTGACCGTAATCGAGGTTGCCTCTGAACTTCCTTTATATATGGAATACAACACTAAATGCCTGTTTGATAGCTTGTGAAGTTTTACCTGTCCTTTCCCATCCTTTCCTCTTTTAGCCAAGACGTCTGTCATTTGGAGGTTTCGGGACATTGAGGAGGAAGCGACAGGAGGAGACGGAAGAGTATGTTTGCCCCATGGATGTGCAGACGCCTCAGAGCAGCAGTTTTCATAAAGGCCACTGCATATATGAGGGCAGCTTGGATCACCTGGAGCAGGTATAGACAAATTCATTGACCAGGATGCAAACTGCTTATCATAGTGCAAATCTGTTGGCCTATTCTGGTCATAGCTGTATGTTGTTGCCATTGTATAAATGTTGTGTATCTCTCTGCAGATGGAGGACTCAGAGGGCACAGTGCGTCAGATTGGTGCCTTCTCGGAGGGAATCAACAACCTGACTGTAAGACGATCACATTAATACTACAGCATATCTGCTGTCCTGCCCTTACCTCGGTTCCTCCTAACACTCATGTCCTGTGTTCTTCAGAGTATGCTAAAAGAGGACGAGTCCTTCAGGGAAGCATCCTCCCGTTCCCCTGACACAAGCACCTATGATGAAGACTAAGAATGTTTCAACAGTCATCACTCAAGAGTCAAGACTGTAGCTGTGAAATTTCCCGACAAGCTGAAACCCTCCAGACACAGATTTTTACATGAAAGCAATAAGCTCCACTCACAGTGAAACTAAAAATAATTACACCACAAATGCAGTAGCTATGGAACAACTATGGAATGTTATTTATTAATTTAGGATCTGCCGTATATACAGGATAAACTCAAACAGTATGTATGTTTCACCAAGCTAAGACCAAAGACTACATATCGAATCAGCTGTTCGTTCTTAAAAACTAATTAGTTCTTGTCTTTTATACTCTAGGGTATTATTATGTGACAATTTGCTGCATGTTTTCACCATTTTTCTATTTGATTACGTTTTATTGGGAGGGAAAAGTTGTTTATTTTGCCTGCAAACTCTTGATATTGTTATGCTATAACCATATCAGTGAATACCATGTACTATGTACTGTTTTATGCATGTGTGTTTTTGTGTGAGTGTCAAAGATTAAAAAAAAAATTCCAAATCCAATCTCTGTTTTTTTAGATTATGTAAGTTAGACTTACGTTTACTAAAATAGAATAATATTATCAATGAATCTGTGGATCCGCTTACCATCCTGCCATTTGCACTGCTATGTGCCAAAAACAAACAAAAGAAAAACAAGCTTTAAAGAATTAATAAAGTTCTCAGTGACAATTATGATTGTAGATTTGTTTCAATATTTCAGTTTCACGTGTTTAATTGCATGACTGATGATCTCTGACTTTGTGGTTTGTGGATATATTGAACATTTTCCCTCTACTTTTTACCATACCAGTTTATTTCGATACAATTTCCATTAATTCAATTTTGATAGAATTGATTTGATATATCAGCAGCACCTATTTTATTATACTCAGAAGAAATCACAGAAGGTAGTTTTAAAAAAAGCAAATCTGTTTCCATGAGAATGACAAAAAAAATGTGATGTCATTTAAACATGAATTTTAGTTAAACTGAATTTCGTCTAAGAGACACAAAACACTATCGCACTACTACAAACTTTGTGGATAATCGTTCATCCATTAAAGCCTTGATTCAAATTCCGATTGCTTGTGTTGAATTGTTATTGATGCTGCAGTGAAACATTACAAGGTTTTTGGCTCAGTGGTTGATTCTTGTCTATCTTTCATGAAAGTCTGGGTTCAGACCCCATAGAAGTGAGTATTTTTCATTTTTTTTAAATAAATAAATAAAAATCTCAAGAAAACTGTCCAAAAAGACCGTTCAAATCACATGGCTCAGGAGACAAAATGCTGTTTTAATCGTGGGGACCTGGGTTCAAATCCCACGTTAAATTGTTATAGATGCTTTTGCTAATCTAAACAAAAAAGCCAAAACCACACAAACTCTGTAGCTCAGTGTATGATTGACTATCATCGGCGGTTTTGACGCATTAGAACCCCAAGGCAGGTGAGGTCTAGTATATCTATGAAGCAGCAGAAGCGTCAGACTGAAGGAGAACCCGCTTCTGCCACCTCGAAGAGCGGAGGAAAACTGCACTTTACTCTCGTCGGGTTATAGTGGAGAAATCACATCTGAGACTTTGGATTAAAGTTCCTGTAAAATTGCAGCAGCAACATGTTTTACAAGCTCTGTGGTGCAGAACAAATTGATTTGCCTTTGAATGAGAAAGCCTAGTTTATATATATATATATATATATATATATGTGTGTGTGTGTGTGTGTGTGTGTGTGTGTGTGTGTGTGTGTGTGTGTGTGTGTGTGTGTGTGTGTGTGTGTGTGTGTGTGTGTGTGTGTGTGACGTTATGTATGTATGTATGTATGTATTTTAACAGAAGAACAGAACAGAGAGGACAGAAAAAATTTGCAGCGTTGTAATTCACACAAATCACCACAGGAAGGCGAAACACTTATGTTTATTAGACTCGATCGGACTCGGTTTGCAACGGTGTGATTCACACAAATCATCACTTTTCTTTTACTCTCTTATGTAATTCACACAAATCACCACAGGAGGGCGAAACACTTATGTTTATTAGACTCGATCGGACTCGGTTTGCAACGGTGTGATTCACACAAATCATCACTTTTCTTTTACTCTCTTATGTAATTCACACAAATCACCACAGGAGGGCGCACCACTTATGTTTTTTACACTTGATTTGCAATAGTGTACTTCACACAAATCACCACAGGAGGGCGAAAATAATTTTAGATCTGACTTTTTTTGCTTTCACATTTATATAGACAGACGATGTATTTTTAGATGTATTTATATACACAGCTGTGCAATATCTGCTGAAGCGCAGTTTTCCATCCGCTACACTAGGCGGCGTAATCGAAGTTCAGGTTCATTCTGTCAGCAGCAGCAGCTTCAGATGATTGACAACATGGTGCTTGATATTGATAAGTCAAAGCCACAACATGTGCAGTTTGTTTTAATAAAGCTGCACATTCTGTAGATGACAGCTCGGTGACAGACTCATAATGTCACTTAACAGCACACATTTCAAGCCATAAACAGAGAAAACAGACAAACCTCTGCTCTGGAAGGGGCTAGAGCCTCCATTTTTGCACGACAGAAACTTAATTTTTCGCCCCAAAAAAAAAACCGTAAGGGGTACCACTGTCGTTTTTTTTTCGGGCCGAATTTTTGAGTTTCCATATCTCAGCTCTGGAAGGGGCTAGAGCCTCCATTTTTGCACTCAGGTCTAAGTCTCATGGCCCTCTATCAGAATTGAGAGTTTTGGGAAGATTGGAGAAACTTAATTTTTCGCCCAAAAAAAAAAAAAAACAACGTAAGGGGTACCACTGTCGGTTTTTTTTTTCGGGCCGAATTTTTTAAATTTCCATATCTCAGCTCTGGAAGGGGCTAGAGCCTCAATTTTTGCACTCAGGTCTAAGTCTCATGGCCCTCTATCAGAATTGAGAGTTTTGGGAAGATTGGAGAAACTTAATTTTTCGCCCAAAAAAAAAAAAACAACGTAAGGGGTACCACTGTCGGTTTTTTTTTCGGGCCGAATTTTTGAGTTTCCATATCTCAGCTCTGGAAGGGGCTAGAGCCTCCATTTTTGCACTCAGGTCTAAGTCCCATGGCCCTCTATCAGAATCCAGAGTTTTATGAAGATTGGAGAAACTTAATTTTTCGGCCAAAAAAAAAAAACGTAAGGGGTACCACTGTCGTTTTTTTTTTTCGGGCCGAATTTTTGAGTTTCCATATCTCAGCTCTGGAAGGGGCTAGAGCCTCCATTTTGGCACTCAGGTCTAAGTCTCATGGCCCTCTATCAGAATCCAGAGTTTTGGGAAGATTGGAGAAACTTAATTTTTCGCCCGAAAAAAAAAAAGTAAGGGGTACCACTGTCGTTTTTTTTTTTTCGGGCCGAATTTTTGAGTTTCCATATCTCAGCTCTGGAAGGGGCTAGAGCCTCCATTTTTGCACTCAGGTCTAAGTCTCATGGCCCTCTATCAGAATCCAGAGTTTTGGGAAGATTGGAAAAACTTAATTTTTCGCCTGAAAAAAAAAACGTAAGGGGTACCACTGTCGTTTTTTTTTTTCGGGCCGAATTTTTGAGTTTCCATATCTCAGCTCTGGAAGGGGCTAGAGCCTCCATTTTTGCACTCAGGTCTAAGTCTCATGGCCCTCTATCAGAATCCAGAGTTTTGGAAAGATTGGAGAAACTTAAATTTTCACCCGAAAAAAAAAAACGTAAGGGGTACCACTGTCGTTTTTTTTTTCGGGCCGAATTTTTGAGTTTCCATATCTCAGCTCTGGAATGGGCTAGAGCCTCCATTTTTGCACTCAGGTCTAAGTCTCATGGCCCTCTATCAGAATCCAGAGTTTTGGGAAGATTGGAGAAACTTAATTTTTCGCCCAAAAAAAAAAAAACGTAAGGGGTACCACTGTCGTTTTTTTTTTTCGGGCCGAATTTTTGAGTTTCGATATCTCAGCTCTGGAAGGGGCTAGAGCCTCCATTTTTGCACTCACGTCTAAGTCTCATGGCCCTCTATCAGAATCCAGAGTTTTGGGAAGATTGGAGAAACTTAATTTTTCGCCCAAAAAAAAAAAACGTAAGGGGTACCACTGTCGTTTTTTTTTTCGGGCCGAATTTTTGAGTTTCCATATCTCAGCTCTGGAAGGGGCTAGAGCCTCCATTTTTGCACTCAGGTCTAAGTCTCATGGCCCTCTATCAGAATCCAGAGTTTTGGGAAGATTGGAGAAACTTAATTTTTCGCCTGAAAAAAAAAAAACGTAAGGGGTACCACTGTCGTTTTTTTTTTTCGGGCCGAATTTTTGAGTTTCGATATCTCAGCTCTGGAAGGGGCTAGAGCCTCCATTTTTGCACTCAGGTCTAAGTATCATGGCCCTCTATCAGAATTTGGGAAGATTGGAGAAACTTAATTTTTCGCCCAAAAAAAAAACGTAATGGGTACCACTGTCGTTTTTTTTTCGGGCTGAATTTTTGAGTTTCGATATCTCAGCTCTGGAAGGGGCTAGAGCCTCCATTTTTGCACTCAGGTCTAAGTCTCATGGCCCTCTATCAGAATTTGGGAAGATTGGAGAAACTTAATTTTTCGCCCAAAAAAAAAACGTAAGGGGTACCACTGTCGTTTTTTTTTCGGGCCGAATTTTTGAGTTTCAATATCTCAGCTCTGGAAGGGGCTAGAGCCTCCATTTTTGCACTCAGGTCTAAGTGTCATGGTCCTCTATCAGAATTTGGGAAGATTGGAGAAACTTAATTTTTCGCCCCAAAAAAAAAACGTAAGGGGTACCACTGTCGTTTTTTTTTCGGGCCGAATTTTTGAGTTTCGATATCTCAGCTCTGGAAGGGGCTAGATCCTCCATTTTTGCACTCAGGTCTAAGTCTCATGGCCCTCTACCAGAATTTGTGAAGATTGGAAAAACTTAATTTTTCGCCCAAAAAAAAAACGTAAGGGGTACCACTGTCGTTTTTTTTTCGGGCCGAATTTTTGAGTTTCGATATCTCAGCTCTGGAAGGGGCTAGAGCCTCCATTTTTGCACTCAGGTCTAAGTCTCATTGCCCTCTATCAGAATTTGGGAATATTGGAGAAACTTAATTTTTCGCCCAAAAAAAAAAACGTAAGGGGTACCACTGTCGTTTTTTTTTTCGGGCCGAATTTTTGAGTTTCGATATCTCAGCTCTGGAAGGGGCTAGAGCCTCCATTTTTGCACTCAGGTCTAAGTCTCATGGCCCTCTATCAGAATCCAGAGTTTTGGGAAGATTGGAGAAACGTAATTTTTCACCCGAAAAAAAAAAAAACGTAAGGGGTACCACTGTCGGTTTTTTTTTGGGCCGAATTTTTGAGTTTCGATATCTCAGCTCTGGAAGGGGCTAGAGCCTCCATTTTTGCACTCAGGTCTAAGTCTCATGGCCCTCTATCAGAATCCAGAGTTTTGGGAAGATTGGAGAAACTTAATTTTTCGCCCGAAAAAAAAAACGTAAGGGGTACCACTGTCGGTTTTTTTTTCGGGCCGAATTTTTGAGTTTCCATATCTCAGCTCTGGAAGGGGCTAGAGCCTCCATTTTTGCACAAAGGTCTAACTCTCATGGCTCTCTATCGGAATTTGGGAAGATTGGAGAAACTTAATTTTTCGCCCGAAAAAAAAAAACGTAAGGGGTACCACTGTCGTTTTTTTTTTCGGGCCGAATTTTTGAGTTTCGATATCTCAGCTCTGGAAGGGGCTAGAGCCTCCATTTTTGCACTCAGGTCTAAGTCTCATGGCCCTCTATCAGAATTTGGGAAGATTGGAGAAACTTAATTTTTCGCCCAAAAAAAAAAACGTAAGGGGTACCACTGTCGTTTTTTTTTTTCGGGCCGAATTTTTGAGTTTCGATATCTCAGCTCTGGAAGGGGCTAGAGCCTCCATTTTTGCACTCAGGTCTAAGTCTCATGGCCCTCTATCAGAATCCAGAGTTTTGGGAAGATTGGAGAAACTTAATTTTTCGCCCAAAAAAAAAACGTAAGGGGTACCACTGTCGTTTTTTTTTTTTCGGGCCGAATTTTTGAGTTTCGATATCTCAGCTCTGGAAGGCGCTAGAGCCTCCATTTTTGCACTCAGGTCTAAGTCTCATGGCCCTCTATCAGAATTTGGGAAGATTGGAGAAACTTAATTTTTCGCCCAAAAAAAAAACGTAATGGGTACCACTGTCGTTTTTTTTTCGGGCCGAATTTTTGAGTTTCGATATCTCAGCTCTGGAAGGGGCTAGAGCCTCCATTTTTGCACTCAGGTCTAAGTCTCATGGCCCTCTATCAGAATTTGGGAAGATTGGAGAAACTTAATTTTTCGCCCAAAAAAAAAACGTAAGGGGTACCACTGTCGTTTTTTTTTCGGGCCGAATTTTTGAGTTTCAATATCTCAGCTCTGGAAGGGGCTAGAGCCTCCATTTTTGCACTCAGGTCTAAGTGTCATGGTCCTCTATCAGAATTTGGGAAGATTGGAGAAACTTAATTTTTCGCCCCAAAAAAAAAAAACGTAATGGGTACCACTGTCGTTTTTTTTTCGGGCCGAATTTTTGAGTTTCGATATCTCAGCTATGGAAGGGGCTAGAGCCTCCATTTTTGCACTCAGGTCTAAGTCTCATGGCCCTCTATCAGAATTTGGGAAGATTGGAGAAACTTAATTTTTCGCCCAAAAAAAAAACCGTAAGGGGTACCACTGTCGTTTTTTTTTTCGGGCCGAATTTTTGAGTTTCCATATCTCAGCTCTGGAATGGGCTAGAGCCTCCATTTTTGCACTCAGGTCTAAGTCTCATGGCCCTCTATCAGAATCCAGAGTTTTGGGAAGATTGGAGAAACTTAATTTTTCGCCCGAAAAAAAAAAAGTAAGGGGTACCACTGTCGTTTTTTTTTTCGGGCCGAATTTTTGAGTTTCGATATCTCAGCTCTGGAAGGGGCTAGAGCCTCAATTTTTGCACTCAGGTCTAAGTCTCATGGCCCTCTATCAGAATTTGGAAAGATTGGAGAAACTTAATTTTTCGCCCAAAAAAAAAAAACGTAAGGGGTACAACTGTCGTTTTTTTTTCGGGCCGAATTTTTTAAATTCGATATCTCAGCTCTGGAAGGGGCTAGAGCCTCCATTTTTGCACTCAGGTCTAAGTCTCATGGCCCTCTATCAGAATTTAGGAAGATTGGAGAAACTTAATTTTTCGCCCAAAAAAAAAACGTAAGGGGTACCACTGTCGTTTTTTTTTCGGGCCGAATTTTTGAGTTTCGATATCTCAGCTCTGGAAGGGGCTAGAGCCTCCATTTTTGCACTCAGGTCTAAGTCTCATGGCCCTCTATCAGAATTTGGGAAGATTGGAGAAACTTAATTTTTCGCCAAAAAAAAAAAACCGTAAGGGGTACCACTGTCGTTTTTTTTTCGGGCCGAATTTTTGAGTTTCGATATCTCAGCTCTGGAAGGGGCTAGAACCTCCATTTTTGCACTCAGGTCTAAGTGTCATGGCCCTCTATCAGAATTTGGGAAGATTGGAGAAACTTAATTTTTCGCCCAAAAAAAAAAACGTAAGGGGTACCACTGTCGTTTTTTTTCGGGCCGAATTTTCGAGTTTCGATATCTCAGCTCTGGAAGGGGCTAGAGCCTCCATTTTTGCACTCAGGTCTAAGTCTCATGGCCCTCTATCAGAATTTGGGAAGATTGGAGAAACTTAATTTTTCGCCCAAAAAAAAAAAACCGTAAAGGGTACCACTGTCGTTTTTTTTTTCAGGCCGAATTTTTGAGTTTCGATATCTCAGCTCTGGAAGGGGCTAGAGCCTCCATTTTTGCACTCAGGTCTAAGTCTCATGACCCTCTATCAGAATTTGGGAAGATTGGAGAAACTTAATTTTTCGCCCAAAAAAAAAACGTAAGGGGTACCACTGTCGTTTTTTTTTCGGGCCGAATTTTTGAGTTTCGATATCTCAGCTCTGGAAGGGGCTAGAGCCTCCATTTTTGCACTCAGGTCTAAGTCTCATGGCCCTCTATCAGAATTTGGGAAGATTGGAGAAACTTAATTTTTCGCCCAAAAAAAAAAAAAACGTAAGGGGTACCACTGTCGTTTTTTTTTCGGGCCGAATATTTGAGTTTCGATATCTCAGCTCTGGAAGGGGCTAGAGCCTCCATTTTTGCACTCAGGTCTAAGTCTCATGGCCCTCTATCAGAATTTGGGAAGATTGGAGAAACTTAATTTTTCGCCCAAAAAAAAAACGTAATGGGTACCACTGTCGTTTTTTTTTCGGGCCGAATTTTTGAGTTTCGATATCTCAGCTCTGGAAGGGGCTAGAGCCTCCATTTTTGCACTCAGGTCTAAGTCTCATGGCCCTCTATCAGAATCCAGAGTTTTGGGAAGATTGGAGAAACTTAATTTTTCACCCGAAAAAAAAAAAAAACGTAAGGGGTACCACTGTCGGTTTTTTTTGGGCCGAATTTTTGAGTTTCGATATCTCAGCTCTGGAAGGGGCTAGAGCCTCCATTTTTGCACTCAGGTCTAAGTCTCATGGCCCTCTATCAGAATCCAGAGTTTTGGGAAGATTGGAGAAACTTAATTTTTCGCCCGAAAAAAAAAAACGTAAGGGGTACCACTGTCGTTTTTTTTTTCGGGCCGAATTTTTGAGTTTCCATATCTCAGCTCTGGAAGGGGCTAGAGCCTCCATTTTTGCACTCAGGTCTAACTCTCATGGCCCTCTATCAGAATTTGGGAAGATTGGAGAAACTTAATTTTTCGCCCGGAAAAAAAAAAACGTAAAGGGTACCACTGTCGTTTTTTTTTTCGGGCCGAATTTTTGAGTTTCGATATCTCAGCTCTGGAAGGGGCTAGAGCCTCCATTTTTGCACTCAGGTCTAAGTCTCATGGCCCTCTATCAGAATTTGGGAAGATTGGAGAAACTTAATTTTTCGCCCAAAAAAAAAAAACGTAAGGGGTACCACTGTCGTTTTTTTTTTCGGGCCGAATTTTTGAGTTTCGATATCTCAGCTCTGGAAGGGGCTAGAGCCTCCATTTTTGCACTCAGGTCTAAGTCTCATGGCCCTCTATCAGAATCCAGAGTTTTGGGAAGATTGGAGAAACTTAATTTTTCGCCCAAAAAAAAAAAACGTAAGGGGTACCACTGTCGTTTTTTTTTTCGGGCCGAATTTTTGAGTTTCGATATCTCAGCTCTGGAAGGGGCTAGAGCCTCCATTTTCGCACTCAGGTCTAAGTCTCATGTTCCTCTATCAGAATTCAGAGTTTTGGGAAGATTGGAGAAACTTTATTTTTCGCCCAAAAAAAAAACGTAAGGGGTACCACTGTCGTTTTTTTTTTTTCGGGCCGAATTTTTGAGTTTCGATATCTCAGCTCTGGAAGGGGCTAGAGCCTCCATTTTTGCACTCAGGTCTAAGTATCATGGCCCTCTATCAGAATTTGGGAAGATTGGAGAAACTTAATTTTTCGCCCAAAAAAAAAACGTAATGGGTACCACTGTCGTTTTTTTTTCGGGCCGAATTTTTGAGTTTCGATATCTCAGCTCTGGAAGGGGCTAGAGCCTCCATTTTTGCACTCAGGTCTAAGTCTCATGGCCCTCTATCAGAATTTGGGAAGATTGGAGAAACTTAATTTTTCGCCCAAAAAAAAAACGTAAGGGGTACCACTGTCGTTTTTTTTTCGGGCCGAATTTTTGAGTTTCAATATCTCAGCTCTGGAAGGGGCTAGAGCCTCCATTTTTGCACTCAGGTCTAAGTGTCATGGTCCTCTATCAGAATTTGGGAAGATTGGAGAAACTTAATTTTTCGCCCCAAAAAAAAAACGTAAGGGGTACCACTGTCGTTTTTTTTTCGGGCCGAATTTTTGAGTTTCGATATCTCAGCTCTGGAAGGGGCTAGATCCTCCATTTTTGCACTCAGGTCTAAGTCTCATGGCCCTCTACCAGAATTTGTGAAGATTGGAAAAACTTAATTTTTCGCCCAAAAAAAAAACGTAAGGGGTACCACTGTCGTTTTTTTTTCGGGCCGAATTTTTGAGTTTCGATATCTCAGCTCTGGAAGGGGCTAGAGCCTCCATTTTTGCACTCAGGTCTAAGTCTCATTGCCCTCTATCAGAATTTGGGAATATTGGAGAAACTTAATTTTTCGCCCAAAAAAAAAAACGTAAGGGGTACCACTGTCGTTTTTTTTTTCGGGCCGAATTTTTGAGTTTCGATATCTCAGCTCTGGAAGGGGCTAGAGCCTCCATTTTTGCACTCAGGTCTAAGTCTCATGGCCCTCTATCAGAATTTGGGAAGATTGGAGAAACTTAATTTTTCGCCCAAAAAAAAAACGGTAAGGGGTACCACTGTCGTTTTTTTTTTCGGGCCGAATTTTTGAGTTTCGATATCTCAGCTCTGGAAGGGGCTAGAGCCTCCATTTTTGCACTCAGGTCTAAGTCTCATGGCCCTCTATCAGAATCCAGAGTTTTGGGAATATTGGAGAAACTTAATTTTTCACCCGAAAAAAAAAAAAAAACGTAAGGGGTACCACTGTCGGTTTTTTTTGGGCCGAATTTTTGAGTTTCGATATCTCAGCTCTGGAAGGGGCTAGAGCCTCCATTTTTGCACTCAGGTCTAAGTCTCATGGCCCTCTATCAGAATTTGGGAAGATTGGAGAAACTTAATTTTTCGCCCAAAAAAAAACCCCTAAGGGGTACCACTGTCGTTTTTTTTTCGGGCCGAATTTTTGAGTTTCAATATCTCAGCTCTGGAAGGGGCTAGAGCCTCCATTTTTGCACTCAGGTCTAAGTGTCATGGTCCTCTATCAGAATTTGGGAAGATTGGAGAAACTTAATTTTTCGCCCCAAAAAAAAAAACGTAATGGGTACCACTGTCGTTTTTTTTTTGGGCCGAATTTTTGAGTTTCGATATCTCAGCTCTGGAAGGGGCTAGAGCCTCCATTTTTGCACTCAGGTCTAAGTCTCATGGCCCTCTATCAGAATTTGGGAAGATTGGAGAAACTTAATTTTTCGCCCAAAAAAAAAAACGAAAGGGGTACCACTGTCGTTTTTTTTTTTCGGGCCGAATTTTTGAGTTTCCATATCTCAGCTCTGGAAGGGGCTAGAGCCTCCATTTTTGCACTCAGGTCTAAGTCTCATGGCCCTCTATCAGAATCCAGAGTTTTGGGAAGATTGGAGAAACTTAATTTTTCGCCCAAAAAAAAAAACGTAAGGGGTACCACTGTCGTTTTTTTTTTTTCGGGCCGAATTTTTGAGTTTCGATATCTCAGCTCTGGAAGGGGCTAGAGCCTCCATTTTTGCACTCAGGTCTAAGTCTCATGGCCCTCTATCAGAATCCAGAGTTTTGGGAAGATTGGAGAAACTTAATTTTTCACCCGAAAAAAAAAAACGTAAGGGGTACCACTGTCGTTTTTTTTTTTCGGGCCGAATTTTTGAGTTTCCATATCTCAGCTCTGGAAGGGGCTAGAGCCTCCATTTTTGCACTCAGGTCTAAGTCTCATGGCCCTCTATCAGAATCCAGAGTTTTGGGAAGATTGGAGAAACTTAATTTTTCGCCCAAAAAAAAAACGTAAGGGGTACCACTGTCGTTTTTTTTTTTTCGGGCCGAATTTTTGAGTTTCGATATCTCAGCTCTGGAAGGGGCTAGAGCCTCCATTTTTGCACTCAGGTCTAAGTCTCATGGCCCTCTATCAGAATTTGGGAAGATTGGAGAAACTTAATTTTTCGCCCAAAAAAAAAACGTAATGGGTACCACTGTCGTTTTTTTTTCGGGCCGAATTTTTGAGTTTCGATATCTCAGCTCTGGAAGGGGCTAGAGCCTCCATTTTTGCACTCAGGTCTAAGTCTCATGGCCCTCTATCAGAATCCAGAGTTTTGGGAAGATTGGAGAAACGTAATTTTTCACCCGAAAAAAAAAAAAAAACGTAAGGGGTACCACTGTCGGTTTTTTTTTGGGCCGAATTTTTGAGTTTCGATATCTCAGCTCTGGAAGGGGCTAGAGCCTCCATTTTTTGCACTCAGGTCTAAGTCTCATGGCCCTCTATCAGAATCCAGAGTTTTGGGAAGATTGGAGAAACTTAATTTTTCGCCCGAAAAAAAAAACGTAAGGGGTACCACTGTCGTTTTTTTTTTCGGGCCGAATTTTTGAGTTTCGATATCTCAGCTCTGGAAGGGGCTAGAGCCTCCATTTTCGCACTCAGGTCTAAGTCTCATGGCCCTCTATCAGAATTTGGGAAGATTGGAGAAACTTAATTTTTCGCCCAAAAAAAAAAACGTAAGGGGTACCACTGTCGTTTTTTTTTTCGGGCCGAATTTTTGAGTTTCCATATCTCAGCTCTGGAAGGGGCTAGAGCCTCCATTTTTGCACTCAGGTCTAAGTCTCATGGCCCTCTATCAGAATTTGGGAAGATTGGAGAAACTTAATTTTTCGCCCAAAAAAAAACGTAATGGGTACCACTGTCGTTTTTTTTTCGGGCCGAATTTTTGAGTTTCGATATCTCAGCTCTGGAAGGGGCTAGAGCCTCCATTTTTGCACTCAGGTCTAAGTCTCATGGCCCTCTATCAGAATCCAGAGTTTTGGGAAGATTGGAGAAACGTAATTTTTCACCCGAAAAAAAAAAAAAACGTAAGGGGTACCACTGTCGGTTTTTTTTTGGGCCGAATTTTTGAGTTTCGATATCTCAGCTCTGGAAGGGGCTAGAGCCTCCATTTTTGCACTCAGGTCTAAGTCTCATGGCCCTCTATCAGAATCCAGAGTTTTGGGAAGATTGGAGAAACTTAATTTTTCGCCCGAAAAAAAAAACGTAAGGGGTACCACTGTCGTTTTTTTTTTTCGGGCCGAATTTTTGAGTTTCCATATCTCAGCTCTGGAAGGGGCTAGAGCCTCCATTTTTGCACAAAGGTCTAACTCTCATGGCCCTCTATCAGAATTTGGGAAGATTGGAGAAACTTAATTTTTCGCCCGAAAAAAAAAAACGTAAGGGGTACCACTGTCGTTTTTTTTTTCGGGCCGAATTTTTGAGTTTCGATATCTCAGCTCTGGAAGGGGCTAGAGCCTCCATTTTCGCACTCAGGTCTAAGTCTCATGGCCCTCTATCAAAATTTGGGAAGATTGGAGAAACTTAATTTTTCGCCCAAAAAAAAAACCGTAAGGGGTACCACTGTCGTTTTTTTTTTCGGGCCGAATTTTTGAGTTTCCATATCTCAGCTCTGGAAGGGGCTAGAGCCTCCATTTTTGCACTCAGGTCTAAGTCTCATGGCCCTCTATCAGAATCCAGAGTTTTGGGAAGATTGGAGAAACTTAATTTTTCGCCCAAAAAAAAAAACGTAAGGGGTACCACTGTCGTTTTTTTTTTTTCGGGCCGAATTTTTGAGTTTCGATATCTCAGCTCTGGAAGGGGCTAGAGCCTCCATTTTTGCACTCAGGTCTAAGTCTCATGGCCCTCTATCAGAATTTGGGAAGATTGGAGAAACTTAATTTTTCGCCCAAAAAAAAAACGTAATGGGTACCACTGTCGTTTTTTTTTCGGGCCGAATTTTTGAGTTTCGATATCTCAGCTCTGGAAGGGGCTAGAGCCTCCATTTTTGCACTCAGGTCTAAGTCTCATGGCCCTCTATCAGAATTTGGGAAGATTGGAGAAACTTAATTTTTCGCCCAAAAAAAAAACGTAAGGGGTACCATTGTCGTTTTTTTTTTCGGGCCGAATTTTTGAGTTTCAATATCTCAGCTCTGGAAGGGGCTAGAGCCTCCATTTTTGCACTCAGGTCTAAGTGTCATGGTCCTCTATCAGAATTTGGGAAGATTGGAGAAACTTAATTTTTCGCCCCCCAAAAAAAAACGTAATGGGTACCACTGTCGTTTTTTTTTCGGGCCGAATTTTTGAGTTTCGATATCTCAGCTCTGGAAGGGGCTAGAGCCTCCATTTTTGCACTCAGGTCTAAGTCTCATGGCCCTCTATCAGAATCCAGAGTTTTGGGAAGATTGGAGAAACTTAATTTTTCGCCCGAAAAAAAAAACGTAAGGGGTACCACTGTCGTTTTTTTTTTTCGGGCCGAATTTTTGAGTTTCCATATCTCAGCTCTGGAAGGGGCTAGAGCCTCCATTTTTGCACTCAGGTCTAACTCTCATGGCCCTCTATCAGAATTTGGGAAGATTGGAGAAACTTAATTTTTCGCCCGAAAAAAAAAAACGTAAGGGGTACCACTGTCGTTTTTTTTTTCGGGCCGAATTTTTGAGTTTCGATATCTCAGCTCTGGAAGGGGCTAGAGCCTCCATTTTTGCACTCAGGTCTAAGTCTCATGGCCCTCTATCAGAATTTGGGAAGATTGGAGAAACTTAATTTTTCGCCCAAAAAAAAAACGTAAGGGGTACCACTGTCGTTTTTTTTTTCGGGCCGAATTTTTGAGTTTCGATATCTCAGCTCTGGAAGGGGCTAGAGCCTCCATTTTCGCACTCAGGTCTAAGTCTCATGGCCCTCTATCAGAATCCAGAGTTTTGGGAAGATTGGAGAAACTTAATTTTTCGCCCAAAAAAAAACCGTAAGGGGTACCACTGTCGTTTTTTTTTTTTCGGGCCGAATTTTTGAGTTTCGATATCTCAGCTCTGGAAGGGGCTAGAGCCTCCATTTTTGCACTCAGGTCTAAGTATCATGGCCCTCTATCAGAATTTGGGAAGATTGGAGAAACTTAATTTTTCGCCCAAAAAAAAAACGTAATGGGTACCACTGTCGTTTTTTTTTCGGGCCGAATTTTTGAGTTTCGATATCTCAGCTCTGGAAGGGGCTAGAGCCTCCATTTTTGCACTCAGGTCTAAGTCTCATGGCCCTCTATCAGAATTTGGGAAGATTGGAGAAACTTAATTTTTCGCCCCCAAAAAAAAAAACGTAAGGGGTACCACTGTCGTTTTTTTTTCGGGCCGAATTTTTGAGTTTCGATATCTCAGCTCTGGAAGGGGCTAGATCCTCCATTTTTGCACTCAGGTCTAAGTCTCATGGCCCTCTACCAGAATTTGGGAAGATTGGAAAAACTTAATTTTTCGCCCAAAAAAAAAACGTAAGGGGTACCACTGTCGTTTTTTTTTCGGGCCGAATTTTTGAGTTTCGATATCTCAGCTCTGGAAGGGGCTAGAGCCTCCATTTTTGCACTCAGGTCTAAGTCTCATTGCCCTCTATCAGAATTTGGGAATATTGGAGAAACTTAATTTTTCGCCCAAAAAAAAAAACGTAAGGGGTACCACTGTCGTTTTTTTTTCGGGCCGAATTTTTGAGTTTTCGATATCTCAGCTCTGGAAGGGGCTAGAGCCTCCATTTTTGCACTCAGGTCTAAGTCTCATTGCCCTCTATCAGAATTTGGGAATATTGGAGAAACTTAATTTTTCGCCCAAAAAAAAAAAACGTAAGGGGTACCACTGTCGTTTTTTTTTTCGGGCCGAATATTTGAGTTTCGATATCTCAGCTCTGGAAGGGGCTAGAGCCATCATTTTTGCACTCAGGTCTAAGTCTCATGGCCCTCTATCAGAATCCAGAGTTTTGGGAAGATTGGAGAAACTTAATTTTTCGCCCAAAAAAAAAAAACGTAAGGGGTACCACTGTCGTTTTTTTTTTTTTTCGGGCCGAATTTTTTAGTTTTGATATCTCAGCTCTGGAAGGGGCTAGAGCCTCCATTTTTGCACTCAGGTCTAAGTCTCATGGCCCTCTATCAGAATTTGGGAAGATTGGAGAAACTTAATTTTTCGCCCAAAAAAAAAACGTAATGGGTACCACTGTCGTTTTTTTTTCGGGCCGAATTTTTGAGTTTCGATATCTCAGCTCTGGAAGGGGCTAGAGCCTCCATTTTTGCACTCAGGTCTAAGTCTCATGGCCCTCTATCAGAATCCAGAGTTTTGGGAAGATTGGAGAAACTTAATTTTTCACCCGAAAAAAAAAAAAAAAAACGTAAGGGGTACCACTGTCGGTTTTTTTTGGGCCGAATTTTTGAGTTTCGATATCTCAGCTCTGGAAGGGGCTAGAGCCTCCATTTTTGCACTCAGGTCTAAGTCTCATGGCCCTCTATCAGAATCCAGAGTTTTGGGAAGATTGGAGAAACTTAATTTTTCGCCCGAAAAAAAAAACGTAAGGGGTACCACTGTCGTTTTTTTTTTCGGGCCGAATTTTTGAGTTTCCATATCTCAGCTCTGGAAGGGGCTAGAGCCTCCATTTTTGCACTCAGGTCTAACTCTCATGGCCCTCTATCAGAATTTGGGAAGATTGGAGAAACTTAATTTTTCGCCCGAAAAAAAAACGTAAGGGGTACCACTGTCGTTTTTTTTTTCGGGCCGAATTTTTGAGTTTCGATATCTCAGCTCTGGAAGGGGCTAGAGCCTCAATTTTTGCACTCAGGTCTAAGTCTCATGGCCCTCTATCAGAATCCAGAGTTTTGGGAAGATTGGAGAAACTTAATTTTTCGCCCAAAAAAAAAAAACGTAAGGGGTACCACTGTCGTTTTTTTTTTCGGGCCGAATTTTTGAGTTTCGATATCTCAGCTCTGGAAGGGGCTAGAGCCTCCATTTTTGCACTCAGGTCTAAGTCTCATGGCCCTCTATCAGAATTTAGGAAATTGGAGAAACTTAATTTTTCGCCCAAAAAAAAAACGTAAGGGGTACCACTGTCGTTTTTTTTTCGGGCCGAATTTTTGAGTTTCGATATCTCAGCTCTGGAAGGGGCTAGAACCTCCATTTTTGCACTCAGGTCTAAGTCTCATGGCCCTCTATCAGAATTTGGGAAGATTGGAGAAACTTAATTTTTCGCCCAAAAAAAAAACGTAAGGGGTACCACTGTCGTTTTTTTTCGGGCCGAATTTTCGAGTTTCGATATCTCAGCTCTGGAAGGGGCTAGAGCCTCCATTTTTGCACTCAGGTCTAAGTCTCATGGCCCTCTATCAGAATTTGGGAAGATTGGAGAAACTTAATTTTTCGCCCAAAAAAAAAAAAAACGTAAAGGGTACCACTGTCGTTTTTTTTTCAGGCCGAATTTTTGAGTTTCGATATCTCAGCTCTGGAAGGGGCTAGAGCCTCCATTTTTGCACTCAGGTCTAAGTCTCATGACCCTCTATCAGAATTTGGGAAGATTGGAGAAACTTAATTTTTCGCCCAAAAAAAAAACGTAAGGGGTACCACTGTCGTTTTTTTTTTCGGGCCGAATTTTTGAGTTTCGATATCTCAGCTCTGGAAGGGGCTAGAGCCTCCATTTTTGCACTCAGGTCTAAGTCTCATGGCCCTCTATCAGAATTTGGGAAGATTGGAGAAACTTAATTTTTCGCCCCCCCAAAAAAAACGTAAGGGGTACCACTGTCGTTTTTTTTTCGGGCCGAATTTTTGAGTTTCGATATCTCAGCTCTGGAAGGGGCTAGAGCCTCCATTTTTGCACTCAGGTCTAAGTCTCATGGCCCTCTATCAGAATTTGGGAAGATTGGAGAAACTTAATTTTTCGCCCAAAAAAAAAAACGTAAGGGGTACCACTGTCGTTTTTTTTTTCGGGCCGAATTTTTGAGTTTCGATATCTCAGCTCTGGAAGGGGCTAGAGCCTCCATTTTTGCACTCAGGTCTAAGTCTCATGGCCCTCTATCAGAATTTGGGAAGATTGGAGAAACTTAATTTTTCGCCCAAAAAAAAAAACGTAAGGGGTACCACTGTCGTTTTTTTTTTCGGGCCGAATTTTTGAGTTTCGATATCTCAGCTCTGGAAGAGGCTAGAGCCTCCATTTTTGCACTCAGGTCTAAGTCTCATGGCCCTCTATCAGAATCCAGAGTTTTGGGAAGATTGGAGAAACTTAATTTTTCGCCCCCCACAAAAAAACGTAAGGGGTACCACTGTCGGTTTTTTTTCGGGCCGAATTTTTGAGTTTCGATATCTCAGCTCTGGAAGGGGCTAGAGCCTCCATTTTTGCACTCAGGTCTAAGTCTCATGGCCCTCTATCAGAATTTGGGAAGATTGGAGAAACTTAATTTTTCGCCCAAAAAAAAAAACGTAAGGGGTACCACTGTCGTTTTTTTTTCGGGCCGACTTTTGAGTTTCGATATCTCAGCTCTGGAAGGGGCTAGAGGCTCCATTTTTGCACTCAGGTCTAAGTCTCATGGCCCTCTATCAGAATTTGGGAAGATTGGAGAAACTTAATTTTTCGCCCAAAAAAAAACGTAAGGGGTACCACTGTCGTTTTTTTTTCGGGCCGAATTTTTGAGTTTCGATATCTCAGCTCTGGAAGGGGCTAGAGCCTCCATTTTTGCACTCAGGTCTAAGTCTCATGGCCCTCTATCAGAATTTGGGAAGATTGGAGAAACTTAATTTTTCGCCCAAAAAAAAAACGTAAGGGGTACCACTGTCGTTTTTTTTTCGGGCCGAATTTTTGAGTTTCGATATCTCAGCTCTGGAAGGGGCTAGAGCCTCCATTTTTGCACTCAGGTCTAAGTCTCATGGCCCTCTATCAGAATCCAGAGTTTTGGGAAGATTGGAGAAACTTAATTTTTCGCCCAAAA
Organism: Pimephales promelas; assembly: GCF_988280905.1. Lineage (NCBI taxonomy): Eukaryota > Metazoa > Chordata > Actinopteri > Cypriniformes > Leuciscidae > Pimephales > Pimephales promelas. The sequence continues at coordinate 6,967,338 of NC_142792.1, read as the reverse complement.
AAAAAAACCGTAAGGGGTACCACTGTCGTTTTTTTTCGGGCCGAATTTTTGAGTTTCGATATCTCAGCTCTGGAAGGGGCTAGAGCCTCCATTTTTGCACTCAGGTCTAAGTCTCATGGCCCTCTATCAGAATCCAGAGTTTTGGGAAGATTGGAGAAACTTAATTTTTCGCCCAAAAAAAAAAAAACGTAAGGGGTACCACTGTCGTTTTTTTTTTCGGGCCGAATTTTTGAGTTTCGATATCTCAGCTCTGGAAGGGGCTAGAGCCTCCATTTTTGCACTCAGGTCTAAGTCTCATGGCCCTCTATCAGAATCCAGAGTTTTGGGAAGATTGGAGAAACTTAATTTTTTTCGCCCAAAAAAAAAAAACGTAAGGGGTACCACTGTCGTTTTTTTTTCGGGCCGAATTTTTGAGTTTCGATATCTCAGCTCTGGAAGGGGCTAGAGCCTCCATTTTTGCACTCAGGTCTAAGTCTCATTGCCCTCTATCAGAATTTGGGAAGATTGGAGAAACTTAATTTTTCGCCCAAAAAAAAAAACGTAAGGGGTACCACTGTCGTTTTTTTTTTCGGGCCGAATTTTTGAGTTTCGATATCTCAGCTCTGGAAGGGGCTAGAGCCTCCATTTTTGCACTCAGGTCTAAGTCTCATGGCCCTCTATCAGAATTTGGGAAGATTGGAGAAACTTAATTTTTCGCCCAAAAAAAAAAACGTAAGGGGTACCACTGTCGTTTTTTTTTTCGGGCCGAATTTTTGAGTTTCGATATCTCAGCTCTGGAAGGGGCTAGAGCCTCCATTTTTGCACTCAGGTCTAAGTCTCATGGCCCTCTATCAGAATTTGGGAAGATTGGAGAAACTTAATTTTTCGCCCAAAAAAAAAAACGTAAGGGGTACCACTGTCGTTTTTTTTTTCGGGCCGAATTTTTGAGTTTCGATATCTCAGCTCTGGAAGAGGCTAGAGCCTCCATTTTTGCACTCAGGTCTAAGTCTCATGGCCCTCTATCAGAATCCAGAGTTTTGGGAAGATTGGAGAAACTTAATTTTTCGCCCCCCACAAAAAAACGTAAGGGGTACCACTGTCGGTTTTTTTTCGGGCCGAATTTTTGAGTTTCGATATCTCAGCTCTGGAAGGGGCTAGAGCCTCCATTTTTGCACTCAGGTCTAAGTCTCATGGCCCTCTATCAGAATTTGGGAAGATTGGAGAAACTTAATTTTTCGCCCAAAAAAAAAAACGTAAGGGGTACCACTGTCGTTTTTTTTTCGGGCCGACTTTTGAGTTTCGATATCTCAGCTCTGGAAGGGGCTAGAGGCTCCATTTTTGCACTCAGGTCTAAGTCTCATGGCCCTCTATCAGAATTTGGGAAGATTGGAGAAACTTAATTTTTCGCCCAAAAAAAAACGTAAGGGGTACCACTGTCGTTTTTTTTTCGGGCCGAATTTTTGAGTTTCGATATCTCAGCTCTGGAAGGGGCTAGAGCCTCCATTTTTGCACTCAGGTCTAAGTCTCATGGCCCTCTATCAGAATTTGGGAAGATTGGAGAAACTTAATTTTTCGCCCAAAAAAAAAACGTAAGGGGTACCACTGTCGTTTTTTTTTCGGGCCGAATTTTTGAGTTTCGATATCTCAGCTCTGGAAGGGGCTAGAGCCTCCATTTTTGCACTCAGGTCTAAGTCTCATGGCCCTCTATCAGAATCCAGAGTTTTGGGAAGATTGGAGAAACTTAATTTTTCGCCCAAAAAAAAAAACCGTAAGGGGTACCACTGTCGTTTTTTTTCGGGCCGAATTTTTGAGTTTCGATATCTCAGCTCTGGAAGGGGCTAGAGCCTCCATTTTTGCACTCAGGTCTAAGTCTCATGGCCCTCTATCAGAATCCAGAGTTTTGGGAAGATTGGAGAAACTTAATTTTTCGCCCAAAAAAAAAAAACGTAAGGGGTACCACTGTCGTTTTTTTTTTCGGGCCGAATTTTTGAGTTTCGATATCTCAGCTCTGGAAGGGGCTAGAGCCTCCATTTTTGCACTCAGGTCTAAGTCTCATGGCCCTCTATCAGAATCCAGAGTTTTGGGAAGATTGGAGAAACTTAATTTTTTTCGCCCAAAAAAAAAAAACGTAAGGGGTACCACTGTCGTTTTTTTTTCGGGCCGAATTTTTGAGTTTCGATATCTCAGCTCTGGAAGGGGCTAGAGCCTCCATTTTTGCACTCAGGTCTAAGTCTCATTGCCCTCTATCAGAATTTGGGAAGATTGGAGAAACTTAATTTTTCGCCCAAAAAAAAAAACGTAAGGGGTACCACTGTCGTTTTTTTTTTCGGGCCGAATTTTTGAGTTTCGATATCTCAGCTCTGGAAGGGGCTAGAGCCTCCATTTTTGCACTCAGGTCTAAGTCTCATGGCCCTCTATCAGAATTTGGGAAGATTGGAGAAACTTAATTTTTCGCCCAAAAAAAAAAACGTAAGGGGTACCACTGTCGTTTTTTTTTCGGGCCGAATTTTTGAGTTTCGATATCTCAGCTCTGGAAGGGGCTAGAGCCTCCATTTTTGCACTCAGGTCTAAGTCTCATTGCCCTCTATCAGAATTTGGGAATATTGGAGAAACTTAATTTTTCGCCCAAAAAAAAAAAACGTAAGGGGTACCACTGTCGTTTTTTTTTCGGGCCGAATTTTTGAGTTTCGATATCTCAGCTCTGGAAGGGGCTAGAGCCTCCATTTTTGCACTCAGGTCTAAGTCTCATGGCCCTCTATCAGAATCCAGAGTTTTGGGAAGATTGGAGAAACTTAATTTTTCGCCCAAAAAAAAAAACCGTAAGGGGTACCACTGTCGTTTTTTTTTCGGGCCGAATTTTTGAGTTTCGATATCTCAGCTCTGGAAGGGGCTAGAGCCTCCATTTTTGCACTCAGGTCTAAGTCTCATGGCCCTCTATCAGAATCCAGAGTTTTGGGAAGATTGGAGAAACTTAATTTTTCGCCCAAAAAAAAAAAACGTGAGGGGTACCACTGTCGTTTTTTTTTCGGGCCGAATTTTTGAGTTTCGATATCTCAGCTCTGGAAGGGGCTAGAGCCTCCATTTTTGCACTCAGGTCTAAGTCTCATGGCCCTCTATCAGAATTTGGGAAGATTGGAGAAACTTAATTTTTCGCCCAAAAAAAAAACCGTAAGGGGTACCACTGTCGTTTTTTTTTTCGGGCCGAATTTTTGAGTTTCGATATCTCAGCTCTGGAAGGGGCTAGAGCCTCCATTTTTGCACTCAGGTCTAAGTCTCGTGGCCCTCTATCAGAATTTGGGAAGATTGGAGAAACTTAATTTTTCGCCCAAAAAAAAAACGTAAGGGGTACCACTGTCGTTTTTTTTTCGGGCCGAATTTTTGAGTTTCGATATCTCAGCTCTGGAAGGGGCTAGAGCCTCCATTTTTGCACTCAGGTCTAAGTCTCATTGCCCTCTATCAGAATTTGGGAATATTGGAGAAACTTAATTTTTCGCCCAAAAAAAAAAAACGTAAGGGGTACCACTGTCGTTTTTTTTTCGGGCCGAATTTTTGAGTTTCGATATCTCAGCTCTGGAAGGGGCTAGAGCCTCCATTTTTGCACTCAGGTCTAAGTCTCATGGCCCTCTATCAGAATCCAGAGTTTTGGGAAGATTGGAGAAACTTAATTTTTCGCCCAAAAAAAAAACCATAAGGGGTACCACTGTCGTTTTTTTTTCGGGCCGAATTTTTGAGTTTCGATATCTCAGCTCTGGAAGGGGCTAGAGCCTCCATTTTTGCACTCAGGTCTAAGTCTCATGGCCCTCTATCAGAATCCAGAGTTTTGGGAAGATTGGAGAAACTTAATTTTTCGCCCAAAAAAAAAAAACGTAAGGGGTACCACTGTCGTTTTTTTTTTCGGGCCGAATTTTTGAGTTTCGATATCTCAGCTCTGGAAGGGGCTAGAGCCTCCATTTTTGCACTCAGGTCTAAGTCTCATGGCCCTCTATCAGAATCCAGAGTTTTGGGAAGATTGGAGAAACTTAATTTTTCGCCCAAAAAAAAAAAACGTAAGGGGTACCACTGTCGTTTTTTTTTCGGGCCGAATTTTTGAGTTTCGATATCTCAGCTCTGGAAGGGGCTAGAGCCTCCATTTTTGCACTCAGGTCTAAGTCTCATGGCCCTCTATCAGAATCCAGAGTTTTGGGAAGATTGGAGAAACTTAATTTTTCGCCCAAAAAAAAAAAAACGTGAGGGGTACCACTGTCGTTTTTTTTTCGGGCCGAATTTTTGAGTTTCGATATCTCAGCTCTGGAAGGGGCTAGAGCCTCCATTTTTGCACTCAGGTCTAAGTCTCATGGCCCTCTATCAGAATTTGGGAAGATTGGAGAAACTTAATTTTTCGCCCAAAAAAAAAACCGTAAGGGGTACCACTGTCGTTTTTTTTTTCGGGCCGAATTTTTGAGTTTCGATATCTCAGCTCTGGAAGGGGCTAGAGCCTCCATTTTTGCACTCAGGTCTAAGTCTCGTGGCCCTCTATCAGAATTTGGGAAGATTGGAGAAACTTAATTTTTCGCCCAAAAAAAAAATGTAAGGGGTACCACTGTCGTTTTTTTTTCGGGCCGAATTTTTGAGTTTCGATATCTCAGCTCTGGAAGGGGCTAGAGCCTCCATTTTTGCACTCAGGTCTAAGTCTCATTGCCCTCTATCAGAATTTGGGAATATTGGAGAAACTTAATTTTTCGCCCAAAAAAAAAAAACGTAAGGGGTACCACTGTCGTTTTTTTTTCGGGCCGAATTTTTGAGTTTCGATATCTCAGCTCTGGAAGGGGCTAGAGCCTCCATTTTTGCACTCAGGTCTAAGTCTCATGGCCCTCTATCAGAATCCAGAGTTTTGGGAAGATTGGAGAAACTTAATTTTTCGCCCAAAAAAAAAACCATAAGGGGTACCACTGTCGTTTTTTTTTCGGGCCGAATTTTTGAGTTTCGATATCTCAGCTCTGGAAGGGGCTAGAGCCTCCATTTTTGCACTCAGGTCTAAGTCTCATGGCCCTCTATCAGAATCCAGAGTTTTGGGAAGATTGGAGAAACGTCTCGGTTACGTATGTAACCCTCGTTCCCTGAGTAGGGAACGGAGACGTTACGTCAGAAGTGACGGAGATTGGGGGTTTCGCATAGAAAGCCAATCCTCTTCGAGTATTAAAACACGAGCCAATGGCATGCAATGCCTTGGGGCTGCGGAAATTTGCATAGCGTACTCCGCCCTACTCCGTGAGTATAAAAGGAGGAAGTGAACGCAACCGCAGTATGTCTTCGCTGAGGAGCCAAGACTGAACTCGGCCTCTACCCAGCGATACAGCAGAAGTGGCAGGGAGACGTAACGTCTCCGTTCCCTACTCAGGGAACGAGGGTTACATACGTAACCGAGACGTTCCCTATCGTAGTCACTTCGAGTTACGTCAGAAGTGACGGAGATTGGGGGTCTGTGCCATCACGCCATCTTCAAGCTGTCTTCCAGTGCCCTGCGAAAGACTGAACCCCCGAGCCTTACCTCTTTTTTTTTTTTTTTTTTTTTTTTGGGGATCCGACTTTGACACAGGATTACCAAGGTACACTGGGAAACATATCCCGAAGGGGACATGCTACCAGCTGCCTACCGAAGGGAGGACTTAAGGATACACATATGGCCACATAGGAACGCATATGGAACACTGGAGTACCAACCGCAGGTGGCTACTGATTTAAACTCCAGGGGTGGCAGATGGCTTGCCAAGGGAAGACACATGCTCAGAGAGGCTTACAGTGGATAATACACATGAGACGGTTACCATGGGGAACCGTGCGCATGGAGGCACCTAGCTAGCATCCAGAGCAACGCAGTGGTGCCCGCATCGTCGGTGCTGGAGGACTCAAGACTTCAATGGAAGAACTGAGGAAATATCGCACTTATCCAGTCCGGGGAGTGGAGTGGCGAGCAAGCGAAGACACCTGAGCGGATCCAGAACTGGCCGAAACGAGTACGTGAGAGGATACCGGCTCAATTCGCAGATTATAGAATCTGGCGAAGGTGTTGGGTGTCGCCCAGCCTGCAGCTCTGCAGATGTCTGTTAGCGAGGCGCCGTGCGCTAAAGCCCAAGAGGAGGCTACACTCCGAGTGGAATGGGCCGTCACACCAAGGGGGCACGGAAGGCCTTGCTGCTGGTAAGACAAAGCAATGGCATCCACTATCCAGTGGGACAGCCGTTGCTTTGAGAGAGCCCTTCCCTTCTGGCTCCCCCCATGACAGACAAAGAGCTGGTCTGAGGTCCTGAAACACTGCGTTCTGTCGACATAGGTGCGGAGAGCACGTACCGGACAGAGCAGTGCCAAGGCTGGGTCTGCCTCCTCCAGGGGCAGCGCTTGCAGGTTCACCACCAGGTCCCGGAGGGGAGTGGTAGGAACCTTGGGCATATATCCAGGCCGGGGTCTCAGGAATACGTGAGAGTAAGCCGGCCCGAACTCCAGGCACACTTCGTCAACAGAGAGTGCGTGCAGGTCCCTTACTCTCCTGATGGATACCAATGCAATCAGGAGTGCTGTCACATAGGACAGGGCAAAAACTCTACCGACTGCAAAGGCTCCAGGGGAGGCCTCTGCAGAGCACCCAGGTCTACTGAGAGGTCCCCAGAGGGCAGGAGGGGAGGGAGGCGGATTTAGCCCCCTCACTCCCCTCAGGAACCTGATGACCAGGTCATGCTTCCCATAGACTTACCTTTCACTGCATCATGAGACGCGGCAATGGCCGCGACATAATCCAAAGGGTGGAGGGCGACAGCCTGCGCTCCAACGCCTCTTGCAGGAAGGAAGCATGACTCCGATCGAACATCTCCGGGGGTCTTCTCAGCGAGAAGAACACCAATTGACGAAGAGGTTTCACTTCAACGCATAAAGGTGTCACGTGGACGACGCTCTTGCGGAAGTGATGGTTGCCGCCACCGCAGGTGGCAGCGAACTCAAACCTGCCTCGTCCCGTCCTGGAGCCACACGTGCAGCCTCCAAGATCGGGACGAGGGTGCCACAGAGTGCCCCGTCTCTGAGAGAGTAGGTCCGGTCTCAGAGGAATAGGCCAAGGAGGTGCTGTCGCGAGGAGCAAGAGTTCGGAGAACCACGTCTTGGTGGGCCAGTAGGGGGCTACCAGCAAGACCTGCTCCTCGTCCTCCTTGATCTTGCACAACACCCGTGCAAGGAGGCTCACTGGGGGAACGCACACTTGCGTGGGCCCCGTGGCCAGCTGTGCGCCAGCGCATCCGAGCCGAGAGAGCCGCGGGTCAGAGAATAACTGGGCGCAGTGGGACGAGTCCCGAGAGGCGAACAGGTCTAACTGTGCCTCCCCGAACTGGTCCCAAATCAGCTGGACCGACTGGGGATGGAGTCGCCATTCGCCGGAGATGGGACGGGCCCGGGACAGCTCGCGGCTGCCCGGTTCCGGTCTCCAGGAATGTAACTGCACGAAGGGACCTCAGGTGCTTCTGACTCCATATCAAGAGGTGGCGGGCGAGCTGCGACAACCGGCGCGAGCGTAGACCCCCCCTGGTGGTTGATGTACGCTACTGCCGTAGTGTTGTCTGAGCGGACAAGCACATGCTGGCCCTAGAGCACGCTCGGAAGTGGTGCCGGGCGAGCCGTACTGCCAACAGCTCGAGGCAATTGACGTGCATGAGGCGCTGGGCTCCTGTCCAGGAACCGGCGGCTGCATGCCCATTGCACATGGCACCCCAACCCGTGGTAGACGCATCCGTGGAGACAACGAGATGCCTGGAAACTCGCTGAATAGGGACCCTGTCCGTAAAAAGCTGAGGTTCGACCACGGGAAGAAGGATCGGCGGCACGTCGGAGTCACTGGAACTCGGAGCGAGCCGCGATGCCATGCCCACCTCGGGACTCGATCGCGAAGCCACAGCTGAAGCGGTCTCATATGAAGCAAACCGAGCGGCGTTGCCGCGGCCGCGGATGCCATATGCCCCAGGAGCCTCTGAAAAGTTTCAGTGGAACCGCACTCTTGCCCTCGAACTGTCGAAGACAAGCCAGCAGTGAGTGCGCGCGCTCGTTCGTGAGCTGCGCGGACATGGTGACCGAGTCTATCTCCATGCCGAGAAAAGAGATCCTCTGCACGGGGCAAAGTTTGCTCTTTTCCCGGTTGACCCGAAGGCCCAGACGGGCTAGGTGCCGTAGCACCAGGTCTCTGTGTTCGCAAACCTGAGCTCGAGAGTGTGCTAGTAACAGCCAGTCGTCGAGATAGTTCAGGATGCGAACCCCGTGTTCGCGAAGGGGAACAAGGGCTGCCTCGACGATCTTCGTGAAGACGCGAGGGGACAGAGCTAACCCGAATGGGAGAACGGCGTACTGGTATGCCTGGCCCTCGAAGGCAAACCGAAGAAACGGTCTGTGTCGAGGGAGAATGGAGCCATGGAAGTACGCGTCCTTCAGGTCGATCGCTGCAAACCAATCCTGATACCGAACACATTCGAAAATGCGTTTGGCCGTGAGCATTTTGAACGGTAGTCGATGGAGAGAACGGTTCAAAATGCGCAGGTCCAGGATCGGTCGTAACCCACCGGTCTTTCTTGGGGACAATGAAGTAGGGGCTGTAAAGCCCGGACCTCACCTCGGCTGGAGGGACCGTCTCGATTGCACCCTTCGCCAGCAGGGTCGCAATCTCCGCTCTCAAGACTGGGGCATTGCCACCAACCATCGTGGAGCGAACTCCCCTGAAGCGGGGAAGAGACCGTGCGAACTGAATCGCGTAGCCGAATCCGATCGTTCTGATGACCCAGCGGGAACCCCGGGAAGCGCTAGCCAGGCTTCCAGGAAGTGAGCCAACGGGGTCATGCGAACCACAGACGTCCCCCCGGAGGGGCAGCGAGGCGGGTCGACCGGCATGCGTGCAGGAGTTACCCCGTCCGGATGCACCGTCGAAACCCGCTCCCCGACAGAAGAGACCAGGGAAGGCAGAGCGTTCCACGGGGGTCTGTTCTGCCGGGGGTTTGGCGACAGAGGGGGAAGGGATTGGCGTAGCCCGGGGACGACACACGCACCCTTCCGCGCCCTCCGAGACAGAGAGGAATGAACGGGGCGACGCACTGGACGTCGTGCGCGCTCATTCCAGTCTGTGTGCTCAATGACAGTGTCAGCTTTTCCTCAACCAGCTCAGGGAGCTAGCTAGAACAAAAGATTCTCCACCGGCCCTCCACCGGGGAAGGAGGGGCCCTGCCACCGCCTCCTGAGAAAAACCATGACACTATCACTGAGCGGCCCGCCTCAGGAACATCGCTTCGCCTGGCATCTAGCGGGGCACGCGGCCTGAGGGGGGGCTCTTTTCTTGGGACGCTTACCTGTGGCCTCCTCCGCGACGCGAACCGGCTGAAGGCTGCTGCTGGGGCCGCGTGGGAGGGAAGGGAGCCGCAGGGGGGCGTCCTCGGCGGCGAGCTGGCGGAGGCGTCCGAGCCGACGGCTGGTTGGAGGCAGCAGCTGGCCGTCGGGGCAGAGAAACCGCCTTCGTCTGCTCCTAGGCGGTCGAGAAGTGCTGGGCAAAGTCCTGGACCGCACCGCCGAACATTATGATGCTCCTGGACCACAGCGGTGGGCATCACCTGACCAAGGGAGCGAGCGACCGCCTCCGTGACCCGTTTAAGGACAAGGTAGGCGACAGGCTCGCAGCTCGCTTGGTCCGTCACCTCCTCGTGCACATTCCTGAGCAGCTAGCTTTGTAGGTGCTCATCATATGCAGGGCGGAGGCTGCCTGTCCCGCCGCTCTACAGAATCGCGCCGCCATAGACGACGAGAACCCATAGGCTTTGGAGGGGCATCTGAGAGCAACCGCCGGTTGACCGGGGGAGCCCCAGCGTACCCACAGACAGCCGCATCGCCGAGGGGAGGAAGGGCGGGGAACTAAGCACGCTTTTTTTTTTTTTTTATTTATTTTTTTATTTATTTATTTTTTAGTGCGTGTCAGTTCCGCATGCAACTCGGGGAAAAAAAGGAAATTGGGGTTGGCCGTGGCCGTAAGGCGGCAGCGTTACCCAAAAACCAATTATTCAGCCGCGAGAGATCGGGGAGGGGCGGAGTTCCACCCCCACCCGATGCTCACGGACGCCCGAGATAGCACGGCCATCATCGCGGGATCAGACACGGCGGCGCTGACGCTCCCGAGGGAGGCAACGCGGCCGCATCCTCACTTCCCGAGGAGTCAAGCCCGCCTAGTGATGCTGTGATCGACATCGCATCATCATCTGGAGCGCTGCCCGAAGCAGCCGGTGCCACCGAAGAAGCAACCGACTGAATCGAACTAACGCTCGCTGGCTCTCGCACTGAGGCGGGAGGTGTGGCCCGAGGAATCGTCGGGGCTTATCCCACACCATCACCGTAAATCACCAGGTCCCCGGGTCGACGGGCCCCCTATGGAGGAAACCGATCGAGCGGGGGGGACCGGGACTCTCACTCAAGTGAGATCATTGAGTCTCGACCTCAGTGTAGAGATGGTCATGTTCCCACAGAAGGAAAATGAGTCATCCACGAACGCTGCTGCTGCATGCTGAAATGCCCAGGCATACAAAGCAGCGATCGTGACCATCAGATGACGACAGAAATCAATCACACCCAGAAGAGCACGGGCGAACCGTCTTTAAAAAGACGTGCGCGTGCAGCTCTTTCAATGAGAGGAGGAAATTCACTCTTTCAGCGCTGAAGCGACCAGGGAGAAGCGCAAAGTCTGGCAGACCACTGCTCAGATCGCAGGCGATGCAGAATCTCGCTGGGTACCGCCGTCACACCAACACTGAAGAGGACGCTCGTCTCGAAGAGTCTTGAACAGTGCTTTCAGGAGTGAAGAGGTTCTCTTGGCTCCGAAGCGAAAACATACTGCGGTTGCGTTCACTTCCTCCTTTTATACTCACGGAGTAGGGCGGAGTACGCTATGCAAATTTCCGCAGCCCCAAGGCATTGCATGCCATTGGCTCGTGTTTTAATACTCGAAGAGGATTGGCTTTCTATGCGAAACCCCCAATCTCCGTCACTTCTGACGTAACTCGAAGTGACTACGATAGGGAACTTAATTTTTCGCCCAAAAAAAAAAAAACGTAAGGGGTACCACTGTCGTTTTTTTTTTCGGGCCGAATTTTTGAGTTTCGATATCTCAGCTCTGGAAGGGGCTAGAGCCTCCATTTTTGCACGCAGGTCTAAGTCTCATGGCCCTCTATCAGAATCCAGAGTTTTGGGAAGATTGGAGAAACTTAATTTTTCGCCCAAAAAAAAAAAACGTAAGGGGTACCACTGTCGTTTTTTTTTCGGGCCGAATTTTTGAGTTTCGATATCTCAGCTCTGGAAGGGGCTAGAGCCTCCATTTTTGCACTCAGGTCTAAGTCTCATGGCCCTCTATCAGAATTTGGGAAGATTGGAGAAACTTAATTTTTCGCCCAAAAAAAAAACGTAAGGGGTACCACTGTCGTTTTTTTTTCGGGCCCAATTTTTGAGTTTCGATATCTCAGCTCTGGAAGGGGCTAGAGCCTCCATTTTTGCACTCAGGTCTAAGTCTCATGGCCTTCTATCAGAATTTGGGAAGATTGGAGAAACTTAATTTTTCGCCCCAAAAAAAAAACGTAAGGGGTACCACTGTCGTTTTTTTTTCGGGCCGATTTTTTGAGTTTCGATATCTCAGCTCTGGAAGGGGCTAGAGCCTCCATTTTTGCACTCAGGTCTAAGTCTCATGGCCCTCTATCAGAATTTGGGAAGATTGGAGAAACTTAATTTTTCGCCCAAAAAAAAAAACGTAAGGGGTACCACTGTCGTTTTTTTTTCGGGCCGAATTTTTGAGTTTCGATATCTCAGCTCTGGAAGGGGCTAGAGCCTCCATTTTTGCACTCAGGTCTAAGTCTCGTGGCCCTCTATCAGAATTTGGGAAGATTGGAGAAACTTAATTTTTCGCCCAAAAAAAAAAACGTAAGGGGTACCACTGTCGTTTTTTTTTCGGGCCGAATTTTTGAGTTTCGATATCTCAGCTCTGGAAGGGGCTAGAGCCTCCATTTTTGCACTCAGGTCTAAGTCTCATGGCCCTCTATCAGAATTTGGGAAGATTGGAGAAACTTAATTTTTCGCCCAAAAAAAAAACGTAAGGGGTACCACTGTCGTTTTTTTTTTCGGGCCGAATTTTTGAGTTTCGATATCTCAGCTCTGGAAGGGGCTAGAGCCTCCATTTTTGCACTCAGGTCTAAGTCTCATGGCCCTCTATCAGAATTTGGGAAGATTGGAGAAACTTAATTTTTCGCCCAAAAAAAAAAACGTAAGGGGTACCACTGTCGTTTTTTTTTCGGGCCGAATTTTTGAGTTTCGATATCTCAGCTCTGGAAGAGGCTAGAGCCTCCATTTTTGCACTCAGGTCTAAGTCTCATGGCCCTCTATCAGAATCCAGAGTTTTGGGAAGATTGGAGAAACTTAATTTTTCGCCCCCCCAAAAAAAAAACGTAAGGGGTACCACTGTCGGTTTTTTTTCGGGCCGAATTTTTGAGTTTCGATATCTCAGCTCTGGAAGGGGCTAGAGCCTCCATTTTTGCACTCAGGTCTAAGTCTCATGGCCCTCTATCAGAATTTGGGAAGATTGGAGAAACTTAATTTTTCGCCCAAAAAAAAAAACGTAAGGGGTACCACTGTCGTTTTTTTTTCGGGCCGACTTTTGAGTTTCGATATCTCAGCTCTGGAAGGGGCTAGAGCCTCCATTTTTGCACTCAGGTCTAAGTCTCATGGCCCTCTATCAGAATTTGGGAAGATTGGAGAAACTTAATTTTTCGTTCAAAAAAAAACGTAAGGGGTACCACTGTCGTTTTTTTTTCGGGCCGAATTTTTGAGTTTCGATATCTCAGCTCTGGAAGGGGCTAGAGCCTCCATTTTTGCACTCAGGTCTAAGTCTCATGGCCCTCTATCAGAATTTGGGAAGATTGGAGAAACTTAATTTTTCGCCCAAAAAAAAAAACGTAAGGGGTACCACTGTCGTTTTTTTTTCGGGCCGAATTTTTGAGTTTCGATATCTCAGCTCTGGAAGGGGCTAGAGCCTCCATTTTTGCACTCAGGTCTAAGTCTCATTGCCCTCTATCAGAATTTGGGAATATTGGAGAAACTTAATTTTTCGCCCAAAAAAAAAAAACGTAAGGGGTACCACTGTCGTTTTTTTTTTCGGGCCGAATTTTTGAGTTTCGATATCTCAGCTCTGGAAGGGGCTAGAGCCTCCATTTTTGCACTCAGGTCTAAGTCTCATGGCCCTCTATCAGAATCCAGAGTTTTGGGAAGATTGGAGAAACTTAATTTTTCGCCCAAAAAAAAAAACTGTAAGGGGTACCACTGTCGTTTTTTTTTCGGGCCGAATTTTTGAGTTTCGATATCTCAGCTCTGGAAGGGGCTAGAGCCTCCATTTTTGCACTCAGGTCTAAGTCTCATGGCCCTCTATCAGAATCCAGAGTTTTGGGAAGATTGGAGAAACTTAATTTTTCGCCCAAAAAAAAAAAAACGTAAGGGGTACCACTGTCGTTTTTTTTTTCGTGCCGAATTTTTGAGTTTCGATATCTCAGCTCTGGAAGGGGCTAGAGCCTCCATTTTTGCACTCAGGTCTAAGTCTCATGGCCCTCTATCAGAATCCAGAGTTTTGGGAAGATTGGAGAAACTTAATTTTTTTCGCCCAAAAAAAAAAAAACGTAAGGGGTACCACTGTCGTTTTTTTTTCGGGACGAATTTTTGAGTTTCGATATCTCAGCTCTGGAAGGGGCTAGAGCCTCCATTTTTGCACTCAGGTCTAAGTCTCATGGCCCTCTATCAGAATTTGGGAAGATTGGAGAAACTTAATTTTTCGCCCAAAAAAAAAAACGTAAGGGGTACCACTGTCGTTTTTTTTTTCGGGCCGAATTTTTGAGTTTCGATATCTCAGCTCTGGAAGGGGCTAGAGCCTCCATTTTTGCACTCAGGTCTAAGTCTCATGGCCCTCTATCAGAATTTGGGAAGATTGGAGAAACTTAATTTTTCGCCCAAAAAAAAAAAACGTAAGGGGTACCACTGTCGTTTTTTTTTCGGGCCGAATTTTTGAGTTTCGATATCTCAGCTCTGGAAGGGGCTAGAGCCTCCATTTTTGCACTCAGGTCTAAGTCTCATTGCCCTCTATCAGAATTTGGGAATATTGGAGAAACTTAATTTTTCGCCCCAAAAAAAAAAACGTAAGGGGTACCACTGTCGTTTTTTTTTCGGGCCGAATTTTTGAGTTTCGATATCTCAGCTCTGGAAGGGGCTAGAGCCTCCATTTTTGCACTCAGGTCTAAGTCTCATGGCCCTCTATCAGAATCCAGAGTTTTGGGAAGATTGGAGAAACTTAATTTTTCGCCCAAAAAAAAACGTAAGGGGTACCACTGTCGTTTTTTTTTCGGGCCGAATTTTTGAGTTTCGATATCTCAGCTCTGGAAGGGGCTAGAGCCTCCATTTTTGCACTCAGGTCTAAGTCTCATGGCCCTCTATCAGAATTTGGGAAGATTGGAGAAACTTAATTTTTCGCCCAAAAAAAAAAACGTAAGGGGTACCACTGTCGTTTTTTTTTCGGGCCGAATTTTTGAGTTTCGATATCTCAGCTCTGGAAGGGGCTAGAGCCTCCATTTTTGCACTCAGGTCTAAGTCTCATTGCCCTCTATCAGAATTTGGGAATATTGGAGAAACTTAATTTTTCGCCCAAAAAAAAAAACGTAAGGGGTACCACTGTCGTTTTTTTTTTCGGGCCGAATTTTTGAGTTTCGATATCTCAGCTCTGGAAGGGGCTAGAGCCTCCATTTTTGCACTCAGGTCTAAGTCTCATGGCCCTCTATCAGAATCCAGAGTTTTGGGAAGATTGGAGAAACTTAATTTTTCGCCCAAAAAAAAAAAAACGTAAGGGGTACCACTGTCGTTTTTTTTTTCGGGCCGAATTTTTGAGTTTCGATATCTCAGCTCTGGAAGGGGCTAGAGCCTCCATTTTTGCACTCAGGTCTAAGTCTCATGGCCCTCTATCAGAATCCAGAGTTTTGGGAAGATTGGAGAAACTTAATTTTTCGCCCAAAAAAAAAAAACGTAAGGGGTACCACTGTCGTTTTTTTTTCGGGCCGAATTTTTGAGTTTCGATATCTCAGCTCTGGAAGGGGCTAGAGCCTCCATTTTTGCACTCAGGTCTAAGTCTCATGGCCCTCTATCAGAATCCAGAGTTTTGGGAAGATTGGAGAAACTTAATTTTTCGCCCAAAAAAAAAAAACGTGAGGGGTACCACTGTCGTTTTTTTTTCGGGCCGAATTTTTGAGTTTCGATATCTCAGCTCTGGAAGGGGCTAGAGCCTCCATTTTTGCACTCAGGTCTAAGTCTCATGGCCCTCTATCAGAATTTGGGAAGATTGGAGAAACTTAATTTTTCGCCCAAAAAAAAAACCGTAAGGGGTACCACTGTCGTTTTTTTTTTCGGGCCGAATTTTTGAGTTTCGATATCTCAGCTCTGGAAGGGGCTAGAGCCTCCATTTTTGCACTCAGGTCTAAGTCTCGTGGCCCTCTATCAGAATTTGGGAAGATTGGAGAAACTTAATTTTTCGCCCAAAAAAAAAACGTAAGGGGTACCACTGTCGTTTTTTTTTCGGGCCGAATTTTTGAGTTTCGATATCTCAGCTCTGGAAGGGGCTAGAGCCTCCATTTTTGCACTCAGGTCTAAGTCTCATGGCCCTCTATCAGAATCCAGAGTTTTGGGAAGATTGGAGAAACTTAATTTTTCGCCCAAAAAAAAAACCATAAGGGGTACCACTGTCGTTTTTTTTTCGGGCCGAATTTTTGAGTTTCGATATCTCAGCTCTGGAAGGGGCTAGAGCCTCCATTTTTGCACTCAGGTCTAAGTCTCATGGCCCTCTATCAGAATCCAGAGTTTTGGGAAGATTGGAGAAACTTAATTTTTCGCCCAAAAAAAAAAAACGTAAGGGGTACCACTGTCGTTTTTTTTTTCGGGCCGAATTTTTGAGTTTTGATATCTCAGCTCTGGAAGGGGCTAGAGCCTCCATTTTTGCACTCAGGTCTAAGTCTCATGGCCCTCTATCAGAATCCAGAGTTTTGGGAAGATTGGAGAAACTTAATTTTTCGCCCAAAAAAAAAAAACGTAAGGGGTACCACTGTCGTTTTTTTTTCGGGCCGAATTTTTGAGTTTCGATATCTCAGCTCTGGAAGGGGCTAGAGCCTCCATTTTTGCACTCAGGTCTAAGTCTCATGGCCCTCTATCAGAATTTGGGAAGATTGGAGAAACTTAATTTTTCGCCCAAAAAAAAAACGTAAGGGGTACCACTGTCGTTTTTTTTTCGGGCCCAATTTTTGAGTTTCGATATCTCAGCTCTGGAAGGGGCTAGAGCCTCCATTTTTGCACTCAGGTCTAAGTCTCATGGCCTTCTATCAGAATTTGGGAAGATTGGAGAAACTTAATTTTTCGCCCCAAAAAAAAAACGTAAGGGGTACCACTGTCGTTTTTTTTTCGGGCCGATTTTTTGAGTTTCGATATCTCAGCTCTGGAAGGGGCTAGAGCCTCCATTTTTGCACTCAGGTCTAAGTCTCATGGCCCTCTATCAGAATTTGGGAAGATTGGAGAAACTTAATTTTTCGCCCAAAAAAAAAAACGTAAGGGGTACCACTGTCGTTTTTTTTTCGGGCCGAATTTTTGAGTTTCGATATCTCAGCTCTGGAAGGGGCTAGAGCCTCCATTTTTGCACTCAGGTCTAAGTCTCGTGGCCCTCTATCAGAATTTGGGAAGATTGGAGAAACTTAATTTTTCGCCCAAAAAAAAAAAACGTAAGGGGTACCACTTTCGTTTTTTTTTCGGGCCGAATTTTTGAGTTTCGATATCTCAGCTCTGGAAGGGGCTAGAGCCTCCATTTTTGCACTCAGGTCTAAGTCTCATGGCCCTCTATCAGAATTTGGGAAGATTGGAGAAACTTAATTTTTCGCCCAAAAAAAAAAACGTAAGGGGTACCACTGTCGTTTTTTTTTCGGGCCGAATTTTTGAGTTTCGATATCTCAGCTCTGGAAGGGGCTAGAGCCTCCATTTTTGCACTCAGGTCTAAGTCTCATGGCCCTCTATCAGAATTTGGGAAGATTGGAGAAACTTAATTTTTCGCCCAAAAAAAAAACGTAAGGGGTACCACTGTCGTTTTTTTTTTCGGGCCGAATTTTTGAGTTTCGATATCTCAGCTCTGGAAGGGGCTAGAGCCTCCATTTTTGCACTCAGGTCTAAGTCTCATGGCCCTCTATCAGAATTTGGGAAGATTGGAGAAACTTAATTTTTCGCCCAAAAAAAAAAACGTAAGGGGTACCACTGTCGTTTTTTTTTCGGGCCGAATTTTTGAGTTTCGATATCTCAGCTCTGGAAGGGGCTAGAGCCTCCATTTTTGCACTCAGGTCTAAGTCTCGTGGCCCTCTATCAGAATTTGGGAAGATTGGAGAAACTTAATTTTTCGCCCAAAAAAAAAAAACGTAAGGGGTACCACTTTCGTTTTTTTTTCGGGCCGAATTTTTGAGTTTCGATATCTCAGCTCTGGAAGGGGCTAGAGCCTCCATTTTTGCACTCAGGTCTAAGTCTCATGGCCCTCTATCAGAATTTGGGAAGATTGGAGAAACTTAATTTTTCGCCCAAAAAAAAAAACGTAAGGGGTACCACTGTCGTTTTTTTTTCGGGCCGAATTTTTGAGTTTCGATATCTCAGCTCTGGAAGGGGCTAGAGCCTCCATTTTTGCACTCAGGTCTAAGTCTCATGGCCCTCTATCAGAATTTGGGAAGATTGGAGAAACTTAATTTTTCGCCCAAAAAAAAAACGTAAGGGGTACCACTGTCGTTTTTTTTTTCGGGCCGAATTTTTGAGTTTCGATATCTCAGCTCTGGAAGGGGCTAGAGCCTCCATTTTTGCACTCAGGTCTAAGTCTCATGGCCCTCTATCAGAATTTGGGAAGATTGGAGAAACTTAATTTTTCGCCCAAAAAAAAAAACGTAAGGGGTACCACTGTCGTTTTTTTTTCGGGCCGAATTTTTGAGTTTCGATATCTCAGCTCTGGAAGAGGCTAGAGCCTCCATTTTTGCACTCAGGTCTAAGTCTCATGGCCCTCTATCAGAATCCAGAGTTTTGGGAAGATTGGAGAAACTTAATTTTTCGCCCCCCCCAAAAAAAAACGTAAGGGGTACCACTGTCGGTTTTTTTTCGGGCCGAATTTTTGAGTTTCGATATCTCAGCTCTGGAAGGGGCTAGAGCCTCCATTTTTGCACTCAGGTCTAAGTCTCATGGCCCTCTATCAGAATTTGGGAAGATTGGAGAAACTTAATTTTTCGCCCAAAAAAAAAAACGTAAGGGGTACCACTGTCGTTTTTTTTTCGGGCCGACTTTTGAGTTTCGATATCTCAGCTCTGGAAGGGGCTAGAGCCTCCATTTTTGCACTCAGGTCTAAGTCTCATGGCCCTCTATCAGAATTTGGGAAGATTGGAGAAACTTAATTTTTCGCCCAAAAAAAAACGTAAGGGGTACCACTGTCGTTTTTTTTTCGGGCCGAATTTTTGAGTTTCGATATCTCAGCTCTGGAAGGGGCTAGAGCCTCCATTTTTGCACTCAGGTCTAAGTCTCATGGCCCTCTATCAGAATTTGGGAAGATTGGAGAAACTTAATTTTTCGCCCAAAAAAAAAAACGTAAGGGGTACCACTGTCGTTTTTTTTTCGGGCCGAATTTTTGAGTTTCGATATCTCAGCTCTGGAAGGGGCTAGAGCCTCCATTTTTGCACTCAGGTCTAAGTCTCATTGCCCTCTATCAGAATTTGGGAATATTGGAGAAACTTAATTTTTCGCCCAAAAAAAAAAAACGTAAGGGGTACCACTGTCGTTTTTTTTTCGGGCCGAATTTTTGAGTTTCGATATCTCAGCTCTGGAAGGGGCTAGAGCCTCCATTTTTGCACTCAGGTCTAAGTCTCATGGCCCTCTATCAGAATCCAGAGTTTTGGGAAGATTGGAGAAACTTAATTTTTCGCCCAAAAAAAAAAACTGTAAGGGGTACCACTGTCGTTTTTTTTTCGGGCCGAATTTTTGAGTTTCGATATCTCAGCTCTGGAAGGGGCTAGAGCCTCCATTTTTGCACTCAGGTCTAAGTCTCATGGCCCTCTATCAGAATCCAGAGTTTTGGGAAGATTGGAGAAACTTAATTTTTCGCCCAAAAAAAAAAAAACGTAAGGGGTACCACTGTCGTTTTTTTTTTCGGGCCGAATTTTTGAGTTTCGATATCTCAGCTCTGGAAGGGGCTAGAGCCTCCATTTTTGCACTCAGGTCTAAGTCTCATGGCCCTCTATCAGAATCCAGAGTTTTGGGAAGATTGGAGAAACTTAATTTTTTTCGCCCAAAAAAAAAAAACGTAAGGGGTACCACTGTCGTTTTTTTTTCGGGCCGAATTTTTGAGTTTCGATATCTCAGCTCTGGAAGGGGCTAGAGCCTCCATTTTTGCACTCAGGTCTAAGTCTCATGGCCCTCTATCAGAATTTGGGAAGATTGGAGAAACTTAATTTTTCGCCCAAAAAAAAAAACGTAAGGGGTACCACTGTCGTTTTTTTTTTCGGGCCGAATTTTTGAGTTTCGATATCTCAGCTCTGGAAGGGGCTAGAGCCTCCATTTTTGCACTCAGGTCTAAGTCTCATGGCCCTCTATCAGAATTTGGGAAGATTGGAGAAACTTAATTTTTCGCCCAAAAAAAAAAAACGTAAGGGGTACCACTGTCGTTTTTTTTTCGGGCCGAATTTTTGAGTTTCGATATCTCAGCTCTGGAAGGGGCTAGAGCCTCCATTTTTGCACTCAGGTCTAAGTCTCATTGCCCTCTATCAGAATTTGGGAATATTGGAGAAACTTAATTTTTCGCCCCAAAAAAAAAAACGTAAGGGGTACCACTGTCGTTTTTTTTTCGGGCCGAATTTTTGAGTTTCGATATCTCAGCTCTGGAAGGGGCTAGAGCCTCCATTTTTGCACTCAGGTCTAAGTCTCATGGCCCTCTATCAGAATCCAGAGTTTTGGGAAGATTGGAGAAACTTAATTTTTCGCCCAAAAAAAAAAAACGTAAGGGGTACCACTGTCGTTTTTTTTTTCGGGCCGAATTTTTGAGTTTCGATATCTCAGCTCTGGAAGGGGCTAGAGCCTCCATTTTTGCACTCAGGTCTAAGTCTCATGGCCCTCTATCAGAATCCAGAGTTTTGGGAAGATTGGAGAAACTTAATTTTTCGCCCAAAAAAAAAAAACGTAAGGGGTACCACTGTCGTTTTTTTTTCGGGCCGAATTTTTGAGTTTCGATATCTCAGCTCTGGAAGGGGCTAGAGCCTCCATTTTTGCACTCAGGTCTAAGTCTCATGGCCCTCTATCAGAATTTGGGAAGATTGGAGAAACTTAATTTTTCGCCCAAAAAAAAAACCGTAAGGGGTACCACTGTCGTTTTTTTTTTTCGGGCCGAATTTTTGAGTTTCGATATCTCAGCTCTGGAAGGGGCTAGAGCCTCCATTTTTGCACTCAGGTCTAAGTCTCGTGGCCCTCTATCAGAATTTGGGAAGATTGGAGAAACTTAATTTTTCGCCCAAAAAAAAAACGTAAGGGGTACCACTGTCGTTTTTTTTTCGGGCCGAATTTTTGAGTTTCGATATCTCAGCTCTGGAAGGGGCTAGAGCCTCCATTTTTGCACTCAGGTCTAAGTCTCATTGCCCTCTATCAGAATTTGGGAATATTGGAGAAACTTAATTTTTCGCCCAAAAAAAAAAACGTAAGGGGTACCACTGTCGTTTTTTTTTCGGGCCGAATTTTTGAGTTTCGATATCTCAGCTCTGGAAGGGGCTAGAGCCTTCATTTTTGCACTCAGGTCTAAGTCTCATGGCCCTCTATCAGAATCCAGAGTTTTGGGAAGATTGGAGAAACTTAATTTTTCGCCCAAAAAAAAAACCGTAAGGGGTACCACTGTCGTTTTTTTTTCGGGCCGAATTTTTGAGTTTCGATATCTCAGCTCTGGAAGGGGCTAGAGCCTCCATTTTTGCACTCAGGTCTAAGTCTCATGGCCCTCTATCAGAATCCAGAGTTTTGGGAAGATTGGAGAAACTTAATTTTTCGCCCAAAAAAAAAAAACGTAAGGGGTACCACTGTCGTTTTTTTTTTCGGGCCGAATTTTTGAGTTTCGATATCTCAGCTCTGGAAGGGGCTAGAGCCTCCATTTTTGCACTCAGGTCTAAGTCTCATGGCCCTCTATCAGAATCCAGAGTTTTGGGAAGATTGGAGAAACTTAATTTTTCGCCCAAAAAAAAAAAACGTAAGGGGTACCACTGTCGTTTTTTTTTTCGGGCCGAATTTTTGAGTTTCGATATCTCAGCTCTGGAAGGGGCTAGAGCCTCCATTTTTGCACTCAGGTCTAAGTCTCATGGCCCTCTATCAGAATTTGGGAAGATTGGAGAAACTTAATTTTTCGCCCAAAAAAAAAACCGTAAGGGGTACCACTGTCTGGAGATTGCTGGAGATCTTAACATACACGTAGATAATACAAATGATGCTTTAGGGGCTGCGTTTACAGACTTATTGAACTCCTTTGGGGTCAAACAAAACGTTAGTGGTCCCACTCATCGTCTAAATCATACACTAGATTTAATTATATCATATGGAACCGATCCAACTGATATAGATATTATACCGCAAAGCGATGATGTCACTGATCATTACATGGTGACTTGCATAATACGTACTGCTGAAATATGTCATGTTGCGCCACGTTATAGACCAGGCAGAACAATCCTTCCAACCACTATAGATGTATTCTC
Organism: Pimephales promelas; assembly: GCF_988280905.1. NCBI lineage: Eukaryota > Metazoa > Chordata > Actinopteri > Cypriniformes > Leuciscidae > Pimephales > Pimephales promelas. Next base: position 6,945,529 of record NC_142792.1, on the reverse strand, counting down.
AAATAGCTTACCTGATCTATCTAAGCTGCTAAGTGAACCCAAACAAACAGATGAATTAGAGGAAATGACTAGCAGTTTAAGCACCATTCTTACTAGTACATTAGATATTGTTGCGCCAATTAAATTAAAAAAGGTTCGAGAGAAAATTAAAGCACCGTGGTACAACAGTGCTACGCATGCTATCAAGAGAGAAACTCGCAACTTAGAGCGTAAATGGAAACAAACTAATTTAGAGGTCTTTAGAATCGCGTGGAAAGACAGTATGTCACGTTATAAAAAGACACTAAAAACAGCCAGGGCTGAGCATCTCCGCAAACTAATCGAAAATAACCAAAATAATCCAAGGTTTTTATTTAACACCGTGGCTAGGCTAACAAATAAACAGACATCACCAGAGCAAAATATACCTTTACAGTTTAGTAGTAATGATTTTATGAATTACTTCAATGCGAAAATAGAAAGCATCCGAAACAAAATTATAAATGTACAATCCGCTATGGTGTCTTATGATTCAGCTTCAATTATGGACCCTCTAGAACAACTAAACCGCTTTACAACGATAGGACAGGAGGAGCTAAATAAACTTATCATTGCATCTAAACCAACAACTTGTTTATTAGATCCAATACCCACTAAACTACTGAAAGAACTATTACCTGTAGTGGAAGAGCCTCTCCTCAATATTATTAACTCGTCTTTATCTTTAGGTCATGTCCCAAAAATATACAAGCTGGCTGTAATAAAACCGCTCATTAAGAAACCGCAATTAGATCCAAATAACTTGGCAAATTACAGACCCATTTCAAATCTTCCATTTATGTCCAAAATACTTGAAAAAGTAGTGTCCGCTCAATTGTGCTCTTTTTTGCAAGAAAATGATATCTATGAAAAATTCCAGTCAGGATTCAGACCGCATCATAGTACAGAAACTGCGCTAGTTAAAATTACAAATGATTTACTTTTAGCTTCTGACCAAGGCTGTATCTCAATACTAGTCCTACTTGATCTTAGCGCTGCGTTCGACACTATAGATCATATAATACTCTTGGATCGACTACAAAACTTCACCGGTGTCCAGGGACAGGCATTAAGCTGGTTTAGATCGTACTTATCGGACCGTTCTCATTTTGTCTGTTTAAATGGGAAAAAATCAAAGATAACGTCAGTAGACTATGGAGTACCGCAAGGATCAGTTTTAGGCCCTCTGCTATTCTCAATATATATGCTGCCACTTGGTAATATTATAAGAAAACATGGAATTAATTTCCACTGTTACGCTGACGACACTCAATTATATATTTCATCACGACCAGATGAAAACACTAACTCATCTAAAATGACAGAGTGTCTCAAAGATATAAAATGCTGGATGACGCGTAATTTCCTGCTATTAAATTCAGATAAAACGGAGGTATTACTTATTGGTCCAAAAAACTACTCACAAAACCTCTCACAATACAACTTTAATATAGACGGATGTCCTGTTACTTTATCCACAACAGTAAAAGACCTGGGTGTTATACTAGACCGCAACTTGTCGTTCGAAAATCATATTTCATATGTTACAAGAACAGCCTTTTTCCACCTTAGAAACATTGCTAAGCTACGTAACATGCTATCTATTTCTGATGCAGAAAAATTAGTTCACGCATTCATGACCTCGAGACTAGATTACTGTAATGCTTTATTAGCCGGTTGTCCTGCATCCTCAATAAACAAGCTACAGTTAGTACAAAATGCAGCTGCTAGAGTTCTTACTAGGTCAAGAAAATATGATCATATAACACCGATTTTATCATCTCTACACTGGTTACCTATTAAGTTCCGCATCAACTACAAAATACTACTACTGACCTATAAAGCCCTAAATGGTTTAGCACCTATGTACTTAACGGACCTTCTTTCGCCCTACAATCCACCGCGTTCCTTAAGATCACTAAATTCAAGGCTTCTGGTCATTCCTAGGATATCGAAGTCCAGTAAAGGAGGGAGGGCGTTCTCGCATTTAGCTCCAAAACTCTGGAATGGCCTTCCCGATACGGTCCGAGCCTCTGACTCGCTGACACAGTTTAAAACTAGATTAAAGACGCATCTCTTTAGTCAAGCATTCACATAATGCTTACCTTCTACTCCTCTGTTATGCCATACGGAACCGTTTGCCACTGAAACTGCTTAACGCACCAGTGGGGCTCGACAGCCTCTTAGACAAACGGGTCGGCGCGTATGGTTGGGTTGCGGAGAGTTCGGGTTACGGAGAGTTTGTGAGTTATAACGGAAATTATTATGAACATCAGCTATGCTAATTATTTCCCATCTGCCTTTCTGCTGTTATCTCGGGACGCTTGTCCCGAGAAAAATGGCGTTCGTCAGGTCCAGTTTTGTGTCCAGCCTCTCACGGGGATTTCGGATGCCCCAACGCCTGTGATGAGACGACTCAGCGCCTGTGATGAGACGACTCAACGCCTGTGATGAGACGACTCAACGCCTGTGATGAGACGACTCAACGCCTGCGATATGTTATGGCGCCGTTTGATTCATAAACAATATTTATATTTAATATTTATATTTAAACAATATGAATGTAAGCCAGAGGAGAACTGGCCCCCGACTGAGCCTGGGTTCTCCCAAGGTTTTTTCTCCATCCAATCTGATGGAGTTTGGTTCCTTGCCACTGTCGCCTTGCTTTTGGCTTGCTTTGAGCTTGCTCAGTTGGGGTTATTTATTTAGTGTTTAGCAATGTTGTTGATCTGTGTTGTGCTACTTACATGTTATCACTGTGAAGCTGCTTTGATACAATCTGTATTGTGAAAAGCGCTATATAAATAAATGTGACTTGACTTGACTTGACTGTCGTTTTTTTTTTCGGGCCGAATTTTTGAGTTTCGATATCTCAGCTCTGGAAGGGGCTAGAGCCTCCATTTTTGCACTCAGGTCTAAGTCTCGTGGCCCTCTATCAGAATTTGGGAAGATTGGAGAAACTTAATTTTTCGCCCAAAAAAAAAACGTAAGGGGTACCACTGTCGTTTTTTTTTCGGGCCCAATTTTTGAGTTTCGATATCTCAGCTCTGGAAGGGGCTAGAGCCTCCATTTTTGCACTCAGGTCTAAGTCTCATGGCCTTCTATCAGAATTTGGGAAGATTGGAGAAACTTAATTTTTCGCCCCCAAAAAAAAACGTAAGGGGTACCACTGTCGTTTTTTTTTCGGGCCGATTTTTTGAGTTTCGATATCTCAGCTCTGAAAGGGGCTAGAGCCTCCATTTTTGCACTCAGGTCTAAGTCTCATGGCCCTCTATCAGAATTTGGGAAGATTGGAGAAACTTAATTTTTCGCCCAAAAAAAAAAACGTAAGGGGTACCACTGTCGTTTTTTTTTCGGGCCGATTTTTTGAGTTTCGATATCTCAGCTCTGGAAGGGGCTAGAGCCTCCATTTTTGCACTCAGGTCTAAGTCTCGTGGCCCTCTATCAGAATTTGGGAAGATTGGAGAAACTTAATTTTTCGCCCAAAAAAAAAAACGTAAGGGGTACCACTGTCGTTTTTTTTTCGGGCCGAATTTTTGAGTTTCGATATCTCAGCTCTGGAAGGGGCTAGAGCCTCCATTTTTGCACTCAGGTCTAAGTCTCATGGCCCTCTATCAGAATTTGGGAAGATTGGAGAAACTTAATTTTTCGCCCAAAAAAAAAAAACGTAAGGGGTACCACTGTCGTTTTTTTTTTCGGGCCGAATTTTTGAGTTTCGATATCTCAGCTCTGGAAGGGGCTAGAGCCTCCATTTTTGCACTCAGGTCTAAGTCTCATGGCCCTCTATCAGAATTTGGGAAGATTGGAGAAACTTAATTTTTCGCCCAAAAAAAAAAAACGTAAGGGGTACCACTGTCGTTTTTTTTTCGGGCCGAATTTTTGAGTTTCGATATCTCAGCTCTGGAAGGGACTAGAGCCTCCATTTTTGCACTCAGGTCTAAGTCTCATGGCCCTCTATCAGAATTTGGGAAGATTGGAGAAACTTAATTTTTCGCCCAAAAAAAAACGTAAGGGGTACCACTGTCGTTTTTTTTTCGGGCCGAATTTTTGAGTTTCGATATCTCAGCTCTGGAAGGGGCTAGAGCCTCCATTTTTGCACTCAGGTCTAAGTCTCGTGGCCCTCTATCAGAATTTGGGAAGATTGGAGAAACTTAATTTTTCGCCCAAAAAAAAACCGTAAGGGGTACCACTGTCGTTTTTTTTTTCGGGCCGAATTTTTGAGTTTCGATATCTCAGCTCTGAAAGGGGCTAGAGCCTCCATTTTTGCACTCAGGTCTAAGTCTCATGGCCCTCTATCAGAATTTGGGAAGATTGGAGAAACTTAATTTTTCGCCCAAAAAAAAAAAACGTAAGGGGTACCACTGTCGTTTTTTTTTCGGGCCGAATTTTTGAGTTTCGATATCTCAGCTCTGGAAGGGGCTAGAGCCTCCATTTTTGCACTCAGGTCTAAGTCTCGTGGCCCTCTATCAGAATTTGGGAAGATTGGAGAAACTTAATTTTTCGCCCAAAAAAAAAAAACGTAAGGGGTACCACTGTCGTTTTTTTTTTCGGGCCGAATTTTTGAGTTTCGATATCTCAGCTCTGGAAGGGGCTAGAGCCTCCATTTTTGCACTCAGGTCTAAGTCTCATGGCCCTCTATCAGAATTTGGGAAGATTGGAGAAACTTAATTTTTCGCCCAAAAAAAAAAAACGTAAGGGGTACCACTGTCGTTTTTTTTTCGGGCCGAATTTTTGAGTTTCGATATCTCAGCTCTGGAAGGGGCTAGAGCCTCCATTTTTGCACTCAGGTCTAAGTCTCGTGGCCCTCTATCAGAATTTGGGAAGATTGGAGAAACTTAATTTTTCGCCCAAAAAAAAAAAACGTAAGGGGTACCACTGTCGTTTTTTTTTTCGGGCCGAATTTTTGAGTTTCGATATCTCAGCTCTGGAAGGGGCTAGAGCCTCCATTTTTGCACTCAGGTCTAAGTCTCATGGCCCTCTATCAGAATTTGTGAAGATTGGAGAAACTTAATTTTTCGCCCAAAAAAAAAAAAACGTAAGGGGTACCACTGTCGTTTTTTTTTTCGGGCCGAATTTTTGAGTTTCGATATCTCAGCTCTGGAAGGGGCTAGAGCCTCCATTTTTGCACTCAGGTCTAAGTCTCATGGCCCTCTATCAGAATTTGGGAAGATTGGAGAAACTTAATTTTTCGCCCAAAAAAAAAAACCGTAAGGGGTACCACTGTCGTTTTTTTTTCGGGCCGAATTTTTGAGTTTCGATATCTCAGCTCTGGAAGGGACTAGAGCCTCCATTTTTGCACTCAGGTCTAAGTCTCATGGCCCTCTATCAGAATTTGGGAAGATTGGAGAAACTTAATTTTTCGCCCAAAAAAAAAACGTAAGGGGTACCACTGTCGTTTTTTTTTTCGGGCCGAATTTTTGAGTTTCGATATCTCAGCTCTGGAAGGGGCTAGAGCCTCCATTTTTGCACTCAGGTCTAAGTCTCATGGCCCTCTATCAGAATTTGGGAAGATTGGAGAAACTTAATTTTTCGCCCAAAAAAAAAAACGTAAGGGGTACCACTGTCGTTTTTTTTTCGGGCCGAATTTTTGAGTTTCGATATCTCAGCTCTGGAAGAGGCTAGAGCCTCCATTTTTGCACTCAGGTCTAAGTCTCATGGCCCTCTATCAGAATCCAGAGTTTTGGGAAGATTGGAGAAACTTAATTTTTCGCCCCCCAAAAAAAAAAACGTAAGGGGTACCACTGTCGTTTTTTTTTCGGGCCGACTTTTGAGTTTCGATATCTCAGCTCTGGAAGGGGCTAGAGCCTCCATTTTTGCACTCAGGTCTAAGTCTCATGGCCCTCTATCAGAATTTGGGAAGATTGGAGAAACTTAATTTTTCGCCCAAAAAAAAACGTAAGGGGTACCACTGTCGTTTTTTTTTCGGGCCGAATTTTTGAGTTTCGATATCTCAGCTCTGGAAGGGGCTAGAGCCTCCATTTTTGCACTCAGGTCTAAGTCTCATGGCCCTCTATCAGAATTTGGGAAGATTGGAGAAACTTAATTTTTCGCCCAAAAAAAAAAACGTAAGGGGTACCACTGTCGTTTTTTTTTCGGGCCGAATTTTTGAGTTTCGATATCTCAGCTCTGGAAGGGGCTAGAGCCTCCATTTTTGCACTCAGGTCTAAGTCTCATTGCCCTCTATCAGAATTTGGGAATATTGGAGAAACTTAATTTTTCGCCCAAAAAAAAAAAACGTAAGGGGTACCACTGTCGTTTTTTTTTCGGGCCGAATTTTTGAGTTTCGATATCTCAGCTCTGGAAGGGGCTAGAGCCTCCATTTTTGCACTCAGGTCTAAGTCTCATGGCCCTCTATCAGAATCCAGAGTTTTGGGAAGATTGGAGAAACTTAATTTTTCGCCCAAAAAAAAAAACTGTAAGGGGTACCACTGTCGTTTTTTTTCGGGCCGAATTTTTGAGTTTCGATATCTCAGCTCTGGAAGGGGCTAGAGCCTCCATTTTTGCACTCAGGTCTAAGTCTCATGGCCCTCTATCAGAATCCAGAGTTTTGGGAAGATTGGAGAAACTTAATTTTTCGCCCAAAAAAAAAAAACGTAAGGGGTACCACTGTCGTTTTTTTTTTCGGGCCGAATTTTTGAGTTTCGATATCAGCTCTGGAAGGGGCTAGAGCCTCCATTTTTGCACTCAGGTCTAAGTCTCATGGCCCTCTATCAGAATCCAGAGTTTTGGGAAGATTGGAGAAACTTAATTTTTTTCGCCCAAAAAAAAAAACGTAAGGGGTACCACTGTCGTTTTTTTTTCGGGCCGAATTTTTGAGTTTCGATATCTCAGCTCTGGAAGGGGCTAGAGCCTCCATTTTTGCACTCAGGTCTAAGTCTCATGGCCCTCTATCAGAATTTGGGAAGATTGGAGAAACTTAATTTTTCGCCCAAAAAAAAAAACGTAAGGGGTACCACTGTCGTTTTTTTTTTCGGGCCGAATTTTTGAGTTTCGATATCTCAGCTCTGGAAGGGGCTAGAGCCTCCATTTTTGCACTCAGGTCTAAGTCTCATGGCCCTCTATCAGAATTTGGGAAGATTGGAGAAACTTAATTTTTCGCCCAAAAAAAAAAAACGTAAGGGGTACCACTGTCGTTTTTTTTTCGGGCCGAATTTTTGAGTTTCGATATCTCAGCTCTGGAAGGGGCTAGAGCCTCCATTTTTGCACTCAGGTCTAAGTCTCATTGCCCTCTATCAGAATTTGGGAATATTGGAGAAACTTAATTTTTCGCCCAAAAAAAAAAACGTAAGGGGTACCACTGTCGTTTTTTTTTCGGGCCGAATTTTTGAGTTTCGATATCTCAGCTCTGGAAGGGGCTAGAGCCTCCATTTTTGCACTCAGGTCTAAGTCTCATGGCCCTCTATCAGAATCCAGAGTTTTGGGAAGATTGGAGAAACTTAATTTTTCGCCCAAAAAAAAAAACCGTAAGGGGTACCACTGTCGTTTTTTTTTCGGGCCGAATTTTTGAGTTTCGATATCTCAGCTCTGGAAGGGGCTAGAGCCTCCATTTTTGCACTCAGGTCTAAGTCTCATGGCCCTCTATCAGAATCCAGAGTTTTGGGAAGATTGGAGAAACTTAATTTTTCGCCCAAAAAAAAAAAAACGTAAGGGGTACCACTGTCGTTTTTTTTTTCGGGCCGAATTTTTGAGTTTCGATATCTCAGCTCTGGAAGGGGCTAGAGCCTCCATTTTTGCACTCAGGTCTAAGTCTCATGGCCCTCTATCAGAATCCAGAGTTTTGGGAAGATTGGAGAAACTTAATTTTTCGCCCAAAAAAAAAAAACGTAAGGGGTACCACTGTCGTTTTTTTTTCGGGCCGAATTTTTGAGTTTCGATATCTCAGCTCTGGAAGGGGCTAGAGCCTCCATTTTTGCACTCAGGTCTAAGTCTCATGGCCCTCTATCAGAATTTGGGAAGATTGGAGAAACTTAATTTTTCGCCCAAAAAAAAAACCGTAAGGGGTACCACTGTCGTTTTTTTTTTCGGGCCGAATTTTTGAGTTTCGATATCTCAGCTCTGGAAGGGGCTAGAGCCTCCATTTTTGCACTCAGGTCTAAGTCTCGTGGCCCTCTATCAGAATTTGGGAAGATTGGAGAAACTTAATTTTTCGCCCAAAAAAAAAACGTAAGGGGTACCACTGTCGTTTTTTTTTCGGGCCGAATTTTTGAGTTTCGATATCTCAGCTCTGGAAGGGGCTAGAGCCTCCATTTTTGCACTCAGGTCTAAGTCTCATTGCCCTCTATCAGAATTTGGGAATATTGGAGAAACTTAATTTTTCGCCCAAAAAAAAAAACGTAAGGGGTACCACTGTCGTTTTTTTTTCGGGCCGAATTTTTGAGTTTCGATATCTCAGCTCTGGAAGGGGCTAGAGCCTTCATTTTTGCACTCAGGTCTAAGTCTCATGGCCCTCTATCAGAATCCAGAGTTTTGGGAAGATTGGAGAAACTTAATTTTTCGCCCAAAAAAAAAACCGTAAGGGGTACCACTGTCGTTTTTTTTTCGGGCCGAATTTTTGAGTTTCGATATCTCAGCTCTGGAAGGGGCTAGAGCCTCCATTTTTGCACTCAGGTCTAAGTCTCATGGCCCTCTATCAGAATCCAGAGTTTTGGGAAGATTGGAGAAACTTAATTTTTCGCCCAAAAAAAAAAAAACGTAAGGGGTACCACTGTCGTTTTTTTTTTCGGGCCGAATTTTTGAGTTTCGATATCTCAGCTCTGGAAGGGGCTAGAGCCTCCATTTTTGCACTCAGGTCTAAGTCTCATGGCCCTCTATCAGAATCCAGAGTTTTGGGAAGATTGGAGAAACTTAATTTTTCGCCCAAAAAAAAAAACGTAAGGGGTTCCACTGTCGTTTTTTTTTTCGGGCCGAATTTTTGAGTTTCGATATCTCAGCTCTGGAAGGGGCTAGAGCCTCCATTTTTGCACTCAGGTCTAAGTCTCATGGCCCTCTATCAGAATTTGGGAAGATTGGAGAAACTTAATTTTTCGCCCAAAAAAAAAACCGTAAGGGGTACCACTGTCGTTTTTTTTTTCGGGCCGAATTTTTGAGTTTCGATATCTCAGCTCTGGAAGGGGCTAGAGCCTCCATTTTTGCACTCAGGTCTAAGTCTCGTGGCCCTCTATCAGAATTTGGGAAGATTGGAGAAACTTAATTTTTCGCCCAAAAAAAAAACGTAAGGGGTACCACTGTCGTTTTTTTTTCGGGCCCAATTTTTGAGTTTCGATATCTCAGCTCTGGAAGGGGCTAGAGCCTCCATTTTTGCACTCAGGTCTAAGTCTCATGGCCTTCTATCAGAATTTGGGAAGATTGGAGAAACTTAATTTTTCGCCCCAAAAAAAAAACGTAAGGGGTACCACTGTCGTTTTTTTTTCGGGCCGATTTTTTGAGTTTCGATATCTCAGCTCTGAAAGGGGCTAGAGCCTCCATTTTTGCACTCAGGTCTAAGTCTCATGGCCCTCTATCAGAATTTGGGAAGATTGGAGAAACTTAATTTTTCGCCCAAAAAAAAAAACGTAAGGGGTACCACTGTCGTTTTTTTTTCGGGCCGAATTTTTGAGTTTCGATATCTCAGCTCTGGAAGGGGCTAGAGCCTCCATTTTTGCACTCAGGTCTAAGTCTCGTGGCCCTCTATCAGAATTTGGGAAGATTGGAGAAACTTAATTTTTCGCCCAAAAAAAAAAAACGTAAGGGGTACCACTGTCGTTTTTTTTTCGGGCCGAATTTTTGAGTTTCGATATCTCAGCTCTGGAAGGGGCTAGAGCCTCCATTTTTGCACTCAGGTCTAAGTCTCATGGCCCTCTATCAGAATTTGGGAAGATTGGAGAAACTTAATTTTTCGCCCAAAAAAAAAAAACGTAAGGGGTACCACTGTCGTTTTTTTTTTCGGGCCGAATTTTTGAGTTTCGATATCTCAGCTCTGGAAGGGGCTAGAGCCTCCATTTTTGCACTCAGGTCTAAGTCTCATGGCCCTCTATCAGAATTTGGGAAGATTGGAGAAACTTAATTTTTCGCCCAAAAAAAAAAACGTAAGGGGTACCACTGTCGTTTTTTTTTCGGGCCGAATTTTTGAGTTTCGATATCTCAGCTCTGGAAGGGACTAGAGCCTCCATTTTTGCACTCAGGTCTAAGTCTCATGGCCCTCTATCAGAATTTGGGAAGATTGGAGAAACTTAATTTTTCGCCCAAAAAAAAACGTAAGGGGTACCACTGTCGTTTTTTTTTCGGGCCGAATTTTTGAGTTTCGATATCTCAGCTCTGGAAGGGGCTAGAGCCTCCATTTTTGCACTCAGGTCTAAGTCTCGTGGCCCTCTATCAGAATTTGGGAAGATTGGAGAAACTTAATTTTTCGCCCAAAAAAAAACTGTAAGGGGTACCACTGTCGTTTTTTTTTTCGGGCCGAATTTTTGAGTTTCGATATCTCAGCTCTGAAAGGGGCTAGAGCCTCCATTTTTGCACTCAGGTCTAAGTCTCATGGCCCTCTATCAGAATTTGGGAAGATTGGAGAAACTTAATTTTTCGCCCAAAAAAAAAAAACGTAAGGGGTACCACTGTCGTTTTTTTTTCGGGCCGAATTTTTGAGTTTCGATATCTCAGCTCTGGAAGGGGCTAGAGCCTCCATTTTTGCACTCAGGTCTAAGTCTCGTGGCCCTCTATCAGAATTTGGGAAGATTGGAGAAACTTAATTTTTCGCCCAAAAAAAAAAAACGTAAGGGGTACCACTGTCGTTTTTTTTTTCGGGCCGAATTTTTGAGTTTCGATATCTCAGCTCTGGAAGGGGCTAGAGCCTCCATTTTTGCACTCAGGTCTAAGTCTCATGGCCCTCTATCAGAATTTGGGAAGATTGGAGAAACTTAATTTTTCGCCCAAAAAAAAAAAACGTAAGGGGTACCACTGTCGTTTTTTTTCGGGCCGAATTTTTGAGTTTCGATATCTCAGCTCTGGAAGGGGCTAGAGCCTCCATTTTTGCACTCAGGTCTAAGTCTCGTGGCCCTCTATCAGAATTTGGGAAGATTGGAGAAACTTAATTTTTCGCCCAAAAAAAAAAAACGTAAGGGGTACCACTGTCGTTTTTTTTTCGGGCCGAATTTTTGAGTTTCGATATCTCAGCTCTGGAAGGGACTAGAGCCTCCATTTTTGCACTCAGGTCTAAGTCTCATGGCCCTCTATCAGAATTTGTGAAGATTGGAGAAACTTAATTTTTCGCCCAAAAAAAAAAAACGTAAGGGGTACCACTGTCGGTTTTTTTTTCGGGCCGAATTTTTGAGTTTCGATATCTCAGCTCTGGAAGGGGCTAGAGCCTCCATTTTTGCACTCAGGTCTAAGTCTCATGGCCCTCTATCAGAATTTGGGAAGATTGGAGAAACTTAATTTTTCGCCCAAAAAAAAAAAACGTAAGGGGTACCACTGTCGTTTTTTTTTCGGGCCGAATTTTTGAGTTTCGATATCTCAGCTCTGGAAGGGACTAGAGCCTCCATTTTTGCACTCAGGTCTAAGTCTCATGGCCCTCTATCAGAATTTGGGAAGATTGGAGAAACTTAATTTTTCGCCCAAAAAAAAATGTAAGGGGTACCACTGTCGTTTTTTTTTCGGGCCGAATTTTTGAGTTTCGATATCTCAGCTCTGGAAGGGGCTAGAGCCTCCATTTTTGCACTCAGGTCTAAGTCTCATGGCCCTCTATCAGAATTTGGGAAGATTGGAGAAACTTAATTTTTCGCCCAAAAAAAAAACGTAAGGGGTACCACTGTCGTTTTTTTTTCGGGCCGAATTTTTGAGTTTCGATATCTCAGCTCTGGAAGGGACTAGAGCCTCCATTTTTGCACTCAGGTCTAAGTCTCATGGCCCTCTATCAGAATTTGGAAAGATTGGAGAAACTTAATTTTTCGCCCAAAAAAAAAACGTAAGGGGTACCACTGTCGTTTTTTTTTCGGGCCGAATTTTTGACCTGAGTGCAAAAATGGAGGCTCTAGCCCCTTCCAGAGCTGAGATATCGAAACTCAAAAATTCGGCCCGAAAAAAAAAACGACAGTGGTACCCCTTACGTTTTTTTTTTGGGCGAAAAATTAAGTTTCTCCAATATTCCCAAATTCTGATAGAGGGCCATGAGACTTAGACCTGAGTGCAAAAATGGAGGCTCTAGCCCCTTCCAGAGCTGAGATATCGAAACTCAAAAATTCGGCCCGAAAAAAAAACGACAGTGGTACCCCTTACGTTTTTTTTTTGGGCGAAAAATTAAGTTTCTCCAATCTTCCCAAATTCTGATAGAGGGCCATGAGACTTAGACCTGAGTGCAAAAATGGAGGCTCTAGCCCCTTCCAGAGCTGAGATATCGAAACTCAAAAATTCGGCCCGAAAAAAAAAACGACAGTGGTACCCCTTACGTTTTTTTTTTTGGGCGAAAAATTAAGTTTCTCCAATCTTCCCAAATTCTGATAGAGGGCCATGAGACTTAGACCTGAGTGCAAAAATGGAGGCTCTAGCCCCTTCCAGAGCTGAGATATCGAAACTCAAAAATTCGGCCCGAAAAAAAAACGACAGTGGTACCCCTTACGTTTTTTTTTTGGGCGAAAAATTAAGTTTCTCCAATCTTCCCAAATTCTGGTAGAGGGCCATGAGACTTAGACCTGAGTGCAAAAATGGAGGCTCTAGCCCCTTCCAGAGCTGAGATATCGAAACTCAAAAATTCGGCCCGAAAAAAAAACGACAGTGGTACCCCTTACGTTTTTTTTTGGGCGAAAAATTAAGTTTCTCCAATCTTCCCAAATTCTGGTAGAGGGCCATGAGACTTAGACCTGAGTGCAAAAATGGAGGCTCTAGCCCCTTCCAGAGCCGAGATATCGAAACTCAAAAATTCGGCCCGAAAAAAAAAACGACAGTGGTACCCCTTACGTTTTTTTTTTTTTGGGGCGAAAAATTAAGTTTCTCCAATCTTCCCAAATTCTGATAGAGGGCCATGAGACTTAGACCTGAGTGCAAAAATGGAGGCTCTAGCCCCTTCCAGAGCTGAGATATCGAAACTCAAAAATTCGGCCCGAAAAAAAAAACGACAGTGGTACCCCTTACGTTTTTTTTGGGCGAAAAATTAAGTTTCTCCAATCTTCCCAAATTCTGATAGAGGGCCACGAGACTTAGACCTGAGTGCAAAAATGGAGGCTCTAGCCCCTTCCAGAGCTGAGATATTGAAACTCAAAAATTCGGCCCGAAAAAAAAACGACAGTGGTACCCCTTACGTTTTTTTTTTTTGGGCGAAAAATTAAGTTTCTCCAATCTTCCCAAATTCTGATAGAGGGCCATGAGACTTAGACCTGAGTGCAAAAATGGAGGCTCTAGCCCCTTCCAGAGCTGAGATATTGAAACTCAAAAATTCGGCCCGAAAAAAAAACGACAGTGGTACCCCTTACGTTTTTTTTTTTTTTGGGCGAAAAATTAAGTTTCTCCAATCTTCCCAAATTCTGATAGAGGGCCATGAGACTTAGACCTGAGTGCAAAAATGGAGGCTCTAGCCCCTTCCAGAGCTGAGATATCAAAACTCAAAAATTCGGCCCGAAAAAAAAACGACAGTGGTACCCCTTACGTTTTTTTTTTTTGGGCGAAAAATTAAGTTTCTCCAATCTTCCCAAATTCTGATAGAGGGCCATGAGACTTAGACCTGAGTGCAAAAATGGAGGCTCTAGCCCCTTCCAGAGCTGAGATATCGAAACTCAAAAATTCGGCCCGAAAAAAAAACGACAGTGGTACCCCTTACGTTTTTTTTTTTGGGGGCGAAAAATTAAGTTTCTCCAATCTTCCCAAATTCTGATAGAGGGCCATAAGACTTAGACCTGAGTGCAAAAATGGAGGCTCTAGCCCCTTCCAGAGCTGAGATATCGAAACTCAAAAATTCGGCCCGAAAAAAAACGACAGTGGTACCCCTTACGTTTTTTTTTTGGGCGAAAAATTAAGTTTCTCCAATCTTCCCAAATTCTGATAGAGGGCCATGAGACTTAGACCTGAGTGCAAAAATGGAGGCTCTAGCCCCTTCCAGAGCTGAGATATCGAAACTCAAAAATTCGGCCCGAAAAAAAAACGACAGTGGTACCCCTTACGTTTTTTTTTTGGGCGAAAAAATTAAGTTTCTCCAATCTTCCCAAATTCTGATAGAGGGCCATGAGACTTAGACCTGAGTGCAAAAATGGAGGCTCTAGCCCCTTCCAGAGCTGAGATATCGAAACTCAAAAATTCGGCCCGAAAAAAAAAACGACAGTGGTACCCCTTACGTTTTTTTTTTTGGGCAAAAAATTAAGTTTCTCCAATCTTCCCAAATTCTGATAGAGGGCCATGAGACTTAGACCTGAGTGCAAAAATGGAGGCTCTAGCCCCTTCCAGAGCTGAGATATCGAAACTCAAAAATTCGGCCCGAAAAAAAAAACGACAGTGGTACCCCTTACGGTTTTTTTTTTGGGCGAAAAATTAAGTTTCTCCAATCTTCCCAAATTCTGATAGAGGGCCATGAGACTTAGACCTGAGTGCAAAAATGGAGGCTCTAGCCCCTTCCAGAGCTGAGATATCGAAACTCAAAAATTCGGCCCGAAAAAAAAAAACGACAGTGGTACCCCTTACGTTTTTTTTTGGGCGAAAAATTAAGTTTCTCCAATCTTCCCAAATTCTGGTAGAGGGCCATGAGACTTAGACCTGAGTGCAAAAATGGAGGCTCTAGCCCCTTCCAGAGCTGAGATATCGAAACTCAAAAATTCGGCCCGAAAAAAAAAACGACAGTGGTACCCCTTACGTTTTTTTTTTTTGGGGCGAAAAATTAAGTTTCTCCAATCTTCCCAAATTCTGATAGAGGGCCATGAGACTTAGACCTGAGTGCAAAAATGGAGGCTCTAGCCCCTTCCAGAGCTGAGATATCGAAACTCAAAAATTCGGCCCGAAAAAAAAAAAACGACAGTGGTACCCCTTACGTTTTTTTTGGGCGAAAAATTAAGTTTCTCCAATCTTCCCAAATTCTGATAGAGGGCCACGAGACTTAGACCTGAGTGCAAAAATGGAGGCTCTAGCCCCTTCCAGAGCTGAGATATTGAAACTCAAAAATTCGGCCCGAAAAAAAAACGACAGTGGTACCCCTTACGTTTTTTTTTTTTGGGCGAAAAATTAAGTTTCTCCAATCTTCCCAAATTCTGATAGAGGGCCATGAGACTTAGACCTGAGTGCAAAAATGGAGGCTCTAGCCCCTTCCAGAGCTGAGATATTGAAACTCAAAAATTCGGCCCGAAAAAAAAACGACAGTGGTACCCCTTACGTTTTTTTTTTTTGGGCGAAAAATTAAGTTTCTCCAATCTTCCCAAATTCTGATAGAGGGCCATGAGACTTAGACCTGAGTGCAAAAATGGAGGCTCTAGCCCCTTCCAGAGCTTAGATATCAAAACTCAAAAATTCGGCCCGAAAAAAAAACGACAGTGGTACCCCTTACGTTTTTTTTTTTTTGGGCGAAAAATTAAGTTTCTCCAATCTTCCCAAATTCTGATAGAGGGCCATGAGACTTAGACCTGAGTGCAAAAATGGAGGCTCTAGCCCCTTCCAGAGCTGAGATATCGAAACTCAAAAATTCGGCCCGAAAAAAAAACGACAGTGGTACCCCTTACGTTTTTTTTTTGGGGGGCGAAAAATTAAGTTTCTCCAATCTTCCCAAATTCTGATAGAGGGCCATGAGACTTAGACCTGAGTGCAAAAATGGAGGCTCTAGCCCCTTCCAGAGCTGAGATATCGAAACTCAAAAATTCGGCCCGAAAAAAAACGACAGTGGTACCCCTTACGTTTTTTTTTTGGGCGAAAAATTAAGTTTCTCCAATCTTCCCAAATTCTGATAGAGGGCCATGAGACTTAGACCTGAGTGCAAAAATGGAGGCTCTAGCCCCTTCCAGAGCTGAGATATCGAAACTCAAAAATTCGGCCCGAAAAAAAAACGACAGTGGTACCCCTTACGTTTTTTTTTTTTGGGCGAAAAAATTAAGTTTCTCCAATCTTCCCAAATTCTGATAGAGGGCCATGAGACTTAGACCTGAGTGCAAAAATGGAGGCTCTAGCCCCTTCCAGAGCTGAGATATCGAAACTCAAAAATTCGGCCCGAAAAAAAAAACGACAGTGGTACCCCTTACGTTTTTTTTTTTGGGCAAAAAATTAAGTTTCTCCAATCTTCCCAAATTCTGATAGAGGGCCATGAGACTTAGACCTGAGTGCAAAAATGGAGGCTCTAGCCCCTTCCAGAGCTGAGATATCGAAACTCAAAAATTCGGCCCGAAAAAAAAAACGACAGTGGTACCCCTTACGGGTTTTTTTTTGGGCGAAAAATTAAGTTTCTCCAATCTTCCCAAATTCTGATAGAGGGCCATGAGACTTAGACCTGAGTGCAAAAATGGAGGCTCTAGCCCCTTCCAGAGCTGAGATATCGAAACTCAAAAATTCGGCCCGAAAAAAAAAAAACGACAGTGGTACCCCTTACGTTTTTTTTTGGGCGAAAAATTAAGTTTCTCCAATCTTCCCAAATTCTGGTAGAGGGCCATGAGACTTAGACCTGAGTGCAAAAATGGAGGCTCTAGCCCCTTCCAGAGCTGAGATATCGAAACTCAAAAATTCGGCCCGAAAAAAAAAACGACAGTGGTACCCCTTACGTTTTTTTTTTTTGGGGCGAAAAATTAAGTTTCTCCAATCTTCCCAAATTCTGATAGAGGGCCATGAGACTTAGACCTGAGTGCAAAAATGGAGGCTCTAGCCCCTTCCAGAGCTGAGATATCGAAACTCAAAAATTCGGCCCGAAAAAAAAAAAACGACAGTGGTACCCCTTACGTTTTTTTTGGGCGAAAAATTAAGTTTCTCCAATCTTCCCAAATTCTGATAGAGGGCCACGAGACTTAGACCTGAGTGCAAAAATGGAGGCTCTAGCCCCTTCCAGAGCTGAGATATTGAAACTCAAAAATTCGGCCCGAAAAAAAAACGACAGTGGTACCCCTTACGTTTTTTTTTTTTTGGGCGAAAAATTAAGTTTCTCCAATCTTCCCAAATTCTGATAGAGGGCCATGAGACTTAGACCTGAGTGCAAAAATGGAGGCTCTAGCCCCTTCCAGAGCTGAGATATCAAAACTCCAAAATTCGGCCCGAAAAAAAAACGACAGTGGTACCCCTTACGTTTTTTTTTTTTGGGCGAAAAATTAAGTTTCTCCAATCTTCCCTGTTACAGTGGAGGCTCCCGCTCCGCTTCCTCTCCGCCACCAGAGGGAGCCTTCACCGGAGTATTGATCATTGGACATAAACTCAAATTCCCATCATACCTCTTACCTGGGACTGATTGCGTCACACACCTGCACCGCATTAGCACACACACATAAAAGCCACCTTCACACACACACTGTTGCGAAGTCTTGATTTGCCCCGGTGATCATTTCTGAGCGTTATTCCCTGTTTCTGGTTTTCTGGTTTTTGACTTTGGACTGTTTGATTATTCTACGAGTGATTTCTGCCTGGCCTGATCTTGGACTGTCTTTGGATTGTGATTATTGCTGCCTGCCCCGAACTCTGCCTGTTATCTGGATTATCCTTTAGCTCTGTCTGCATTGCTCTGTCTGCCTCGTTTTGACCCTGCCTGTACGACTCTGTTTAATAAAACTGCAAATGGATTCTTCTGTGTTCCGTGAGTCATTACAGAAGACTTCGCCATCAACTAATCCAGCAGCCGTCATGCAATTGACCACCGAACTCACGTCCCAAGCTTCACGCTTAGATCTACACCAGCAACAGCTCAGCCACCTGACTACCCTCACTGAGCAGCTCGTACAGGCATTTCAGGAGCTTCGCACCGCTGCTGGTAGCATACCTAGCACGCCTGCTACACCACCTCCACCGAGTGTGCCTCCTGATACTGTGAGTACGGCAGTCAATCCCAGACTCGCTTTTCCTGATAAATTTGACGGTACCCCAACCAAATGCAAGGGGTTCCTGTTACAATGTACACTCTTCGTGGAGCAACAACCAGCACTATACGCCAGTCATGGGAGTCGCATCGCTTTCCTTTGTTCACTCCTCACCGGCAGAGCATTAGAGTGGGCTACGGCTGTCTGGAGACCAGAGGGTAATACTTTTGCTACATTCGAAGAGTTTATTCAACAGTTTCGTCAAGTATTTGAACATACCACGGAGAAAGGTGATGCTGGCGACCAACTCTTAAATCTCACTCAGGGAAAAGAAACTGCTGCTGATTATGCCCTCACATTTCGCACGCTGGCTGCACAAACAAACTGGGTGGAGGATACTTTGAAAACCCTTTTCAGGAGAGGACTTACCAATGAGCTGCAATCCGAATTAGCCTGTCGAGATGATGGGAAAACTCTGAATGAATATATCACTCTGGTTATTCAAGTCGACAATCTGATACGATCTAGACGTAAACCGCGGGTACCAGTTCAGTCCTCACTCGTAACCACTAACCATCCCGAACCCATGCAACTGGGACTCACTCATATCTCGCCAGAGGAACGTGAACGTAGATTTCAACATCGGCTATGTATGTACTGCGGTCAATCTGGACACATGAAGCTCTCCTGCCCTGTTCGACCCTCCAACCGTAACCAGTCAGTGAGTACCCGAGAGAATCCCCATAATCCTGCTACCAGTTTCAAAATTCCAGTCCGCCTAACCATTCATAATCAATCCATTGACACTTCTGCTTTCATTGACTCTGGAGCTGCGGGAAATTTCATATCTCAAACATTTGCTGAACAACACAACATCCAACTCAATCCGTGTCCTTCTTCATTGACAGTGGAGGCGCTAGATGGACATCCCATCGGAGAGGGAAAAATTCAACGCATCACGGAGAGGGTTCAATTGCACGTCGGATCTCTTCATTCAGAAAATATTCAGTTTTACGTCATTCACGCTCCACATCACTCCATCATTCTGGGACATCCCTGGTTACAAACTCACAATCCTCACATCTCTTGGAAAGAGGGTCAAATTCTTCGCTGGGGTGAAGCATGTAATAACCGTTGTCTATCCAAAGTCACCCGAGTATGCAGTCCCGAACCAGAATCTGATACTTCTGTGCCCGAACCGGAGAATTTACCTTCTGTTTATGTGGATTTGAGTGAAGCCTTCAGCAAGGAAAAAGCTGCACAACTCCCCGAACACAGACCAACGGATTGTGCCATAGAGTTAATTCCCGGTGCCACGCCTCCCAGAGGTAGAATTTTTCCATTGTCAAAGCCAGAATCTGACGCTATGAAGAAATATATAGATGAAGAACTCGCAAAAGGCTTCATTCGACCCTCTACATCACCAGCAGCCGCAGGGTTTTTCTTCGTAAAGAAGAAGGACGGGGGACTCAGACCCTGCATCGATTACCGAGGCTTAAATGATATCACCGTCAAATACCGCTATCCCTTACCTCTGGTTCCAGCCGCCTTAGAACAACTTCGTCAGGCCAAATATTACACCAAACTTGATCTACGCAACGCATACAACCTGATTCGCATACGAGAGGGTGATGAGTGGAAGACTGCCTTTTCCACCACTAGTGGGCACTATGAATATCTCGTCATGCCTTTCGGATTGTCCAACAGTCCTTCTGTCTTCCAGGCCTTCATGAATGATGTGTTCCGTGATATGCTGGACAAGTGGGTGATTGTATACATTGACGACATCCTGATCTACTCTAATTCACTAGAAGAGCATATTCAACATGTCCGTTTTGTACTCCAACGTCTAATTCAGTTTCATCTCTATGCCAAAATGGAGAAGTGTGAATTCCACCAAACCAGCATCTCTTTCCTCGGATACATCATCAGTCAAGAAGGAGTCGCCATGGATGAAAAGAAAGTGAAAGGTGTAGTAGACTGGCCATTACCGCAAACCATAAAAGAACTACAAAGATTCCTGGGATTTGCAAATTTCTACCGGAGATTCATCAGAAACTTCAGCCTCATAGCCGCCCCTTTAACAGCCCTAACCAAACGTCACAGCCATCGCATATCCTGGAACCCCGAAGCACAACAAGCCTTTCACGACCTGAAGACACGCTTCACCACTGCACCCATTCTACATCATCCGGATCCTGAACAACAATTCATTGTTGAAGTCGATGCTTCAAATACAGGGGTGGGGGCTATACTATCACAACGCCAGGGAGACCCAGCCAAGATGTACCCATGTGCGTTCTTCTCTCGCAAACTCTCGCCAGCTGAACGTAATTATGATGTGGGAAACCGTGAACTGTTAGCCATGAAGTTAGCCTTGGAAGAGTGGCGTCATTGGTTGGAGGGAGCAGCAGAACCATTCATCATTCTCACAGACCACAAGAACCTGGAATACCTCCGTTCGGCCAAACGCCTCAATCCACGTCAAGCCAGATGGGCCCTGTTCTTCACCAGATTCAATTTCACCGTTACATATCGCCCGGGAACCAAGAATACCAAAGCTGATGCTCTCTCTCGTCAATCTGAAGAAACAACCCAGAACCTCAACCCCGAAAACATACTAGGTGAGAAATTGCTAGTGGCCCCTGTCCAGTGGGATATCATAACTGAGATCCAGCAAACCAATCTACAAACCTCCATTCCTGCAGAATGTCCAGCCAACCTCCTCTATGTACCAGAAACTTTACGATCCCGTCTCCTAGATCAGGTTCATTCAAATCCCAGCTCTGGTCATCCAGGTATTACTGCCACTGTCCAACTACTGCAAAATCGTTTCTGGTGGCCCACACTCACCCCGGATACCATCAACCACATCCACAACTGCTCTCATTGTCAGACCTCGAAATCACCACGAAAACTACCTGCTGGTTTGTTATGTCCTCTTCCAACTCCACAACGACCCTGGTCCCACATCGCCGTAGACTTCATCACCGATCTCCCCAATTCTCAAGGTTACACCACAATTCTCACCATAGTGGATCGATTCTCGAAAGCTTGTCGATTGGTTCCTCTCACGAAACTTCCCACAGCCTTCGAAACTGCAGAACTCCTATGCAATCAAGTATTCAGATTCTATGGATTACCCGAAGACATCGTGTCCGATAGGGGACCACAGTTCACGTCTCGAGTTTGGACCGCTTTCTTCAAAAATCTTAATGTAAACGTCAGTCTTACCTCCGGGTATCATCCACAGTCCAACGGACAAACGGAGCGCTTAAACCAGGATGTCATCCGCTTCCTACGAACCTACTGTCAACAACATCAACAAGATTGGAGCAGATACCTGTTCTGGGCGGAATATGCTCAAAATTCTCTGATTAAACCCGCAACTGGCATCACACCCTTCAAATGCATCCTCGGTTTCCAACCTCCTCTCTTCCCCTGGTCCGGCGAACCCACAGAACTTCCATCTGTCACAGAATGGCTACACAAGAGCGAAGAGGTCTGGGATCAGGCACATACTCACCTAAGGCACGCCGTCAGACGTCAAGAACATCAGGCCAATCGTCACCGTCGCCCCGCTCCAGAATACCAGATCGGCCAATGGGTTTGGCTGTCCACCAGAGACCTAAGACTCAGACTTCCATGTCGCAAACTCAGTCCCAGGTATGTTGGTCCCTTCCAAATTATTAGACAGATTTCACCAGTTTCATTCCGATTAGACCTGCCCGCTAACTACCGTATTTCCCCTACTTTTCATGTTTCTCTGCTGAAACCTGCTGGTGGTCCGAGGGGAGAAGCGGAGGGAGGGACCGCTTCTCAGAGCCCTCCACCCATTCTGGTCGATGGCGAGGAGGCGTACCGGGTACATAAGTTACTGGACTCCAGGCGTCGGGGTAACAATCTCCAGTATCTGGTCGACTGGGAGGGGTACGGTCCGGAGGAGCAGTCCTGGGTCAGTTCAAGAGATATCCTGGACCCCACTCTCACGGAAGAGTTCCATAGGACTTACCCGGAGAAACCGGCCCCTCGACCCCGTGGTAGACCCCGACGACAATTGCCTCCTCGCGTCAGGAGCCGCTCGCAGGGGGGGGGCTCTGTTACAGTGGAGGCTCCCGCTCCGCTTCCTCTCCGCCACCAGAGGGAGCCTTCACCGGAGTATTGATCATTGGACATAAACTCAAATTCCCATCATACCTCTTACCTGGGACTGATTGCGTCACACACCTGCACCGCATTAGCACACACACATAAAAGCCACCTTCACACACACACTGTTGCGAAGTCTTGATTTGCCCCGGTGATCATTTCTGAGCGTTATTCCCTGTTTCTGGTTTTCTGGTTTTTGACTTTGGACTGTTTGATTATTCTACGAGTGATTTCTGCCTGGCCTGATCTTGGACTGTCTTTGGATTGTGATTATTGCTGCCTGCCCCGAACTCTGCCTGTTATCTGGATTATCCTTTAGCTCTGTCTGCATTGCTCTGTCTGCCTCGTTTTGACCCTGCCTGTACGACTCTGTTTAATAAAACTGCAAATGGATTCTTCTGTGTTCCGTGAGTCATTACACTTCCCAAATTCTGATAGAGGGCCATGAGACTTAGACCTGAGTGCAAAAATGGAGGCTCTAGCCCCTTCCAGAGCTGAGATATCGAAACTCAAAAATTCGGCCCGAAAAAAAAACGACAGTGGTACCCCTTACGTTTTTTTTTTTGGGGGCGAAAAATTAAGTTTCTCCAATCTTCCCAAATTCTGATAGAGGGCCATGAGACTTAGACCTGAGTGCAAAAATGGAGGCTCTAGCCCCTTCCAGAGCTGAGATATCGAAACTCAAAAATTCGGCCCGAAAAAAAACGACAGTGGTACCCCTTACGTTTTTTTTTTGGGCGAAAAATTAAGTTTCTCCAATCTTCCCAAATTCTGATAGAGGGCCATGAGACTTAGACCTGAGTGCAAAAATGGAGGCTCTAGCCCCTTCCAGAGCTGAGATATCGAAACTCAAAAATTCGGCCCGAAAAAAAAAACGACAGTGGTACCCCTTACGTTTTTTTTTTTGGGCGAAAAAATTAAGTTTCTCCAATCTTCCCAAATTCTGATAGAGGGCCATGAGACTTAGACCTGAGTGCAAAAATGGAGGCTCTAGCCCCTTCCAGAGCTGAGATATCGAAACTCAAAAATTCGGCCCGAAAAAAAAACGACAGTGGTACCCCTTACGTTTTTTTTTGGGGGGGCGAAAAATTAAGTTTCTCCAATCTTCCCAAATTCTGATAGAGGGCCATGAGACTTAGACCTGAGTGCAAAAATGGAGGCTCTAGCCCCTTCCAGAGCTGAGATATCGAAACTCAAAAATTCGGCCCGAAAAAAAACGACAGTGGTACCCCTTACGTTTTTTTTTTGGGCGAAAAATTAAGTTTCTCCAATCTTCCCAAATTCTGATAGAGGGCCATGAGACTTAGACCTGAGTGCAAAAATGGAGGCTCTAGCCCCTTCCAGAGCTGAGATATCGAAACTCAAAAATTCGGCCCGAAAAAAAAACGACAGTGGTACCCCTTACGTTTTTTTTTTTGGGCGAAAAAATTAAGTTTCTCCAATCTTCCCAAATTCTGATAGAGGGCCATGAGACTTAGACCTGAGTGCAAAAATGGAGGCTCTAGCCCCTTCCAGAGCTGAGATATCGAAACTCAAAAATTCGGCCCGAAAAAAAAAACGACAGTGGTACCCCTTACGTTTTTTTTTTTGGGCAAAAAATTAAGTTTCTCCAACCTTCCCAAATTCTGATAGAGGGCCATGAGACTTAGACCTGAGTGCAAAAATGGAGGCTCTAGCCCCTTCCAGAGCTGAGATATCGAAACTCAAAAATTCGGCCCGAAAAAAAAAACGACAGTGGTACCCCTTACGGGTTTTTTTTTGGGCGAAAAATTAAGTTTCTCCAATCTTCCCAAATTCTGATAGAGGGCCATGAGACTTAGACCTGAGTGCAAAAATGGAGGCTCTAGCCCCTTCCAGAGCTGAGATATCGAAACTCAAAAATTCGGCCCGAAAAAAAAAAAACGACAGTGGTACCCCTTACGTTTTTTTTTTGGGCGAAAAATTAAGTTTCTCCAATCTTCCCAAATTCTGGTAGAGGGCCATGAGACTTAGACCTGAGTGCAAAAATGGAGGCTCTAGCCCCTTCCAGAGCTGAGATATCGAAACTCAAAAATTCGGCCCGAAAAAAAAAACGACAGTGGTACCCCTTACGTTTTTTTTTTTTGGGGCGAAAAATTAAGTTTCTCCAATCTTCCCAAATTCTGATAGAGGGCCATGAGACTTAGACCTGAGTGCAAAAATGGAGGCTCTAGCCCCTTCCAGAGCTGAGATATCGAAACTCAAAAATTCGGCCCGAAAAAAAAAAAACGACAGTGGTACCCCTTACGTTTTTTTTGGGCGAAAAATTAAGTTTCTCCAATCTTCCCAAAGTCTGATAGAGGGCCACGAGACTTAGACCTGAGTGCAAAAATGGAGGCTCTAGCCCCTTCCAGAGCTGAGATATTGAAACTCAAAAATTCGGCCCGAAAAAAAAACGACAGTGGTACCCCTTACGTTTTTTTTTTTTGGGCGAAAAATTAAGTTTCTCCAATCTTCCCAAATTCTGATAGAGGGCCATGAGACTTAGACCTGAGTGCAAAAATGGAGGCTCTAGCCCCTTCCAGAGCTGAGATATCAAAACTCAAAAATTCGGCCCGAAAAAAAAACGACAGTGGTACCCCTTACGTTTTTTTTTTTTGGGCGAAAAATTAAGTTTCTCCAATCTTCCCAAATTCTGATAGAGGGCCATGAGACTTAGACCTGAGTGCAAAAATGGAGGCTCTAGCCCCTTCCAGAGCTGAGATATCAAAACTCAAAAATTCGGCCCGAAAAAAAAACGACAGTGGTACCCCTTACGTTTTTTTTTTTTGGGCGAAAAATTAAGTTTCTCCAATCTTCCCAAATTCTGATAGAGGGCCATGAGACTTAGACCTGAGTGCAAAAATGGAGGCTCTAGCCCCTTCCAGAGCTGAGATATCGAAATATTTAAAAATTCGGCCCGAAAAAAAAAACGACAGTGGTACCCCTTACGTTTTTTTTTTGGGGGGCGAAAAATTAAGTTTCTCCAATCTTCCCAAATTCTGATAGAGGGCCATGAGACTTAGACCTGAGTGCAAAAATGGAGGCTCTAGCCCCTTCCAGAGCTGAGATATCGAAACTCAAAAATTCGGCCCGAAAAAAAACGACAGTGGTACCCCTTACGTTTTTTTTTTGGGCGAAAAATTAAGTTTCTCCAATCTTCCCAAATTCTGATAGAGGGCCATGAGACTTAGACCTGAGTGCAAAAATGGAGGCTCTAGCCCCTTCCAGAGCTGAGATATCGAAACTCAAAAATTCGGCCCGAAAAAAAAAAAACGACAGTGGTACCCCTTACGTTTTTTTTTGGGCGAAAAATTAAGTTTCTCCAATCTTCCCAAATTCTGGTAGAGGGCCATGAGACTTAGACCTGAGTGCAAAAATGGAGGCTCTAGCCCCTTCCAGAGCTGAGATATCGAAACTCAAAAATTCGGCCCGAAAAAAAAAAACGACAGTGGTACCCCTTACGTTTTTTTTTTTTGGGGCGAAAAATTAAGTTTCTCCAATCTTCCCAAATTCTGATAGAGGGCCATGAGACTTAGACCTGAGTGCAAAAATGGAGGCTCTAGCCCCTTCCAGAGCTGAGATATCGAAACTCAAAAATTCGGCCCGAAAAAAAAAAAACGACAGTGGTACCCCTTACGTTTTTTTTGGGCGAAAAATTAAGTTTCTCCAATCTTCCCAAATTCTGATAGAGGGCCACGAGACTTAGACCTGAGTGCAAAAATGGAGGCTCTAGCCCCTTCCAGAGCTGAGATATTGAAACTCAAAAATTCGGCCCGAAAAAAAAACGACAGTGGTACCCCTTACGTTTTTTTTTTTTGGGCGAAAAATTAAGTTTCTCCAATCTTCCCAAATTCTGATAGAGGGCCATGAGACTTAGACCTGAGTGCAAAAATGGAGGCTCTAGCCCCTTCCAGAGCTGAGATATCGAAACTCAAAAATTCGGCCCGAAAAAAAAAACGACAGTGGTACCCCTTACGTTTTTTTTTTGGGCGAAAAATTAAGTTTCTCCAATCTTCCCAAATTCTGATAGAGGGCCATGAGACTTAGACCTGAGTGCAAAAATGGAGGCTCTAGCCCCTTCCAGAGCTGAGATATCGAAACTCAAAAATTCGGCCCGAAAAAAAAAACGACAGTGGTACCCCTTACGTTTTTTTTTTGGGCGAAAAATTAAGTTTCTCCAATCTTCCCAAATTCTGATAGAGGGCCATGAGACTTAGACCTGAGTGCAAAAATGGAGGCTCTAGCCCCTTCCAGAGCTGAGATATCGAAACTCAAAAATTCGGCCCGAAAAAAAAAACGACAGTGGTACCCCTTACGTTTTTTTTTTTGGCGAAAAATTAAGTTTCTCCAATCTTCCCAAATTCTGATAGAGGGCCATGAGACTTAGACCTGAGTGCAAAAATGGAGGCTCTAGCCCCTTCCAGAGCTGAGATATCGAAACTCAAAAATTCGGCCCGAAAAAAAAACGACAGTGGTACCCCTTACGGGTTTTTTTTTTGGGCGAAAAATTAAGTTTCTCCAATCTTCCCAAATTCTGATAGAGGGCCATGAGACTTAGACCTGAGTGCAAAAATGGAGGCTCTAGCCCCTTCCAGAGCTGAGATATTGAAACTCAAAAATTCGGCCCGAAAAAAAAACGACAGTGGTACCCCTTACGTTTTTTTTTTTGGGCGAAAAATTAAGTTTCTCCAATCTTCCCAAATTCTGATAGAGGGCCATGAGACTTAGACCTGAGTGCAAAAATGGAGGCTCTAGCCCCTTCCAGAGCTGAGATATCAAAACTCAAAAATTCGGCCCGAAAAAAAAAACGACAGTGGTACCCCTTACGTTTTTTTTTTTTGGGCGAAAAATTAAGTTTCTCCAATCTTCCCAAATTCTGATAGAGGGCCATGAGACTTAGACCTGAGTGCAAAAATGGAGGCTCTAGCCCCTTCCAGAGCTGAGATATCGAAACTCAAAAATTCGGCCCGAAAAAAAAAACGACAGTGGTACCCCTTACGGTTTTTTTTTGGGCGAAAAATTAAGTTTCTCCAATATTCCCAAATTCTGATAGAGGGCCATGAGACTTAGACCTGAGTGCAAAAATGGAGGCTCTAGCCCCTTCCAGAGCTGAGATATCGAAACTCAAAAATTCGGCCCGAAAAAAAAAACGACAGTGGTACCCCTTACGGGTTTTTTTTTGGGCGAAAAAGTAAGTTTCTCCAATCTTCCCAAATTCTGATAGAGGGCCATGAGACTTAGACCTGAGTGCAAAAATGGAGGCTCTAGCCCCTTCCAGAGCTGAGATATCGAAACTCAAAAATTCGGCCCGAAAAAAAAAAAACGACAGTGGTACCCCTTACGTTTTTTTTTTGGGCGAAAAATTAAGTTTCTCCAATCTTCCCAAATTCTGGTAGAGGGCCATGAGACTTAGACCTGAGTGCAAAAATGGAGGCTCTAACCCCTTCCAGAGCTGAGATATCGAAACTCAAAAATTCGGCCCGAAAAAAAAAACGACAGTGGTACCCCTTACGTTTTTTTTTTTTGGGGCGAAAAATTAAGTTTCTCCAATCTTCCCAAATTCTGATAGAGGGCCATGAGACTTAGACCTGAGTGCAAAAATGGAGGCTCTAGCCCCTTCCAGAGCTGAGATATCGAAACTCAAAAATTCGGCCCGAAAAAAAAAAAACGACAGTGGTACCCCTTACGTTTTTTTTGGGCGAAAAATTAAGTTTCTCCAATCTTCCCAAAGTCTGATAGAGGGCCACGAGACTTAGACCTGAGTGCAAAAATGGAGGCTCTAGCCCCTTCCAGAGCTGAGATATTGAAACTCAAAAATTCGGCCCGAAAAAAAAACGACAGTGGTACCCCTTACGTTTTTTTTTTTTGGGCGAAAAATTAAGTTTCTCCAATCTTCCCAAATTCTGATAGAGGGCCATGAGACTTAGACCTGAGTGCAAAAATGGAGGCTCTAGCCCCTTCCAGAGCTGAGATATTGAAACTCAAAAATTCGGCCCGAAAAAAAAAACGACAGTGGTACCCCTTACGTTTTTTTTTTTTTGGGCGAAAAATTAAGTTTCTCCAATCTTCCCAAATTCTGATAGAGGGCCATGAGACTTAGACCTGAGTGCAAAAATGGAGGCTCTAGCCCCTTCCAGAGCTGAGATATCAAAACTCAAAAATTCGGCCCGAAAAAAAAACGACAGTGGTACCCTTTACGTTTTTTTTTTTTGGGCCAAAAATTAAGTTTCTCCAATCTTCCCAAATTCTGATAGAGGGCCATGAGACTTAGACCTGAGTGCAAAAATGGAGGCTCTAGCCCCTTCCAGAGCTGAGATATCGAAATATTTAAAAATTCGGCCCGAAAAAAAAACGACAGTGGTACCCCTTACGTTTTTTTTTTTGGGGGCGAAAAATTAAGTTTCTCCAATCTTCCCAAATTCTGATAGAGGGCCATGAGACTTAGACCTGAGTGCAAAAATGGAGGCTCTAGCCCCTTCCAGAGCTGAGATATCGAAACTCAAAAATTCGGCCCGAAAAAAAACGACAGTGGTACCCCTTACGTTTTTTTTTTGGGCGAAAAATTAAGTTTCTCCAATCTTCCCAAATTCTGATAGAGGGCCATGAGACTTAGACCTGAGTGCAAAAATGGAGGCTCTAGCCCCTTCCAGAGCTGAGATATCGAAACTCAAAAATTCGGCCCGAAAAAAAAAAAACGACAGTGGTACCCCTTACGTTTTTTTTTGGGCGAAAAATTAAGTTTCTCCAATCTTCCCAAATTCTGGTAGAGGGCCATGAGACTTAGACCTGAGTGCAAAAATGGAGGCTCTAGCCCCTTCCAGAGCTGAGATATCGAAACTCAAAAATTCGGCCCGAAAAAAAAAAAACGACAGTGGTACCCCTTACGTTTTTTTTGGGCGAAAAATTAAGTTTCTCCAATCTTCCCAAATTCTGATAGAGGGCCACGAGACTTAGACCTGAGTGCAAAAATGGAGGCTCTAGCCCCTTCCAGAGCTGAGATATTGAAACTCAAAAATTCGGCCCGAAAAAAAAACGACAGTGGTACCCCTTACGTTTTTTTTTTTTGGGCGAAAAATTAAGTTTCTCCAATCTTCCCAAATTCTGATAGAGGGCCATGAGACTTAGACCTGAGTGCAAAAATGGAGGCTCTAGCCCCTTCCAGAGCTGAGATATCGAAACTCAAAAATTCGGCCCGAAAAAAAAAACGACAGTGGTACCCCTTACGTTTTTTTTTTGGGCGAAAAATTAAGTTTCTCCAATCTTCCCAAATTCTGATAGAGGGCCATGAGACTTAGACCTGAGTGCAAAAATGGAGGCTCTAGCCCCTTCCAGAGCTGAGATATCGAAACTCAAAAATTCGGCCCGAAAAAAAAAACGACAGTGGTACCCCTTACGTTTTTTTTTTGGGCGAAAAATTAAGTTTCTCCAATCTTCCCAAATTCTGATAGAGGGCCATGAGACTTAGACCTGAGTGCAAAAATGGAGGCTCTAGCCCCTTCCAGAGCTGAGATATCGAAACTCAAAAATTCGGCCCGAAAAAAAAAACGACAGTGGTACCCCTTACGTTTTTTTTTTTGGCGAAAAATTAAGTTTCTCCAATCTTCCCAAATTCTGATAGAGGGCCATGAGACTTAGACCTGAGTGCAAAAATGGAGGCTCTAGCCCCTTCCAGAGCTGAGATATCGAAACTCAAAAATTCGGCCCGAAAAAAAAACGACAGTGGTACCCCTTACGGGTTTTTTTTTTGGGCGAAAAATTAAGTTTCTCCAATCTTCCCAAATTCTGATAGAGGGCCATGAGACTTAGACCTGAGTGCAAAAATGGAGGCTCTAGCCCCTTCCAGAGCTGAGATATTGAAACTCAAAAATTCGGCCCGAAAAAAAAACGACAGTGGTACCCCTTACGTTTTTTTTTTTGGGCGAAAAATTAAGTTTCTCCAATCTTCCCAAATTCTGATAGAGGGCCATGAGACTTAGACCTGAGTGCAAAAATGGAGGCTCTAGCCCCTTCCAGAGCTGAGATATCAAAACTCAAAAATTCGGCCCGAAAAAAAAAACGACAGTGGTACCCCTTACGTTTTTTTTTTTTGGGCGAAAAATTAAGTTTCTCCAATCTTCCCAAATTCTGATAGAGGGCCATGAGACTTAGACCTGAGTGCAAAAATGGAGGCTCTAGCCCCTTCCAGAGCTGAGATATCGAAACTCAAAAATTCGGCCCGAAAAAAAAAACGACAGTGGTACCCCTTACGGTTTTTTTTTGGGCGAAAAATTAAGTTTCTCCAATATTCCCAAATTCTGATAGAGGGCCATGAGACTTAGACCTGAGTGCAAAAATGGAGGCTCTAGCCCCTTCCAGAGCTGAGATATCGAAACTCAAAAATTCGGCCCGAAAAAAAAAAACGACAGTGGTACCCCTTACGTTTTTTTTTTTGGGCGAAAAATTAAGTTTCTCCAATCTTCCCAAATTCTGATAGAGGGCCATGAGACTTAGACCTGAGTGCAAAAATGGAGGCTCTAGCCCCTTCCAGAGCTGAGATATCGAAACTCAAAAATTCGGCCCGAAAAAAAAAACGACAGTGGTACCCCTTACGTTTTTTTTTTTGGGGCGAAAAATTAAGTTTCTCCAATCTTCCCAAATTCTGATAGAGGGCCATGAGACTTAGACCTGAGTGCAAAAATGGAGGCTCTAGCCCCTTCCAGAGCTGAGATATCGAAACTCAAAAATTCGGCCCGAAAAAAAAACGACAGTGGTACCCCTTACGTTTTTTTTTTGGGCGAAAAATTAAGTTTCTCCAATCTTCCCAAATTCTGGTAGAGGGACATGAGACTTAGACCTGAGTGCAAAAATGGAGGCTCTAGCCCCTTCCAGAGCTGAGATATCGAAACTCAAAAATTCGGCCCGAAAAAAAAACCGACAGTGGTACCCCTTACGTTTTTTTTTTTGGGCGAAAAATTAAGTTTCTCCAATCTTCCCAAATTCTGGTAGAGGGCCATGAGACTTAGACCTGAGTGCAAAAATGGAGGCTCTAGCCCCTTCCAGAGCTGAGATATCGAAACTCAAAAATTCGGCCCGAAAAAAAAAACGACAGTGGTACCCCTTACGTTTTTTTTTTTGGGGCGAAAAATTAAGTTTCTCCAATCTTCCCAAATTCTGATAGAGGGCCATGAGACTTAGACCTGAGTGCAAAAATGGAGGCTCTAGCCCCTTCCAGAGCTGAGATATCGAAACTCAAAAATTCGGCCCGAAAAAAAAAAAACGACAGTGGTACCCCTTACGTTTTTTTTGGGCGAAAAATTAAGTTTCTCCAATCTTCCCAAATTCTGGTAGAGGGCCATGAGACTTAGACCTGAGTGCAAAAATGGAGGCTCTAGCCCCTTCCAGAGCTGAGATATCGAAACTCAAAAATTCGGCCCGAAAAAAAAAACGACAGTGGTACCCCTTACGTTTTTTTTTTTGGGGCGAAAAATTAAGTTTCTCCAATCTTCCCAAATTCTGATAGAGGGCCATGAGACTTAGACCTGAGTGCAAAAATGGAGGCTCTAGCCCCTTCCAGAGCTGAGATATCGAAACTCAAAAATTCGGCCCGAAAAAAAAAAAACGACAGTGGTACCCCTTACGTTTTTTTTGGGCGAAAAATTAAGTTTCTCCAATCTTCCCAAATTCTGATAGAGGGCCACGAGACTTAGACCTGAGTGCAAAAATGGAGGCTCTAGCCCCTTCCAGAGCTGAGATATCGAAACTCAAAAATTCGGCCCGAAAAAAAAACGACAGTGGTACCCCTTACGTTTTTTTTTTTTGGGCGAAAAATTAAGTTTCTCCAATCTTCCCAAATTCTGATAGAGGGCCATGAGACTTAGACCTGAGTGCAAAAATGGAGGCTCTAGCCCCTTCCAGAGCTGAGATATCGAAACTCAAAAATTCGGCCCGAAAAAAAAAACGACAGTGGTACCCCTTACGTTTTTTTTTTTGGGGCGAAAAATTAAGTTTCTCCAATCTTCCCAAATTCTGATAGAGGGCCATGAGACTTAGACCTGAGTGCAAAAATGGAGGCTCTAGCCCCTTCCAGAGCTGAGATATCGAAACTCAAAAATTCGGCCCGAAAAAAAAAAAACGACAGTGGTACCCCTTACGTTTTTTTTGGGCGAAAAATTAAGTTTCTCCAATCTTCCCAAATTCTGATAGAGGGCCACGAGACTTAGACCTGAGTGCAAAAATGGAGGCTCTAGCCCCTTCCAGAGCTGAGATATCGAAACTCAAAAATTCGGCCCGAAAAAAAAACGACAGTGGTACCCCTTACGTTTTTTTTTTTTGGGCGAAAAATTAAGTTTCTCCAATCTTCCCAAATTCTGATAGAGGGCCATGAGACTTAGACCTGAGTGCAAAAATGGAGGCTCTAGCCCCTTCCAGAGCTGAGATATCGAAACTCAAAAATTCGGCCCGAAAAAAAAACGACAGTGGTACCCCTTACGTTTTTTTTTTTTGGGGGGCGAAAAATTAAGTTTCTCCAATCTTCCCAAATTCTGATAGAGGGCCATGAGACTTAGACCTGAGTGCAAAAATGGAGGCTCTAGCCCCTTCCAGAGCTGAGATATCGAAACTCAAAAATTCGGCCCGAAAAAAAAACGACAGTGGTACCCCTTACGTTTTTTTTTTTGGGCGAAAAATTAAGTTTCTCCAATCTTCCCAAATTCTGATAGAGGGCCATGAGACTTAGACCTGAGTGCAAAAATGGAGGCTCTAGCCCCTTCCAGAGCTGAGATATCGAAACTCAAAAATTCGGCCCGAAAAAAAAAACGACAGTGGTACCCCTTACGGTTTTTTTTTTGGGCGAAAAATTAAGTTTCTCCAATCTTCCCAAATTCTGATAGAGGGCCATGAGACTTAGACCTGAGTGCAAAAATGGAGGCTCTAGCCCCTTCCAGAGCTGAGATATCGAAACTCAAAAATTCGGCCCGAAAAAAAAACGACAGTGGTACCCCTTACGTTTTTTTTTTTGGGGCGAAAAATTAAGTTTCTCCAATCTTCCCAAATTCTGATAGAGGGCCATGAGACTTAGACCTGAGTGCAAAAATGGAGGCTCTAGCCCCTTCCAGAGCTGAGATATCGAAACTCAAAAATTCGGCCCGAAAAAAAAAACGACAGTGGTACCCCTTACGTTTTTTTTTTTGGGCGAAAAATTAAGTTTCTCCAATCTTCCCAAATTTTGATAGAGGGCCATGAGACTTAGACCTGAGTGCAAAAATGGAGGCTCTAGCCCCTTCCAGAGCTGAGATATCGAAACTCAAAAATTTGGCCCGAAAAAAAAACGACAGTGGTACCCCTTACGTTTTTTTTTTGGGCGAAAAATTAAGTTTCTCCAATCTTCCCAAATTCTGATAGAGGGCAATAAGACTTAGACCTGAGTGCAAAAATGGAGGCTCTAGCCCCTTCCAGAGCTGAGATATCGAAACTCAAAAATCCGGCCCGAAAAAAAAAACGACAGTGGTACCCCTTACGGTTTTTTTTTGGGCGAAAAATTAAGTTTCTCCAATCTTCCCAAATTCTGATAGAGGGCCATGAGACTTAGACCTGAGTGCAAAAATGGAGGCTCTAGCCCCTTCCAGAGCTGAGATATCGAAACTCAAAAATTCGGCCCGAAAAAAAAAAACGACAGTGGTACCCCTTACGTTTTTTTTTTGGGCGAAAAATTAAGTTTCTCCAATCTTCCCAAATTTTGATAGAGGGCCATGAGACTTAGACCTGAGTGCAAAAATGGAGGCTCTAGCCCCTTCCAGAGCTGAGATATCGAAACTCAAAAATTCGGCCCGAAAAAAAAACGACAGTGGTACCCCTTACGTTTTTTTTTGGGGGGCGAAAAATTAGGTTTCTCTAATCTTCCCAAAACTCTGGATTCTGATAGAGGGCCATGAGACTTAGACCTGAGTGCAAAAATGGAGGCTCTAGCCCCTTCCAGAGCTGAGATATGGAAACTCAAAAATTCGGCCCGAAAAAAAAACGACAGTGGTACCCCTTACGTTTTTTTTTTGGGCGAAAAATTAAGTTTCTCCAATCTTCCCAAATTCTGATAGAGGGCAATGAGACTTAGACCTGAGTGCAAAAATGGAGGCTCTAGCCCCTTCCAGAGCTGAGATATCGAAACTCAAAAATTCGGCCCGAAAAAAAAAACGACAGTGGTACCCCTTACGTTTTTTTTTGGGGCGAAAAATTAAGTTTCTCCAATCTTCCCAAATTTTGATAGAGGGCCATGAGACTTAGACCTGAGTGCAAAAATGGAGGCTCTAGCCCCTTCCAGAGCTGAGATATCGAAACTCAAAAATTCGGCCCGAAAAAAAAAAACGACAGTGGTACCCCTTACGGTTTTTTTTTGGGCGAAAAATTAAGTTTCTCCAATCTTCCCAAATTCTGATAGAGGGCCATGAGACTTAGACCTGAGTGCAAAAATGGAGGCTCTAGCCCCTTCCAGAGCTGAGATATCGAAACTCAAAAATTCGGCCCGAAAAAAAAAAACGACAGTGGTACCCCTTACGTTTTTTTTTTGGGCGAAAAATTAAGTTTCTCCAATCTTCCCAAATTCTGATAGAGGGCCATGAGACTTAGACCTGAGTGCAAAAATGGAGGCTCTAGCCCCTTCCAGAGCTGAGATATCGAAACTCAAAAATTCGGCCCGAAAAAAAAACGACAGTGGTACCCCTTACGTTTTTTTTTTTTTGGGCGAAAAATTAAGTTTCTCCAATCTTCCCAAATTCTGATAGAGGGCCATGAGACTTAGACCTGAGTGCAAAAATGGAGGCTCTAGCCCCTTCCAGAGCTGAGATATCGAAACTCAAAAATTCGGCCCGAAAAAAAAACGACAGTGGTACCCCTTACGTTTTTTTTTTTTGGGGGGCGAAAAATTAAGTTTCTCCAATCTTCCCAAATTCTGATAGAGGGCCATGAGACTTAGACCTGAGTGCAAAAATGGAGGCTCTAGCCCCTTCCAGAGCTGAGATATCGAAACTCAAAAATTCGGCCCGAAAAAAAAACGACAGTGGTACCCCTTACGTTTTTTTTTTTGGGCGAAAAATTAAGTTTCTCCAATCTTCCCAAATTCTGATAGAGGGCCATGAGACTTAGACCTGAGTGCAAAAATGGAGGCTCTAGCCCCTTCCAGAGCTGAGATATCGAAACTCAAAAATTCGGCCCGAAAAAAAAAACGACAGTGGTACCCCTTACGGTTTTTTTTTTGGGCGAAAAATTAAGTTTCTCCAATCTTCCCAAATTCTGATAGAGGGCCATGAGACTTAGACCTGAGTGCAAAAATGGAGGCTCTAGCCCCTTCCAGAGCTGAGATATCGAAACTCAAAAATTCGGCCCGAAAAAAAAACCGACAGTGGTACCCCTTACGTTTTTTTTTTGGGCGAAAAATTAAGTTTCTCCAATCTTCCCAAATTCTGGTAGAGGGCCATGAGACTTAGACCTGAGTGCAAAAATGGAGGCTCTAGCCCCTTCCAGAGCTGAGATATCGAAACTCAAAAATTCGGCCCGAAAAAAAAACGACAGTGGTACCCCTTACGTTTTTTTTTTTGGGGCGAAAAATTAAGTTTCTCCAATCTTCCCAAATTCTGATAGAGGGCCATGAGACTTAGACCTGAGTGCAAAAATGGAGGCTCTAGCCCCTTCCAGAGCTGAGATATCGAAACTCAAAAATTCGGCCCGAAAAAAAAAACGACAGTGGTACCCCTTACGTTTTTTTTTTTGGGCGAAAAATTAAGTTTCTCCAATCTTCCCAAATTTTGATAGAGGGCCATGAGACTTAGACCTGAGTGCAAAAATGGAGGCTCTAGCCCCTTCCAGAGCTGAGATATCGAAACTCAAAAATTTGGCCCGAAAAAAAAACGACAGTGGTACCCCTTACGTTTTTTTTTTGGGCAAAAAATTAAGTTTCTCCAATCTTCCCAAATTCTGATAGAGGGCAATAAGACTTAGACCTGAGTGCAAAAATGGAGGCTCTAGCCCCTTCCAGAGCTGAGATATCGAAACTCAAAAATCCGGCCCGAAAAAAAAAAACGACAGTGGTACCCCTTACGGTTTTTTTTTTGGGCGAAAAATTAAGTTTCTCCAATCTTCCCAAATTCTGATAGAGGGCCATGAGACTTAGACCTGAGTGCAAAAATGGAGGCTCTAGCCCCTTCCAGAGCTGAGATATCGAAACTCAAAAATTCGGCCCGAAAAAAAAAAACGACAGTGGTACCCCTTACGTTTTTTTTTTGGGCGAAAAATTAAGTTTCTCCAATCTTCCCAAATTTTGATAGAGGGCCATGAGACTTAGACCTGAGTGCAAAAATGGAGGCTCTAGCCCCTTCCAGAGCTGAGATATCGAAACTCAAAAATTCGGCCCGAAAAAAAAACGACAGTGGTACCCCTTACGTTTTTTTTTGGGGGGCGAAAAATTAGGTTTCTCTAATCTTCCCAAAACTCTGGATTCTGATAGAGGGCCATGAGACTTAGACCTGAGTGCAAAAATGGAGGCTCTAGCCCCTTCCAGAGCTGAGATATGGAAACTCAAAAATTCGGCCCGAAAAAAAAAACGACAGTGGTACCCCTTACGTTTTTTTTTTGGGCGAAAAATTAAGTTTCTCCAATCTTCCCAAATTCTGATAGAGGGCAATGAGACTTAGACCTGAGTGCAAAAATGGAGGCTCTAGCCCCTTCCAGAGCTGAGATATCGAAACTCAAAAATTCGGCCCGAAAAAAAAAACGACAGTGGTACCCCTTACGTTTTTTTTTGGGGCGAAAAATTAAGTTTCTCCAATCTTCCCAAATTTTGATAGAGGGCCATGAGACTTAGACCTGAGTGCAAAAATGGAGGCTCTAGCCCCTTCCAGAGCTGAGATATCGAAACTCAAAAATTCGGCCCGAAAAAAAAAAACGACAGTGGTACCCCTTACGGTTTTTTTTTGGGCGAAAAATTAAGTTTCTCCAATCTTCCCAAATTCTGATAGAGGGCCATGAGACTTAGACCTGAGTGCAAAAATGGAGGCTCTAGCCCCTTCCAGAGCTGAGATATCGAAACTCAAAAATTCGGCCCGAAAAAAAAAAACGACAGTGGTACCCCTTACGTTTTTTTTTTGGGCGAAAAATTAAGTTTCTCCAATCTTCCCAAATTTTGATAGAGGGCCATGAGACTTAGACCTGAGTGCAAAAATGGAGGCTCTAGCCCCTTCCAGAGCTGAGATATCGAAACTCAAAAATTCGGCCCGAAAAAAAAACGACAGTGGTACCCCTTACGTTTTTTTTTGGGGGGCGAAAAATTAAGTTTCTCTAATCTTCCCAAAACTCTGGATTCTGATAGAGGGCCATGAGACTTAGACCTGAGTGCAAAAATGGAGGCTCTAGCCCCTTCCAGAGCTGAGATATGGAAACTCAAAAATTCGGCCCGAAAAAAAAACGACAGTGGTACCCCTTACGTTTTTTTTTTGGGCGAAAAATTAAGTTTCTCCAATCTTCCCAAAACTCTGGATTCTGATAGAGGGCCATGAGACTTAGACCTGAGTGCAAAAATTGAGGCTCTAGCCCCTTCCAGAGCTGAGATATGGAAACTCAAAAATTCGGCCCGAAAAAAAAACGACAGTGGTACCCCTTACGGTTTTTTTTTTCGGGCGAAAAATTAAGTTTCTCCAATCTTCCCAAAACTCTGGATTCTGATAGAGGGCCGTGAGACTTAGACCTGAGTGCAAAAATGGAGGCTCTGGCCCCTTCCAGAGCTGAGATATCGAAACTCAAAAATTCGGCCCAAAGAAAAAACGACAGTGGTACCCCTTACGTTTTTTTTTTTTCGGGCGAAAAATTAAGTCCACTACACCACTGTGGGTTTCACACAGAGAGCTGCCGTTTGAGGCAGTTTGTTGGATATAATGCAATACATGGTCTTTAACATAAGCAATAGCAGGATTTGAACTCAGGACTCCTGGATCACAAACCAACGCTTTGTATCTTGAGACACTGAAACCTGTGAGTCAATGGTGTGTTTGGACTGGTTTTATGGAGAGCTTTTTGTTATATGATGGAAAAGGGTATTCAGTTGGAGTTTCGAACCCGTGCTACCTTGTCTCCCAGTTACATGTGTTTCACCACTGCAACACCGAGGCTTTCACACTGAGAACTGCCGTTCGAGGCAGTTTGTTGGATATAATGCAATACATGGTCTTTAACATAAGCAATCGCAGGATTTGAACTCAGGACTCCTGCATCACAATCCAACGCTTTGTATCTTGAGCCACTGAAAGCCGTGAGCTGACGGTGTGTTTGGACTGGTTTTATGGAGAGCTTTGTGTTATTTGATGAAAAAGGTACTTAGTTGTGAGTTTCAAACCCACGCTTCCTTGTCTCCCAATTACGTGTGTTTAACCACTACACCACCGTGGCTTTCACAATATCATCTGTTGTTTGGTGCAGTTTGTTGGATATGCATTTTACAACAGATGATATTTTACTATGTATGTGAGCTGGGATTTTACAATAAACCAGTTAAATGACACATCTCTAACTCACTGGGCTATAGGGTTTGAACCCATGACTCTGACACAACCTTGTTTCCCAGTAACGTGTGTTTCACCACTACACCACCGTGGCTTTCACGCTGAGAGCTGCCATTTGAGGCAGTTTGTTGGATATAATGCAATAAATTGGTCTTTCGGGGACTTGACCCCCCCAGGTTCCAGCGTCATTAATGCATAGACATATGCAGCATAGATATATGCAGCATAGATATAGCAAAGCTGTGTATATATCTATGCTGCATATGTCTATTCACTAATGATTAGTGCATAGATATATGCAACATAGATATAGCACAGCTTTGCTATATCTATGCTGCATATATGTGTTGGTTACGCTGGTTCCAGTGTCATTAGTGCATAGACATATGCAACATAGATATAGCACAGATGTGTATATATCTATGCTGCATACATCTATGCGCTAATGACGCTGGTTCCAGTGTCATTAGTGCATAGACATATGCAGCATAGATATAGCACAGTATATATCTATGCTGCATATGTCTATGCACTAATGATGCTGGAACCTGAGGGCGCCAAGTTCCCGAAAGACCAAAGTGCCTCAAACGGCAACTCTCAGCGTGAAAGCCACGGTGGTGTAGTGGTGAAACACACGTTACTGGGACACAAGGTTGTGGCAGAGTCATGGGTTCAAACCCCATAGCTCAGTGAGTTAGTGATGTGTCATTTAACTGGTTTATTGTAAAATCCCAGCGCACATACATAGTAAAATATCATCTGTTGTAAAATGCATATCCAACAAAGTGCACCAAACAACAGATGATATTGTAAAAGCCACGATGGTGCAGTGGTTAAACACACGTCACTTGCAGATGAAGTAGTATGGGTTTGAAACTCACAAGTGAAAACCTTTTTCAATCATATAACACAAAGCTCTCCATAAAACCAGTCCAAACACACTATCAACTCACAGGTTTCAGTGTCTCATGATACAAAGCGGTGGTTTGTGATGCAGGAGTCCGGAGTTCAAATCCTGCTAT
Source organism: Pimephales promelas (assembly GCF_988280905.1). Lineage (NCBI taxonomy): Eukaryota > Metazoa > Chordata > Actinopteri > Cypriniformes > Leuciscidae > Pimephales > Pimephales promelas. The sequence goes on along the minus strand of NC_142792.1, from coordinate 6,905,902 downwards.
TGCTTATGTTAAAGACCATGTATTGCATTATATCCAACAAACTGCCTCAAACGGCAGCTCTCAGTGTGAAAGCCACGGTGGTGTAGTGGTGATACACACGTTACTGGGAGACAAGGTTGTGGCAGAGTCATGGGTTCAAACCCCATAGCTCAATGAGTTAGAGATGTGTCCTTTAACTGGTTTATTGTAAAATCCCAGCTCACATACATAGTGAAACATAAGTTCCTTCACATGTTCAGACAAGAGATCTGTGGCTCACGGGTAAGAGTGCTGCCTCATGGTTTCAGAGGTTGCTGGTTCAAGTCCAGCCAGATCTCCGCGATATGAGTGAATGCTGTGGTGCGAGTGAGAAGGTGTGGGGGATCATTGGGTCCCCCCTGAGCTCCTGCATGATGTCCAGCAGGGGGTTATGCTTTTGACTGGAAAAAATGAAAATGGCAATAAAAAAATTCATCCGCCATCCCTTCCCCACCTACTTAGGTTCCCATCATTTGCTTTTCAAAGGACTGGCCCTTCAAAAAGAAAATGATGCTAACCTACACATTTACACACCAACATGTCAAAAGCATTACCTGTGACTGAGCTGAAGTCCATCATACGGTGAATGTCCATCCAAACGGCCCAGAGCTTGGCTTCTGTTGACTGGATGTAACGGTCCAAACACATTCCTTCTGTAAAAAAATAGACATTATTTCATTTTCTGCATCTAAAAAATTAGAATTTCAAAGGAATTTTACTTTTTTTTTGTTTTAAAGGAAAAGCAAATCCTCACATTTTGAGAAATAAAAATAATTTAAAAAAAAACTTAATATCATGATTATCTGATTTAAATCAGAAATGGAACGTGTCTAACAACGTATTAACCTCAACAGAAGAAAAAGCACACACTTTGAAAAACAAATACATTAATAAAAAAAATAATAAATGTCTACTGGCTGTATAGTAGGGTAGGAAGGGGGGGTTCACCTGCACCCGAAAGATATATTTTTTTTTAACCTAGTTTTTTGTAATGTCTAGAAAAGGAATTTTGATGTTCCCCGCGCAAATTTTTGTCCCATATGTGATTTTTTGTATCATCTTTTGTGTCCGGGCTTGATTTTTGGCTGCGGAAAATGAAAACTTTAAATCTACATAGAATCTGAACAATACATCCTACAGACACAATCTACCCCATTTTCTCTTCGTCTTTGCATGAGGAATTGATAGATATGAGGATTGTCTTGATTAGATTATGTATAGTGCATAAAAACTCAAATAAACACCAAAAAATGTCAAAAAATGGTGACATTGGATCACTGGAACTCCTTCCCTATAGACCCCTCTGATATATGTTTTCTAACTTTTGTATTTTTACAGTCTTTAGGATGTCTAAGAAGCAAATGTTGATGATCCCCACCTGAAATATTGTCACATGTATGTATTTTCTGGCTATATTGGTTGCCACCCTGGATATCCAAAAAAGCAAAAAAGCACATTTATAGGCAGTCTGTTTTTCTCCTTTAGTTTCCGATTTGATAGATCTCCTCCATTTTTCATAACTGGCTATATAAATTATTGTTGAGCACATGTTGAGCTTGTTTCCAACGTCAATTGTTGCACATTAAAAATATAACGTAGATAATTTAATTAAATAATACATTTTAAGATACAAAGTGTTCAAAAATATGCATTAATTAAAAATCACATCATGTAATTAGGATTCACTGGTGATGTGAGGTTTATTTAACATATATTTTTAAACTAACTACACAAATACATAGCCTACATGATGCACCAACATACAATTAGAAAGATCTTTCTTGGTGAAGAGCATTTAGCATTATGGAAGCCCACATTAACTGGCAGATATTGGTCTCTCCAGGTTTCTGTTAAGTTGAAAAAATAAAAAAAAATTGTTCATTGCTTAATAATTAATTAATTATACTTTCATTATTATTACTACTACTGGTGAGAGAATGTGTTTCATCTTGAGTGGGACAATCTGAACAAAATAACAACACACATTCATGGCTCAAATGTGGTGAACTGGACCGGTGGGATCATGATACAGGAGGTGAAACCTGAATTTGATGCCCCCAACTTTCTGGAAATTCCACGAATGCTCCCACTCTACGAGTGGAACAAGACCCGCTCTCTTATGGTTGATATACCTGAGACCCTAAATTCATCATCAAGTCATGATTAGATGATGTATAGTGCATAAACACTCAAATGAGCACCAAAAAATGTAAAAAATAAATTGTGACATATGGATCACTGGAACTCCTGCCCTTAGGACCCTATTGATATATGGTTTCTAACTTTTGTACTTTTACAGTCTTTAGGATGTCTAAGAAGCAAATGTTGATGATCCCCACCTGAAATAACTATCTATACATCATAAAAGTGCATCTATCCATCATAAAAGTGCATCTATCCATCATAAAAGTGCATCTATACATCATAAAAGTGCACCTATCCATCATAAAAGTGCATCTATGTGTCATAAAAGTGCACCTGTCCATCATAAAAGTGCATCTATCCATCATAAAAGTGCATCTATCCAACATAAAAGTGCACCTATCATCATAAAAGTGCATCTATCCATCATAAAAGTGCATCTATGCATCATAAAAGTGCACCTATCATCATAAAAGTGCATCTATCCATCATAAATGTGCATCTATCCATCATAAATGTGCATCTATCCATCATAAAAGTGCATATGCATCATAAAAGTGCACCTGTCCATCATAAAAGTGCACCTAGTATTTACATTGACGTTGAAGTACAGCTGAATAGACTGAGTGGTCTATAAATCACAAACGTGATAGATTGCTGCTGTTATCAGAAACACGATTGTCAGCTACAGGATTGGCTGCTGCTGTTGTCAGAAACGCGATTGGCTGCTGCAGTAAGGGAACGAACACGCGCAAAACAACCGGTTGAAATAAAGATAAACAATTACCGATTCGAAGATACCGAGTAGTTTGGAGCCCTTAAATAATAAGTCAATTTGTTTCAAATATTTCTCTTTTCATTCACTTTCACGTAGAGTTTCAAAAACATTGGAAATATACAGCCTATGTTTTATTTCTCATTTATTTCAGTATGTTGCACTTGAGACCACCCCAGATCATACTCGCTGGGAAACTAGGGTTATAAACGTGCCACGAAGAAGCAGGAGAACATCAGAGCAAAGCATCCAACAAGACCATTTCACAAGATGTAAACAACACTGGTCCAGAAGCACTTCCTGTTTCAGTTTTTTAACACGACATGTTAAAAGCTGGGATAAAATACAAAAGCTGGGATAAAATACAACCAACAGAACATTAAAACTGAATCAAAAAGTTAAACAAACATCTTTAAGATGTTTTCTTTACATGTGAAATAAAGAAAACAGTTACAAACTGAAACAGGAAGTTGCGTTCTGGACCAGTGTTGTTTACATCTTGTAGTGGTACATTGCACAAACATCCACAGATTAAAAGTGCTATTGTTAATTATTTTATGAATAGACTTAAGTAACAGTGACTTACAGGTGAGTCTCGCAGTGTGTCACGGTTGTTTTAGCAGATGGGCAGGAATATGCACTGTTTAGTGATATGAGTCTATCACTGCAGCTGTCAAAACGATCTTAATGGGCTGTTGCGACTGTTTATCAGCTGGGGCTCGTTCTTCGTACCTCGCTAACTCAGTTAGCTGGATTTGATTGTTGGCGATTTGGCATGATCTTGGATCATTTGGTTCTTCGACGCTCATCCTGGACTTGCTGTCATAGCAACAGGTGCGCCAGCTTGAACCTGCTCTTGTGGTCAATTATCATCATCAATAAATGAAACGACAAACCGGTTGGGTTGTTGTCAGCTCGCAAATGATGGAGTAAGACCATAGGGTAAAAGACATATACCATCTCGGATGTGTTCACATGCCCAAACTTGAATTTTTTTTTTTTTTTTTTTTTTTTTTTTATCCCTTAGGACTTTGAGAAAGAGCAGAGAGCAAAGTTTTGAGTAACGTTAGAGAGGCTGGCATCATAAAAAGAAAGGTAAAAATACATTAGTTGCTCCCCAAATCATGTATAATAGACAATTTTCACACAATTCCTAAAGCATTACCTTCTTCCAAGGCTTCTGGTTAAAATTCCAAAAGGCAATCATATTTTAATTTTTTTTTTTTATTGTAATATACACTTTTTATTTTAAAAGTTTACAACCTTTGTCAAGAGTTCAAATCGCACAAACTTTTCACATAGGTATTTCACTTAACAGTAAGGTGTATGTACTTTAGATGCTTTGGATAATTAAGCATGTGTCAGAGAAGATTGTAACCCCAAAAGACTTTTTCAAATAGAACCTTCACAGTTTTAGTTTGATTTCCAAAATATTCTCTCTTTTTTGTGCTTTTTATTTAAAACATTGTGTCTTGGACATTATTAATGCCTGCAGTATAAAAGAATTTAGAGACTGCCAGTAAAACATTTACACATTCAATTACTCTCGCTCATCCAAAAGTAAACACACACAACCTCAGTATTCAGATTGTCTACATTAGCACTTGACTGTCCCATGACGAGGAGTTCACAGTGTCCTCTCATATTCTCAAAGAGAACTGCACCAGGAATGTCCGACTGCTTTGTTGCTGGAAATTTAAATAATTACATAGCATATGCTTGGCTTTGCGATTTCAGCTGTTCTGGAGAAGGTCATAGGATCCACTGGAAATCACTTGATGCTTGTCTTCACCCTTTTGCAAAAGATGAAACAGATCTATTTTTAATGAACATCTGTCAACACATTTATTCAAGGAAAGAGTATATTCTTTTAAGACATGATACAAATTACCAGCATTTAACCAACCATAAACTTATAGCCAGCTAACATTTTTTGGTTCCCAAAAACGTTCTGGGGACATAACCACTAGAGAACGTTTTGTGTTCTTTAAAAAACAAAACAAAAACCAAGTATAGATAAATAACAAGTACAGAATGTTCTGTATACCGGTATACTCCCTGCAAAGTTCTGGGGAGGTTAGTTTATGGTCATAAAAATAAAACCTAAAAACCATTATAGAAAGTTATGTATAGGTTAATTTTAAGATATTACAAAAAAACAAAGAAACAAACAAAGAAACAAACAACAACAACAAAAAAAACGTTAGGGGAACGTTCTGTTTCTTTAATTCTGGTTAAAAGGCTGCTTTACTTACATTTGATTCACTGACTGTCGGAGTTTGTTCTTTTGTGGCAGCTACAGAGTCATATAGAGGATTACTGATGTTTGGACTGGATTCTGATGGGTTCACATCTTCCCCTTCATCCTCCTAATATTATAATAATACAAAATAATTATACATAAACACACCACATATAAACAAAAAATATGTATAAGTAATAGGGCTGTGAATCAATTACAATTTTTAATCGCAATTAATTTAATACCCAAAATCATTTGTGTGGATAATGTTCAGTTGAATAATTTTGTTAAACCTGATTTATTACTTTGACAGCCTTCATATCTAGACATGAACACAAACAAGATGCATAAACAATGATTGCCTTGAAGTAGTGGAACTGGAATGGCTTTGTTTTATGTGTGTAGAAATTGTATCCCACAAATCCAGTTGCTACGATGAGGATGATGAGCCCCAGGACGCCGATGCCCATCCCAGCCTTATGAGCCGGGTGGATGGATGGAGGTGGAGGGGGAGGTGCTTTTAATGGGCCCTGAATAACATGGATGACCCCATTGGATGCAAAAATGTCGGAGTCTATGACATAACGGTCATTGATGTATCCTGAGGAGGTCTAAAGAAGGCAAGAGTGTGATGACAAGCAGATCAAAGAGTGTGTCCATATAACTCAAATTAAGTAATGAAGTAACCTCACCATTACTTGAGGGTTCCGGAGATCCAGGATGCTGGTGATGGTCAGGCTTTGTCCCAGTCGTGTTCGGACATGAGTGATGTTAATAAGTGCCTGCAGTACCAAAGCCCTCCCATCCAGTAGATGGTGCTCTATGTCTCTGCCGCTCAAAGTCTGTTGAACACATAAGTGACGTTAACAAACATTTTTACATTCACATTACATTTTTAGTCCAAAGTTTATTCTACATTTAACTTTAAATTTAGAACGAATGACAACAAAAATTAAAAGTAAAATAGGTGATGTGCGAGTCACCTGGTTGTTATAGAGGCCATCATTTTCAGGTACAAACAGAGTGGACTGGATAGTAATATTACTTAGACGATTCACAAATTCTTTCCCTGACGCAGAAGTTGAATAATTCAGGATTTGCTGAAAAAGACAGAGCAGTCAGATCATCCAATATTCACCATGCCCAGAAATAATTCATTTCTAGGATTTACTAAAAAAACAAGCTTCACATTTCAGCTTTTTAACCCTCGGGAAAGCTTTGCCCCATCGACATTGTTACAGCAAAAATTAGTGCTTCTTTTTTACACAGTGATTGATGAGTCAAAATGATTACCGGTCATTCTGTCAATAGCTGAAGCTCTACTCACAGAAAGGAAGTTAGACAGGGTTGGTCTGGTTGAGAGAACCTGCAGCAAGTTTCCAGTACAAGAGTATCCGTCCCCAATGTAGCCAGTTTTACACTCACACTTCACATCTGAAACACACACAATCCGTCTGAACCCAAGCCTGTATACAGTGATAGAACAGCTTCACATGAGGACTTTTACCTCTCACTCTATAGCAGAACACGTCCCACGTCTCACTCAGGTTATTGCGAATGCCATAGTCCACAATACCCACATGTCCAAAGCCACATTTTGGATTTGAGAAGCTCATGGGATATGCTACCCTCGCTTTGTCAAGCCAGCCTGCGGCGCACAAGTTATAACCTGCCTGCAGGACAAGCATAAGAGAAAAGACACACTTTAACATTCATATAATGGGCCCTAACAGCCTAAAATGATTGTGTTTCTTTGGGAGCGCCACCTGCTGGGCATATGACAGCTGTGTGTAGGTCGCGATAGTTCCTCCTGCCTCTTTGCAGGCCTCCTGCGCCATTGTGTAGTTGAGTTTGTATGTTCCCTTTGAGGAACGGTAATGGAAAACCCCTAATGTTTTATCTAAACAAAGGAAATAATTGTTAACTTTGTTTCAAAACCTAGTGAGCTGCCTACCTAGACGGTCCACAAACATAAGTTACTATGTTTAGGCTAATTTCAAAGACACCACTGCATGTATTCTTTGTCGAGAATATGGTATAAAGGTTGAGAGAAATGTTAATTATAAATATTTAATTCAGTATTGAAAAAGCTTTTATTAAAAATAACTATTTTTAAATGTAAAATAGATTTTTTTTACATTTAATTTCAAGTAATGATTATGTTTAATTGATTAAATAAATTAATTCATTGATTAAGTTATTAATAATGATTGTTATTGTCAATGTTGAAACGTTTTTGCTGCTTAATATTTTGTACAAACCATGATCATTTTTTTCAAGATCTTTGATTAATAGAAAGTTCAAAAGAACAGCATTTATTTGATATTGATTTTTATTTGATTGTTCTTCTGTTGGAGCATAGAGTCGGTTTCAGTGAATATAATAAAAAAAAAATCTTGCAGACTCCAGCTTTAATTTCTTTAAAACAAACAAAAAAAAAAAACACTTACCGCAACATGACTTTTGCGTAAACATACACGTCACTTTCAAGTCAAGTGGCCTGTTATCTATACGCATTTTGAGCTATCCGCGTGTATGCGTGTATGTCTACGCCGTTAAATGTCAGAGTGATTCCGCGTGTGTACACGCCATTAAATGTCCGAGCGAAACGAAGCAAAATATAGATCTACATCTAGGAAGCGATATTTTTTTTCCAAGGATGGTGGGGGAAGACTCATAAATGGCATTAACCCCAGTGACGGGTAGGTTTAAGGACGGGGTAGGTCATATATTTATATATACAGTAATTATATACAGTAATGTAACATAGTCAACGGCGTTCATAAACACGCTGAAAAGCGATTGTGCGTGTTGATAGCACGCCAAAAATGGAAATACAAATTGGCGTGTCATACACACGCCATTTCACTTGTGAATGGTAGTGAATCACAGGTTCCACAGAAATATCAAGCAGCAAAAATGATATTATTAATACTAATATAACCAAATCAGCATAGTAGAATGATTCCTAAGGGGTCATGTGACACTGAAGACTGGAGCAATGATGCTGAAAATTAAGCTTTGACATCACATTAATTAATTACTTTTTTAAATATATTACAATAGAAATATTTTTTTTAAAGGAAAAATAAAGGAACTTTTATAAAAGTGGGAGTTATACACACCTTCATAGTGCAGGTCCGTGCACTGAGCATTTGAATTGCACTGTCCGTTATCTTGCAGACAACGATTGACTGGTAACACCTTTGCTTCGCAATCAGTCCCATCGCCGATGTAGTTTTGTTTGCACTCACATTTCCTCTTGCCCTAGTGACCAACACGCATTAGATATGCTTATGGATGATTGGACCCCACTTATAAAGACCACATTCTACAATGAAAGAGAAAGTTCTGCTTACAGCTCCGGTCATGGTGCAGATAGCGTGTTCGTGACACCCGCCATTTTCCCCATCCGCACAGGGGTCGACGGGTGTGCACACAAACCCATCGCCGGAGTAACCTTTGAAACACGTGCAGCTGACCTTCTCCCCCTTCTGACTGCACTTAGCATCCTTGGAACAGCCGCCGTTCCAGTATTTGCACATATCGGCCGCTGCAGAACAGATAGAAGTTAGTGGACAGTTTCTACTCTTGTTTTATCATCACTATTACTATTGCTATTGAGATCGTCGTGTATGTACCTGTACAGGTGATACCATCTCCTTCATAGAAGGGTTTACAGATACAGGTATTATTCTCCATGCAGACGCCCTTCTCATGGCAAGCCGGATTGCAAACAGGACCATCAGCTGTAACATCAGAAATACATACAGTGTGAACTGGACTTACCAGTATAAAGTAATGCTTGTCTTTCTGTAGTCAGTTATAAATATAAAAAGAGTAATGAGAAGGTCCGTACCTAATTTGTTCTCGCACTGGGGACCAGTCCAGCCCTCTTCACAAAAACATGAACCGGTACCTTTAGGACCCTCATCACATGACCCATGTTCTGTGCAGTTGCAGGCTAAGGAAGAGAGGAAATAAACCAACTATACATACATGCATACACACATATACAATTATTTTGAAAAAGATTACCTTTGCAATCTGGTCCAAAATGGCCATCCACACAAAGTTCACAGGCTACACCAATAAATCCAGCATCGCAAGTGCAGGTGCCATTGCCTAAATGATCCTCGTCACACTTGCCATGGTTACTGCAAGGGGATCCTGGACCCCCAGGACATGCTGGAGAACAGGATAATCAACTCATCAACTGGCAAAATAACTGTTTTTCTAAGTGTTTTTTTATCAATAGTTTGAACTTGATAAATGACAACAGTTTGCGGTGAATAGTACAGCGAGACACTGCTTACCAAGACAGTCTCTGCCGTAGTACCCTGAACAGCATTTAGGCTTCCATACGACTATACTACACCTTGACTGACATCCTGGATACCTGGACATCAAATCTGGAAGGACACACTTTTGTTCTCCCTAGATTGAAAGCACAATTGAAATGGGTAATGTTTAATGATTAATAGACAGTCCAAAATATCAGCATTTATTTGATGCAGAAATATTTTGTAACATTGTAAACATTGTGTAAAAAAAAAAATATATATATATATATATATATATATATATATATATATATATATATATATATATATTTTCCGTCCCCCAATTCCACCTGTGTCCGATAGTAGAAAATCATAGATCATACAGTACAAAACTTGTGACAAAACTTGGCTATTAAAAAAAAACAAAAAACAAGGGACTAGCCCTTAAATATGTGGGATAGCTCTAACTTCCTAAATAGGAAATATATCAATGGAGAAAAAAATGCTCTTTAACCCTATTTTAGTAGAGTTTTACAATAAATTCAAGACAACTAATAAGAGCTGACTAGATACTGTATATGGTAAATTATGGTTTACCATTATGGTAAACAAATTCTTAATATTAGCTTCAGATGAAGCTAATAATAATATACTATATATTAATATACTATATACTACTATATACTAAAATACTAGCTTCAGATGAAGATGAAAATTACCTTTGGCTTGCTTCCAAGCGGGCAATCCGACACTTGGCGACCACAATACCTGCAAGCCAACTAAAAAAAAATGCACAATGTTTTTCAAGAAACCAAAAAGAAGAAAGGTAGATTGATTTGAATTGATCACTTTAGCATTGATACTAATAGCACAGTACATATTATGAAAATCATACAATGCACTACGATGGCTGCGTTTAAGTCCGGTTATGCTCTCCCTTGTTAACTTTCCTACATCTCGATCACTCATTTATGTCATTGCTCACGATGCAAGAGTGACCACTACTGGCGGAACTCTAGCAATGTGTTTAATGTAACGCCTTAATGCCCTTTATCACTTGGAATCCGCTATGGAGCCGATACACAGTACAATCTTCACATGTATAAAGGATTCTCACCTTAAAAACAGTTCTTTGTGTGTAGCAACAAGCAATGCTAGAAATATTTGGTTATCATCTTAATTTAATCTTTATTTTATTATTTTATTTGTTAACCTATAATGTAAACTCAAATTAAATGTAAAGAGCTGGATACTAATTACTAATATCGAATAAATAATAAGTAAATAATGTCAACTAAATGTATTGATTAGAGTTGCCATAGGCTAAAGATTTTTCTAGTTGACTAGTAGTCATTTATTTAAGCAATTAGTTTACTAAGTTAGCCTATATGAAATAAATACTGGGTGCATGGAGGAATAAAGCCTATTCAAGCATGCACAAATCTATCTGCAAAGCACCAGAAAAAATTAGGCTAATGATAATAAATGTGTCTAGGCTCTTTAATTGTTTATTAATAAACTAGTGTTTTCTAAATCAGTGTCGGCTGCAAACATATCTTCATGCATCTCCGGGCTCTGTATGTTTGCAAGTGCATGTCTAAAAGTGGAGTTAAATGCAGCCGATGTTGTTCAATGTAAACAGTAAATATTAGAACTTAGGACTCACAGTGAAATCAAGTGTGTGCTTATAATCACAGCGCCCCCCAAGGCTTGGAGGGTTCAGCAGACAGTTAATGCCATAAATCATGCCTCCGTTGAAATCAAGGTTTCTCTTTACAATCCGACAGCTTTTATCATTCACATAAAGCTCCCCCTGAATGATAAATATGCATAACATGATGCATGGTTAAAATAAATAAACTGAAATAGATATGTGAATACCCAAGACAAATCTTTTTATCTCAAAAGGTACTCACGATATGCTCTTCCCCCATGCAGGCCACTGACAGATCTGAGCCCTGTAGTGTTTTTAAAGAGCTGGCATAGATGAGTTGTGCAGGCAGGAGCTAGTGGACACACAATACATTGGAATACATTTATGCATTAGTGAGTCAACACTGAATTTCCTGTAATGTTGAGTTATTCTTGCCAAAAAAATTAAATACACTGGAGACCAACCTTGGTGTCATGCAGGATGTGGTATCTAAGATACTCAGCAAGTTGATCACGGTTATGCATCGCATACAGGAAATCTTTCTGCTCTTGGGCCAGGGCGGCCATTACGGTGTCCGTGGGCATGAACAGGGTGACAGGCTGATGCATTGGGTCCATCACCAACTTCAATGTATCTGTGTCCTTTAAACAAACAAAGCTTTATATAAAACGTTGGTGGATTTCATTAGAAAATAGGGTTCTTCTAAAAAAATAACAATTCGTGTAATATAATATTCCAAAAAAGGCATGCAAATGATAAGAACTTTAGCCAAATTTTGTGTAGACTGGATAGCCTTTAGAATAGTTATTAGAAAATGTTATTAAAAGGTAAAAGTTACAAATATTTGTGCTTATTTTACCTCGAGAAGCTTGTAAAATGTCTTGAAGCCATGGATATTGACCACTTCTGAGAGGTTACGCTTTCAGGAAAAAAAAAGGAAAATGACAATAAAAATCTATCATTGTTATTTCATTATTTTATGCTTGCTTTATTACCACTGGCATGAATCATAAAATGAATTATGAATATTGTCAGAGTTATTCATGTGGGGACATACCGGTGAGCTGTCTTGATCCCTGTCTTTCTGAATCTGGAAACTGGGAGGCACTAGGACACTATCAATCTCATGGAAAATCCCGTTGCTACTCTCGAGATCACTGAACACCACCTTGGCTTTGTTATTAATGTAAATCGTATCCTGGATACAAATAATGAATTCAATATATATCTTATGCAGTCATCATACTGAGTGTGCATCAGGTAAACTGTACCTCTGAGTACGTAATGGTGAGGATGTCACCAGTAAGTGTGGTCAGGTTACGAGGCTGCATGAGGTCTTCTGGCAGGAGGGCACGGCAGGCCACTATGTGGTACCTCAGGATTTTGGAGTTTTCAGAGCGTGTCCTCTTTCCAATATCTATCATCTAAATAAAAGCAGGACTAATCAGTAACGTTAGAAACCCACTATCAAATCACAATATCATCTTACTATTCTTGACAATTATTAAGAGACAGATATCATGTACAGTCAACGGCCATTTAAGTAAATCACATAGAACCTGTCCATGACCAGGTCAAATTGAAGTTTAAATTCCAAAGGAATTTTAAGAGAATTGGGACTTTTTTTTTTTTAAATGACAATTAACCATATATTTTTTTTTTCTCTTCTTGAGTTTGTCTCAGTGACAATCTCATTTGATTTTTCTAGACATATTCTTTGGAGCATTTGTTTCCATAAAACTTTATGAATGTTGAATCACATTGCACTTGATGACGTATAATCTTCCAGGCAGTCATGGTACAAGCTGATAGGTCATCTGCCAGCCTATCAGCTTGCATTCTTTGCAAATGAGCTAATAGGCATGTCAATTGTCAGCCAATGAGCTTGCATCCTGTGCAAACTAGCTAAAAGGCGTTTGATTTTTCAGCCAATGAGCACGCATGCACCTGATACTGCTACTATTTAAATAACAAGCTTCAGGCATTTACTGTAAAATGGTTCACGGCAGTGTGTTTAAAAGGTTGAATCCATTTTTTTTCCTCTCTATTTTAAAAGGTTTGAATCCATTTTTCCCCCCTGTTTTTGTTTCAAGGAGGTAATTTGTCATCCCTTTTAGCTTGTGATATCCTGCATTTGCTAATGGTAAGCTTTGGCCTTTTTAATGTCATATAATAGTGGCTCAGACTCATAGCTGGTTCCAAAACTATTGCAGTTTTTTTCCTTTGTGAGACAAAAGATTGACATGTTTTTGCTTTACTTTTCCCCAGTGATGGCTCCAATGATGTTTGGTTCTAAGTGTGCTTTAAAAATATATTTTGTGCTTCGCAGAAGTCATACAGATACAGGTTTGGATTGGCACAAGGGTGAGTAAATTATTGAAATATTTTTGGAAGGTGTGAACTATCCCTTTAAACTAAAGGGATAGTTCACCCAAAAATAAAAATTGTCATTACTTACAAACTTTGTCATTAAAAACTAAGTTTTCAAACCTATGAGTTTTTCTGTTGATATTTTGACTAATTGTGGTAACCAGACAGTTGATGACACCCACTGACTTCCATAGTATTTTTTTCCAACTATGGAAGTCAATGGTGTCAAAACGGCTGATGACTATCTGGTTACTGAAATTCGTTAAATTATCATCTGTTCAACTATCCCCTAATTAAATAAGCTATATTTAAGCCACTTGGTTAAGTTGCCAGACCCATAGTAAATTGTTATGCTATATTATACTATATTTTGAGCAGTGTACATATAATAAAACAAAAAAAATTCTGATTTTGTATTTCTTGGTGATGTATCGCATAACACACATAATTGTCTCAAAAAGTGTATTGTCAATGCATCCACATTGTAGATGAGACTCAATAGAATCCAGAAATATGTGTCTTTACTTACTCTGCTATGAAAATATACCATCCCAGAAGCCAAAATATCAACATAGTGCCAGGTGGACTTAAAACCCTTAAGACCTTGAAGGGTTAATTGAATCCACTTAGCTTTTGGTGAAGTAACACTTTCCAGCCTGTCAACGTCTTTAGAGTACTGTTTATGCGCAAGTTAAGTGAGATTGTGTTTGTCTTGAACTTACTGGAATCAGACCACATTTGAGTGATCAATGCAGAAATCAGACTTTCACAGGGTTCACTAACTTTCTTGCCATTATATTGCAGCACTCAGTCTTACCTGTGGTAAAGCGTAAGCTTCTGAATTGGGTACAAAGACTGTGAAAGGGCCACGACTTCCGAGTTCAGGTACATTATTCCTCTGTAAAAAATAAAATAAAAAGAATCCTGTCCGATCACAATCTCAGGGTAAAAAACAAGATTGTGTAAACTTAAATTCAACTTACCACCAATCCCATGTAAAATTCTCCTAAATTTCTGTTTCGGATTTCCTAAAAAGAAAAATTAGTTGCACTGACTGTTAAGGTATTTTCACTTGTGTGCCTGTTTATTTTCTGTACTTCTAACCTTCTGCAGGGTCCCTTTGCAACTCTCTCCATCGCCAATAAAGCCAAGCCTACAAGTGCAGTTCCTCTCCAGGGGTCCTGTCATGGTACAGTCGGCATACTTGTGGCATCCTCCATTTTTCTGACAAAACAAGTAATTGTCATTCTATTCTGCCATTGTTATTCATGCTAAGCTGCCACAATGTCAAGTTTATGTAATACAGTGGTTGTCAACTGGTGGGTTCTGACTCTGAAATTAATGTAGAAGTGGGCCTGTTCTAGTCAAACCATTGACATACCTAAACCTTTAGTAACCAATGATAGATTAAATCATTTGATTTAAAAGATGATTGACGTTTAAGGTTGTGCAGTGAAACCAGTTGAGAACTAATATAGTCATATGTACCTCTTTACAGACGTCGATGGCTTCACATTGCTTTCCATTCCCTGAAAAGCCAAGTTTGCAGTAGCATGCTGACTGGAAGAGGGGGGGGGAAAGAAATAATCTCTGCATCAATTCAAAGTTATTCTAAGGGTTAGTCTGTCAATCATATCCAGGCCATTCTATGTTCCAAAATCAAATTTGTTTAATGTCTTGTCATACATTTGCTTTTTTGCCTCTTTTATATTAATGCAGACTTTGTCCAGTTCTCTTCACTAATGCAATAAACTGATGAAAATGTATTGTATATACGTTATGGAAGCCATTACTTTAAGCTGAATTAAGTCAAACCATTGAATCTTCACCCAAACATTAACTTTTTCTCATTTACTCCTCAAACCTGGAACACAAGATATTTAGAAGTGTGGGAAACCAAACACTTGTGCACATTGACTTCTATTGTATACATACAAACCCCCCTGATATTTCAGTCATCTTGTCTTCCACAGATGTGATGCTACTGTTAATTTTCTGTCTCTTAAAGGGATTTTTATGTATAACGTTTATACAGTATGGTAGTATATATGTTGTGCTGGCTTTAATCAAGACATTTAAATTGCAGGTATGACTGTGAATGCTCAACTATTCAACATTTGTGGCCTCCAAGGGGCAGGATTTTTTTTTTGTATTTGAGTGAAATTGGTTGTAGACATGGGTTTGTGAGATTCATTTATACAATTGTATTTGATTGTTTGTTTGCTAGCTTAAGTGGACTTGTATCTTAGCCTACCTTATTAGGGCCTGTATGTACGCAGTCACCATCTGCATGGCATCCCCCATTATTACCATCCAGACATGGATTGATAGCTTCAGACACACACACAAATACAATTGTTTACCTTTTCTGCTGAAATGCACAACAGTACTTTCACAATATATTTTGTTTCCTGGACATCTAAAGCTAGGACAGTGCTGTTGTGAGTACATTAGTCTAAAAATTGAGTATTAAACACACACTTACAAACGCATACTTTTCCATCGCCTGCATAACCAGGGTGGCACAGACACGTTCTCAGTCCTGGGACAGTACGCTTGCACACGGCATGGACAGAACAACCACCATTTTTGTCTGCACATGCATCCACCGCTTGTTGGAAATAACACCATATATTATATCAACATTTTAAATCATTGGCTATGACAGTTAAGTGTTTGAAGGGTTCTTGAGATGTTTACCTGTACAATATGTGCCATTGCCCTGAAATCCTGCAGCACAACTACAGTAATGTGTGTTGTCCACTACGTTCAGCAAGCAGCTACAACATGCATCAAACACAAGTCAATTCAAGCTGAATGTAAATACAATATTTAAAGACCATTGAATGTATTGGTCAAAACGTGGGGGGGACATTTCACAAACCATTAAAAAGTGCTCAACTGTAGATGAGGAAAATTGGCAACAGGTGCACACCTCTTCTGAAACAGGTCTAGAAAAACAAGTTTTTCAAATACCAATTTGACTAATTTCAAACCACTCCCTCAATTAGAGGGTGCACTTGTTGCTAATTGTAAAGATTCCTCAAAGTTGGCTGAAACAATTTTAAAAGGAAAAAAGCTCAAGTTTATGTCTGCAGAGTGAATATTGTTTTTGTTTTGTCAAAGTGGTCACATTTCACCCCAAATTGCAAAAGTCTGGTGACAGACTTAACAAAGACTTAAACATTGTTGCAATGTTCAAAGATTCCCATTCCAAACAAATAATATGTGATAAATATTAGCATATTTGAAAGATTTCTGAAATTATCATGATTGGAAGTAAATTCAACTTTGATATCACATGAATAAATTACAATTTAAAAGATAATCAAACAGAAAAGTTATTTCACAATAATGCTTATTTTTAAAGGGATACTCCACTTTTTTTGGAAATAGGCTCATTTTACAACTCTCCCAGAGAGTTGAAAAAAAAAAAAAAAAACCGTAGGAAAAAATATATAGTATGGTAGTCAATGAGACCAGATACTGTCTGGTTACTGACAGTCTTCTAAATGTCAGAAAATCGGCTGAATGGATTCGAAAACAGTAAACCTCAACTGTTTAACTCTGAGGGAGTTGTAAAATAAGCCTATTTCCAAAAAAAGTGGAGTATCTCTTTAAGACTAACACATTTTTTGAGAATTTTTTTGATACGTCAAATGTTTTCAATTGTCAAATATCCAGTTTTGATATGACATGTTATCCATAGACTTCATGAGATTTACCCAAGAATGCTTTTGATACAGATGGTATACACTATGGTATGTACATGTTATTCCAAAGTACTTCAAACTAATAATATGGTTTCAACATGCTTCCTGTTTGGTAGTGGGTATTTTGAAAGCAAACTTACTTTGCACTGCTGTGGCACTTTCCTGCGCACATATCCGATGTAATGGCTGGAAAATAGTTAACATGTCTTAATTTTTATTTGCAATATATTTATATACTATGGTGAGGCATCCAAATACGTTGAGCCAGTGAATACTGCAACAGGTGAGAATCATACCAGTGGCACAGTTTATTCCTCTCCAGCCCAGATCACAGTCACAGCTGCCGTCTCCATCCACATTGTCTTTGCAGCGTCCGTTGACACACTTACACTCTAAACAGAAAGATAGTGCATATTGTATGAGATAACTGTTCACAGAGTATGCAGTATAAGCTTTTAAATCTCTGATACCTTGATCACAGTGAATTCCATATTTGCCAGCTTGGCAAGATTCGCATGCAGTGCCGTTAAAACCCTGGTTGCACTGACAGACCCCTGTGCCGTTGATCCCGTCTACACACACACCATTGCCAAAGCAGGGCTGACCTTCTGAGCCTGGACACTTCTCGCAGTTGATACCATAATACCCTTCACAACACTTCCTTTCCTGCAAACAGAGAGAAACAGTGATATCATACTGAAACCCTACTACATTTCTTCCATTCTGAAACTCCATAAACCTCCTGCCGCTTATGAATAATGCAAGAATAAATGTGAAAAGAGAATGTATAATGTACATACAATGTTGACGTTCTCACAAAAAACTTTACATCCAATGGTCAGCAGTGTCTCTTCATGATATACTCGAGTGTACATGCATCTTCTCTTTGGCCTCATCTGAGGATAAACAATTAATAGGAAACATTATTTTTACCCAACCCCGCTTTGCTAAATCTATAAAAGAGAAGTTACTTGAAAGTAATTTTCATTTTTAAAATATCAATATTTCACATAAAGATTACAATCGATCAAATAAAATCAGATTCAATTAATTTATTAGTGAAGAACTGTACCAATTTGTATGAATGTCTCAGCCAATTAAATTGATATCAGACAATATAAATGCATTTTTGAAAAATAACAGATTTTATATATATTTTTGGAGTAAAATCGTGAAAATAACCATATCTTAAAATGAAATCTTGACAAACATTTTTGAGACCACTTTATGTGTGCACACACCAGTCTTTTTGTTCCTGAAGGGCAAGGGTTCTCAGTTGGGTGGAAACAGTCCATGCAGCGTCCCTACAGACACAATATACATATTTAAAATGGATATTTAAAGGCTAAAGAAGAAAATGACCAGGCTAAAGAGATATATTGCACCATGAATATTTTGGAGGTAGCTCTGTCACAGCGGTTGTTGGGGATGTTCAGGACAGCAGACACTGTGTGGATTACCCCTTTACTGGTCTCTATATCGGTCACGTTCACCTCAGCCTCATTTACAAGCAACTATGACAGAGAAATCCATTATATATCTATGACTGAGCATTTAATATACTGTACCAGGTTGACTTAAAATAATTTACCCATTACTTACTTTCTTATCTTGCCGGAAAATTCCCAGTTGGTACGAGAAGCCAAGCATAGTATCTTTATACAGTCCATCCACCAAATCTCCATCTTTTAACTTGTATTAATTTACCCATTACTTACTTTCTTATCTTGCCGGAAAAATCCCAGTTGGTACGAGAAGCCAAGCATACTATCTTTATACAGTCCATCCACCAAATCTCCATCTTTTAGAGTCTCATTCAGTATAATGTGATACTGGGTCAAGTTTAACCCCTGGGAATAAACACACACATACACACACAAGAATGAGATACTATATTTGTAATACAAACACACGAATATACAAAGCCTTGGTGGTTATATGATACCAGTGACTCCTTGCCCGTTTTTCTGAGGTATTCTTGGATTGCACTGTCTGTCGGAGCAAACACAGTATAGCCCGTAGACTCCTCCATTTCGTTAGTCAGGTTGTGTTTCTGGCAAAAAAACAAACAATTCACAACAGTCCAAGCTATATGCAGAGTACGGTTATTGTCATTTGAGGTGCGGCAGGCCTACAAGACTGGACACTCACCAAGAGAGCGCTGCGGTAGAGAGAGAGATCAGACCTCTGACTCAACACCTCCAGTAAACCTTCACTCATCTGTCGCTCAGGAATCAACACCTGGAGAGGACAACAGTGGCACATTTCTTCAATCTCTGCATATGTATTTATTCTGCATTTGCGTGTGCATATTCACACAAAATCATCACATCAATAAGTCCATTATTTTAAATTTAGGATAAAAATGTGAAACCACACACCTTTTGCATAAT
Source organism: Pimephales promelas (assembly GCF_988280905.1). Classification (NCBI taxonomy): domain Eukaryota; kingdom Metazoa; phylum Chordata; class Actinopteri; order Cypriniformes; family Leuciscidae; genus Pimephales; species Pimephales promelas. Next base: position 6,886,312 of record NC_142792.1, on the reverse strand, counting down.
AGGAAATAAATGACAACCAAAGTTGTACATGTTTTTATTTGAGAACAAAATTGAAAGAGTCTAGGCTTACTGTGTCAATAAGATGTATAACTCCATTCTTTGCTGCCATATCTCCAAAAGTTATAATTCCTCCTGCAACATTGGTTGTCTGGATAAAAAGAGAGAATGATAAACAAAATCTCATAGCAAAGTTCAAAGACAGACAAAATTGCACTGGGACTAATGGTAAACATAAGATGTTTCGCCCTCACATTAATGGTTGTGTAAACAGGAAGTGTTCTTTTCAAAAGGGAAATCAGTCGTGGGGATGGGGAGGTAGAAATATCGTTTAGAGAAAATATCCCAGAAACTATGTGATTTCTGTGAGAGAAAAAAACACAGCAAATTGTATTAAAGTAAAGAAGTTGAAACATTAAGCATTAAGCATAATAAGCATTAATTGTTAGGCTACCAAAAATATTGACAAAATGACAAATTAGCTTACTTTACAAGACTAGGAAGATTACTGCGGGTCATCCAGAAGTCCTTGTCTTCTTTATTTAGTTTCTCTGTGGCTTGAGCCGATGGCACGAAGAGCGTGAAATTGTCTGCCTCTGACAGTAGCTGAGAAAGATCCGCTCGCTATGGGATATTCCAGAACTTATTAGGAACTCAAACAACATTTACTGTATATATTTTTGCTCTATTTTTGCTCCAAAACGAAGCCACAGTTTTGTAAATGTTGCACATTTTAGAGTAGTGACATTACTAAATGATCAGATTTTTTTTTTTTTTGTCTGAACAAACTGAAGTGTGCATATGGTGGACACTTTACAATCCCATAAGGCCATGGGAGAGGATTAGTGAATAGCAGTGAAGGAACAACTAACAATGAGGACGTGGCAAATGTTTTAAGTCTGGATTACATTCACACTATATATAACATACTTTTTGGCACTAGTGAAGTAAGTATTTTTTTTAATAACCACCTACTCTAGAGAGTATGCGATTTCAGAAGTGTTTTTGAACAACTCCCAGTGAGTCAGTGAATGATTCATTAAGTCACTAATAAAGCGTCAATTGTCGCCATCTGCTGGTGTATGATGTAACCTGCAGAAAAACTCGCCATCACTAAATGTAACAGTCTGTCAGGAATGTGCAAACACAAGTGGAGTGATACAAACAGTGAAAAGTAAGCAAAAAAATATCAAAATATCAGAGGACTAAATTTCAGCTGTCTCTGCTTGATCAATTAAAGTCCAACCAGCTGTTGCATAAATACTTTTAGACCACTGAAATTTGTAACTTACAGCAATCCAGAGGCTGAATTCTTGAAGATTTGGGTTTGTTGCCACCTCCTACGAAAACAAAATTAAACAATTTTAAGAATAGTTATGATTATACAAATCAGTACAAATAGATTCTACAAATAACAAGTAAATAAGTTATACAAATACAGCTTGAAGTATTAGCAGTTCAAAAATCACTTAATTTTTTCATATAACATACAGTCTTATACGATACCTGTGCTATGGTACCATAACAAATTTTTCCATCACCATCGTAGCCGTCCTCACAGACACATTGCCATCCACCTGGGGTCAGGAACTTGCATGAACCCTATGAGAGAACGGCAAAATGAAAGGAAGCAGCTGATGTGCAGACATTGTATGTAAAGATCTGTACAGGTGTGATGACTTGTTCGAACACTGACCAGGAAATGGCATCCACCCTTCTGATCCACACACTGATTGACAGGTTCACATTGATTCCCATTCCCATTGTAACCACTTTTGCAAGCACAATCACTCTAAGGGAGAATATCAATAATTCAAAATACTGTAAATAATTTGATGCAGCCTGAATCATAATCACTCTGTGTTCATTTGTAGGCCATTTTTTAGTTTGGGTTCTTGCTTAGAATAATATTATTGATCTGACTGAACTGATGCTGTTGTATGAGAACTGAACTGAGCTGGATGATGACATCTGACTGAACTGATGCTGTTGTATGAGAACTGAACTGAGCTGGATGATGACATCATTTTTTGCAGAACTGCTTTAAAGATGAAATGAACTAATTTAATTATTGTTGATCTTTACAACGGACTGGAATCAACAATGCATAAATGTATTCCAGTTATCACTCGAAAGCTGCTTTGAGACAATCTGTATCACTATATACAAATGTTACTTGACTTCATTGAGTCTAGGAAGACGGGGTTTGGGAATCTCAACGACCCCCTCACCTGTCCTGGGCCCACATAGATACAGGTGGCATTGGGGTGACACCCTCCTCTGGATGGATCCAGACAGTTATTGATGGCCTGGCACTCATCTCCATCCTCCCTCCAACCACTCAGACACTGGCATGTGTGTGTGCCTGGACCGGTCTTTATGCATTTGGCCTAAGAGTAAGCGAGAATAAGTCATGATGTTATTATGACATGCTTGCTTACATAAAACACAAGCACACAGATGCATTTGACTTACATTGACGCTGCAGCTTCCGCGTTGTGGTAAAGCGCAAGGATCACTTTCAATGCACATGTATCCATCCCCTTGGTAACCAGGCTTACATACACACCTAAAATAAAACAATGTAACAAGAACAAGCCATTTATTTGTATAGAACTTTTCACAATAAATGTTGGTCTTTTTCCTTTTTTATATTTTTTTATTTGAAAAACTCAATGTGTTAGAAAATGTATGTGTTGCTATTTATTTATTTATTTGTATATCACCTTTTTATTTTTATTTTTTTACAATAAATAACATTTTAAAGCATTTTCTTTACATTTGGGGTTTCCAAACACCAATTTGAAATGTAATAAATAAATGAAGCTTTATTTCTGTCTCTGTCACCCTCTAAAACATGGAAGGACGTAGAACACTCACATGAACGCTTCCCTATTGGACACACAGTTGGCGTGGGCATGGCAGGGCTGGTTGGGTCCACACGACTGGGTCTGCTGCTCACAGAACTCTCCGGCATAACCGTCTTTACAGGAGCCCTGCTTACATTTACCGCTGGCCTCTGGACGGTTATCACACACTCCGTGGATGCATCTACACGCTGGTATAAGGGAGGGAGGCAAAGTAAATATTGTTATTAAACATCTGAATTATTCCCAAACATTGTGCTGTAAAATAAATTCATACTTTTGTCACAAAACGGGCCATATTTGTTGGAGTCGGCACAGTATTGGCAGCGTGATCCTTTGAAATTTGGCTCACACTGGCACGTGCCATTTCCATCTATGCCTTCTGAGCACTACAACAAAAGAAATACAGTTATAGCAACTGAGAAATGCTGACCTGTAAAGAATGAGCATTGTGTGCGTGCGGTTTACCTTCCCATGAGAGGAACAGGGGGCGGTGAAACCACCGGGGCATTGGGTACAGTCTGGTCCAAAAAAACCTTTACAGCAGCGAGGGGTCTGTTGAAGACAGATAATGGCTAATTTGGTTGGCCGGTAAAACTAGATGTGGTTTGAATGCATTAAATATAGCGAAACAAATACTCACAGTCTTTGTTTCATTGCAGAAGAGGGCACAGCCATCGGTGGGTATGTCCATGCCAAAAGCACTGTTTGCAAACACACAGCCTCTGGAGAATATTTCCTGATTATGAGAAGCAAAATCAGGGTACAATTTCACACCAATTTAACACCAGCCTGATACAAAGCCCTATTGAGACTAAAAGTTAGCAAGGTTACATTTTTTTAACTTTACTGTATTAAATTATAGCATGCACTAATAGTATTAAATTAAACAAGTTACCAGTGATTCACCAGTTGGACATTTAGATTTGGTGACAAGTCTACAGCTAACGCATGAACCCTGTTGAGAAAAAAGAGAAGAGAAGACACACACTCTCGTGTCAGTATGGTAACTAGGGCTGCGTCCGAAATTCAATACTCTCGAGTAGGTACTTATTTTGAATAAGTCATTACTATGCGACCATTAAAAAAGTATATAGTTCTATATAGTATGAATGTGTGTAGTATGAATGACATACTACATTCACTATGTTGTCAATATCATGTGACCGACCAGTGTCAGTTACGTCACTTCACTGCCATTCACGAACTCTACCGTGGCCTAAAAGGATAGTAAAGTGTCGATTATATTCACACTTCAGAAGTGGGTCATCTGGGTACTTTTTGCCAACTCTTTTGTGAGACCAGAGAATTTGGACACTCTACTCTTGTCACATAATGTCTTAATGTCTACATTGCCTACTATATAGTAGGTGTAGAAAGTAGGTGATTTCGGATGCCGCCAATAACTTCAACGAAAGGCTTATCAATTTTTTTTTATCTAAAAGTGAAAACAACAACTTTATAGACAATTTTTGTCATTTGTGTTGTTTCCTAACAGTTTTTTGAACACTATCCCCCTCTGGAATTGTTCAATTGGCACAACAGTGTTTACAGCAAATCATCCTTTGAATGGCTTATTTGTAGTTAACTTTGTAAACTGGGACAAAGAAATATCTTTAAGACAGAAATGTGTGTCTGTTACAGCTATGTTTGGTCAAACACAAGTGGAAATACGGCTTACCTTATAAATATTGGTTTCTTTGGTGTCACACCTGTGAGGTAGGATGGGCTCTATTGATGGAGGGATCAGCAGCCCCTCCAGTGAATGAAGACGGCCATTCTTTGCTTCAACGTCCAGTTCCAGCACAGATTCCCCATTGACCAGGATTTGCCCCTGTTTGTGGCAAAATAAGTGGTTTTATAATACAAGCATTTTGACCCCTAAATCACAATTCAAATGTCTGAATTTCATTGCATTGTTTTCAAACATGTTTTTTTTTTGTAGTGTCATTTACTCTCAAATTCACACAGGTGTCTAAGTGGAGTAACCACAGGTGTAGTTCATCAAACAACAAGTAGTATAAACATTAACAATTAATGTTTGACCACTAGAATGTATAAAACTAGGTAACATTTCTGAGTTACCTTTGGTAATAGTACAGTTCAATTTTATTTTGCAACTAAAGCCATGTGGATGTAGATTTAGGAGTATGTCCAAGCATTGCACAAATATTTTCTATATTCAATGACTGATTATTACTCACAGCAGTCGTCACATTAAATTTCAGGACCTGGTCCGCCATGGAAACAGCACGAGAGTTCGACACAATGAAGCTGGCATCAAGCTGTACACAATACAACAGACAGTACCTAATCAATGATGATCTAGAAATGGATTTGAACACATATATTCACACACATCCACACACAAACCTGAGAAGTGGACACTATGTGATTGCGCATCAGTTCGAGTAATTTTGTCTTACCCTAAATTGGGAGAAATGAAAAGAAAATGTAAAGTGATGGGTCTTGTGACTGGACAGAACATAATTAAATGATATATTTACACTGTACCTCCTCAGAAGTAAGAAAGTCTAAATAGCCAGGCTTTAGGAAGGTAAAGGCTATATTTGTTGGAGCGAATACAGTATAAGGTCCTTCTTCTTCTAAAACGTTTGCCATATTGGTTTTCTGATAAACAGAAATATCAAAGGGGTCAGCAATAAAAATAAATAAATTGAACAACAAAGAATCCAGAAAAAAAAACAGTTCTCACAAAAACATTAAGCAGTACAATGGTTTTCAACACTGAAAATGGATAAGGATCATGTGACTGAAGACTGGAGTAATGGATTCTAAAAATTCAGCTTTGCTATCAAAGGAATGAATAGCATTTTAAAATATATTCAAATAGAAAACACTTATTTTAGATTGTAATAATATTTCACAACATTACTGTTTTTACTGTATTCATGATGATCAAATAAATGCAACCTTTAAGAGTTTAAGTGACCTCTTTAAAAAACATAACAATAATCTTGTAAGCAAATATTTGCCCTATAATAAAAGGCAATAAAAATACATAATTTCTATAGCAAGTCAAATGTCTTAAAGTGCATGAATTTAGGGTTTAATTGTCTTTAAAACTTTGTTACCTCAAGCAGAGACTTAAACTGAGAGAACTTTCCATTTTCTGAGAGAATCTGCAACAAGTTTTCCTGAAAATAAGATATAAACAAATTGGCACGCTTTACAAACAAAAACAACATCGACAAAACATGCAAATTGGAGTTGTTTTTGTTTAGTGTATGACATTTATATAGTGCAAATGTCCAAGAAATCCTTCAGATTCACCAACCTCTTTGTCACTAATCACAGTAGAAGGAACTGCATCCATCAGCTTATCAACCAAATGAATTATTCCATTTGAGGCAAAGATGTCTGGCTCCACAAGCGTTCCTTTCTTACGGCTACCATGGAGACGGATTTTTACCTGCTCTGCCTTTATAATAAAAGTTTGAGAATCTAATGATTCTCTGTCATCATTACACACACACACACACATAGTGAAACATAAACAGATACAAGCAGGAAAGAGATTAGGAAAGAAACGGGATATGATGATTCTACTCTTGTATCCTGCATTTGCACATCCTTGAAATCAACTGGGACACGCACACACAAGCTGGGTTCAATCACCTACATCTGTCATTGATTCGGCAGCCATCCCGGTCAGAGTATAGAAGAGGATTCCCTTCTTCAGAGAGTCAGAGTTCAGCTCTCCTGCAACCATGTGCAGCTTAGCAAGATAGCGAGCTCTCGTCTCGTTAGCCAACAGGGTTCTCACCTGGAACAAAAGCATGATTTGAGCATTTGTATTAGATGGAGGTATCATATGTGAGTGTGTTTTTGTTGTCTAACTCACAGATGAGCCTTTAAAAGCCTTGTTCACTGGCACAAACACAGTAAATGGTCCAAGGGAGGTCAGGGGCCACGGCATGACTTTATCTGAAACAGCAGAAATAAAATTAGCACTATGTCTAACTCATTTGTGTCTACAGTATTTGTATGTATCCCAAGGAACATCTCAGATAATGTTGATACTCTAGGAGTCAGTGCAAGTCAAGTTGTTCTGTGCAATGCTGCATGAATTCGAACACACCTAATATCTTTAAAAAATTGTGAAAACCCAATACGAAACTCACTGAACAGTGTGATGGCACTGGAGAGCTGACCCGTCCAATCCCCTCCTGGCTTTGAATTCAAGTCTTGCAACTGCTGAAGTATGTTGCCAAAGCATATATTTCCATTGCCAAGGTAACCTTCACGGCACTTACATCTAAAATGTTTGGAGTTGAAGCAGTGGTTTTGAATATGTGAGAAAGACTGTGAACAAAATCCATACAAAAATAAAACAAATGAAATTTTTCACTTACTCGACTGTTCCTGATTCCACTGTGGCACAAGTGGCATATTTATGACAGGAGTCTGGTTTGCACATATCTTTTATGCTGCAACCCACCCCTTCAACAAACTTCTCAAACCCCTCCAAACATTCACAGTGAGCCTGTGGAAAACTTCGGTATTGTGAAGATGGCAAACCATAATGAAAGCTATCGGTACATTTAAGTGGCTCAGATAAGTTCAAAGTCTGTTACAATGTTTACACACACACACACAAACACACCTTTCCAGGGCCGTCATACACACAGCGAGTAGAACCAGACGTGCAGTTGCCCAGGTTCGTCTGGCAGGGGTCGATGGGCACGCAGACACGGCCGTCTCCACTGTAGCCTTCTGTACATGTGCAGACATGCTTGTTAGGCCCAGTATGCGCACACACTGCGTTTGCATGGCACACACCTCTCAAGCAGGGGTTAATTGCTGCATAGACAATGAAACAAAGGAAAACAATAGATTTTGTGAGATCACAAGGCCTCCTCTGCTGAAATGAACAGATTAACCAGTACATTTCTATACGTGATTGAGATGGTTTATAGTGTTTATTGCTGGTTTAGTGCAACGTATTTGAGCTTGGTCCAAGCCATTACATGTTGACAAAATAAACTTGAATGTGTGTGTGTTCAAATTAAAAGGTGAAGACTTTTAAATTGTTACAAATAACTTCTATTTTAAATGAATGCTGTTCTTTTGAACATTCTTTTCATCAAAAGACCATTGAAAACATGCATCATGGTTTCCATAAAAAATATTATGCAGCACAGCCGTTTTCAACATTGATCATAATTAGAAATGTTTCTTGAGTACCAAATCAGCATATTACAATTATATATATATATATATATATATATATATATATATATATATATGTATATACAGTATATATATATATATATATATATATACAGTATATATATATATATATATATATATATATATATATATGAGAAATTGGGGTAATTGGAAAATTCAGCTTTGCCATCACAAGAATAAATGACATTTTGAAATATATTAAAATGATATTGATAAAGTATTTCAAAATGTTACTATTTAACTTTATTTTTGATCTAATAAATGCAGCCTTGGTAAGCATAAGAGACTTTTGAAAACATGATAAAAATCTTTTCTGACCAAAACTTTTGAAACTTTATAAAGATCATATTGACTAATTTTAAATGGTGTTTCAAATTAATTCTCGAATGTCACATCTAATCCAATCATCAATCAAGCTTAGCTTTAAAAACCTTTGTTTGCTGGTGCAGTACTTACATGTACATTGGACTCCATCACCTTGATAACCAGGTTTGCATCTGCACATAAGCTGCCCTGTGGACATGTCCTCAACACAACGAGAATCAGGCCCACACTGCAAAGCAGCACATGCTGGGAGCGCTGAAGAGAGAAAAAAAAAAAACATTCACTCATGGTGCTTTAATATCCAATGTCACATGTATACACCACCCAGAATAATAATCCAAAGCCTTACGTCGGTCGCAGTCTATGCCAGTGTACCCAGACAGACATGTGCACCCTCCTGTACCTTTCATTCCACCGTCACATACGCCATTCTTGCAGCTACACACTATAGCATATGAGGCAGTCAGAGCATGGTATCAACACAAAAAAAAAAAAAAAAAAAAAAATCAATTAATCCTTCTGCAGAATAAAAGGGGGCGGGCTTCTTACCATTGTTGCATGTAGGTCCATACAAGTTCTCTTTACACTCTTCGCAAGCTGTTCCTTTAAACCCTGGCTGAAAAAACACCCCAAAAGTCTCAATGGGTGCTCAATAACTATGCGCTTGATTCAGATAGAGCAAGAGAAGGAAATTAAACTTACTGCACATGTGCATGTCCCATTGCCCCCTATACCATCAGAGCAGACTCCATTATTGCTGCATGGATTCGCCGCTGATCCTGGACACTCTATTGAAAAGAATATAGGATTAGATTTCATGACGTTTAAGTGAAGACATCTCTTTAAAATACTGTTTCAATCACATAAAATGTCCAATTTGGAGATGTCAATCACACATTTATCAGTTGAGCATGGCATTAACAACTCATAGATCATGGATTTGATTCACAGGGAATCAAAGGGAACAAAATGGCAATTATTAACGATAGTTATTGTAAACAATTCTTCATTTACTGATTAGTGCATTAGTGTTAACATACTTTTCATTTAACAAAATGTATTAGTAAATGTAGAACTTAACATTAATTAAGATTAATACATGCTGTAGAAGTAGTATTTATCTAATACGGTTCCTCTTAGTTTTGAGCTTTGTTGAGGCTGATTTGAGATCAGCGAGTTTGCGTGAACCTGATTTGAGGGCAAATGTTTGCCATGACTGCTCTGCGTTCAGTTTGAGTGTGACGGATTTGAGATCATTCTGTTTTCTAGGACTGATTTGGGGTCAGTGGGTTTGGGGTGGTAGGGTCTTTACAAGAGGATATGAGTTAGCGGAGTTCCTCTGTTCTTCAAACAGCCCCTCGTCTCTTCCACTGACCCTCACTCTTCCTTTCCTTCCCGCCATTGTAAGTTTGACCACTTAGGCCGGACAAAATCCCTTCATCGGATCAGATCCTTCCCGGCAAATCACACTCATTGACACACCATGCACAGACGTGTCAACACAAATAGGAAAATCACACTAGCGGCATATGCAGACAGTTCCTCATGAGCAGGCCCACTTTCACCACATTTTCTGTTCAATAAGGTCCCATTTGTTAAATTTTGAGGAATTGTGGGAGGATCCAATGCATTCTCACTGGAAAATGTACAAGGTGGTGATTTTGTATGAATTCATACAATGTGAATCATATGAAAATGCATAATTTTTAGCAAAATATAAGCATGAAGGTCCTCCCCAAAACTCACCCGTAAACCACTGGGGAGTAGAAGATCGAACAAAAAAGTTTTGCTTTCTGCCATCCAGATGAATCTAGTTCTGGATTTTTTAAATGTGAAATCAGAAACAGGGAAAAATGAATTTCCTCTCATAATGCTTCACCAAGCTTTCATAATGCTGACCCGTCTCATAGACGCAAAAGGTCAAATCATTTTACTCTCAAAGAACAATGCAGGAAGTTCTGCTGATAAGAGACCAAAGAAACGAAGACAACGCTTGACTCAGCGAACTCATTGTGGGATCTGTTTGAGTGCTGACAGGCAAAGGAAATACTGGAAATGAGACTTCCACAGCTTGTTGGTCAGCACATTCCAGTGGTCGAAGGCGAAGATCTGCCATATCCCTCTCAGAGGGAAGGAAGTACACAAATCCCTTGTTCCACAGTGGCTCAAAACTTCCTCTCACAATATATGTCATATGACAGTTTCTACTTATTGACTGTACAGCTCCCACAGGAAAAACAACTGTGAGAAACAAGACCGTCATGGTCTCATAACCACATAAAATGTTAAAAATGGATAAAGTGTGATTCCAAAATATCAACAACTGTGAAAGGTTACATTCATGCATATAGGATTTATATCCCTAGTCAAAAATTTCCAAAAATAATGCTAATAGAATTCCTATCATAATTTGGAAGCAATCCTAAAGGGTTTTATTGGGATCCTGCTGGATTAACTAAAATTCCTACTCTCTAGTTTATTTCTTCTGGAAGTTCAGTTAATCCAATGGGATCATATTTTATTTTTAGAGGATGGTCGCTTTTAATAGTAATTTTTATCTCATAACAACCCATTGGGATTGATTTTGACATAATTATGATGAATCATCGTCAAAATCAGTTTATTAGCATTCCTTTAGGATTTTTTGAAGTAGGAATGATAATATTAAAGTTATATTTTTCCACTTCTTTCTCCAAGAGGAGCCATGCTTCCCCTTTCTTCCATTACAGTCACAAAGATAGTTCCTGTCAAACTCATCCGTTCAAAATATTCCCTCAGTGCATCTTCCCTCACAGAATGACGGAAATGACAAATGCCATTTCAAATGTGTTAGATAATCAGATAAGAACACAACAATCACTTTTGGGACGTATTTATCTGGTTTAAGAGATTTTTGACATCATAGGTCTTCTATGAAACAGAATTCGAAAACACAATTCAACACAAAACAGAAGTCCTCTACAATGACCTGAAACTCACCAATGCAGTCATTGCCCCAGTAACCTGGACAGCACTGGGGTTCCACCGTGTCTTTGTAACACTCATACGAACAGCCCGCCACAGACAAATTAGGTGTGATTCCATACCTAGATACAAATAGAGAGATTATTATGTCATTATTGCCTTTGTATTCATACTATATACATTTGTTCATGCACAAGGGAAACACCTAATCTTGTCATGAAAGCTTTTTTTTTTTGGTCTGATATTAAAGTATCGTATTTAATTCAGGATAATTTAAATAGAAAACAAATTACAGAATATTATTTGTCTGGATCTCTGGTGGCAATATTTTTTTTTATATATATTAAAATGATAATAATATTTCACAATATTACCTTTTTTTACAGTATTTTTTATTTAAGACTTGCATTCAAAATCTTTAAAATCACAAATGAGACTTTTTACTTTACGATCCAGTGATCCAATCAATTCCCAAAGGACAAAATGAAGACCCGCCCTACATTTTAGTAGTACATTTTACATTACAAGCTGTTTCACTCAGATATACGTTATATTAGGGAAGAAAAGACTATCGTCACTTCTGTTTCATGTCGACTTACAAGTCAGAACTTTCCATAAGCTCTATAAATGAGATAATGATATTATTTAGTTATTATTGTGTCTTTTTCCTCATATTGACTGGTTGGTCCCCACAATGTAGCTGATTTCAGGTTTTACTGTCCCTGTGGACACATATGGTTCCCAAAATGTAGCAATACCAGATAGACACACACAAATAAATAGTTATGTCATGAGTTCAGTCATGAGCGCTGATTGGTTCCCCTATCATCACCATCAAGACATACATCTTAATCAATCCACATAACCGTATATTTTGTGCCCCAGCCTGCGATTGCTCTGCTGCACTGTTTACATCTCCTTCTCCCAAGCGCCACTTTCCCAAAAAAAAAAATTCCCAAAGGTACAGCAGCATGACCTTTGTATGTTATTTTAAATAGGCTGAACATATTCTTGTATTTGCTCAGCAGATACATAACTCACTCAATGAGTTGTCATGATTGAAACATATATACAGTACCTGCAGTCTTTAGTGCTTTTCCCTGGTGGTTTCTTGGTGTAGCCACTGGGACATTTCACCAAAAGCGTTATCGAGCAGGAATGACAGGTCGATTTAGTCACCACCTGGATGTTCTTATCACAACGGTTCTGACACACACACACAAAAAAAAATTTCTTTTTCATATGGTATATATTGTTTTTTAATCAGTAAAGCTGGAGAACATGCTGGATCTTAACACCTGTCACTGATTTTCCAAGGAGATTTACCTGATTCGTTCATGACTTTACAGCTGGCCAATGACATTCTCAGGATTATTTTACCCAACATTCCACGGGACATTGTCAAAAAACATGTCAAATCAGGGAATTTCTAACTGAGGATTTGCTTATACAGTTCATGCATCTTAAAGCAGTAGTACATGTACTACATTTTTCAACTGCAACCACAGAAATGTAAACATTCTGTTACTAAATATAGAGAAAGTTTCCCTGGAAACGGGTATGAACATTAATATCAAAGCAAACTGCATGTTTATGTTGTTCTGCCAGCTTATAGACTGCCTGGTATCTACTATATGTAAACAGGAAATGGAAGTAGAGCGAGCTGATAATCCCTAACGAGACAGATTACTGATTATCCCTGGAAAGCATATGTATAAGTACAAATTGTCCAAAAGGAAGTAGTCCAAAGCAAACAACATAACACAAACTATTTGTTAAAAATGTTACATTACACTAAGATTTGTACAAGAAATCACATATTAAATGTATGTTGCACGAGAATGTGTGTGAATCTCACCTGTGATGTTGCACCAGCCACCCAGAGTATCTCAGACCCCAACAGTAGGATCAGACCTCCACAGATTGAGTTTAACTTCATGTTAATAATAACAATAACTTCTGTCTCACTCACTCTTTCTTTCTGGCTCTCTGAGGTCCTTCACCAGACTGTGGTCACACTTGCTGGCCTTCTGCCTTTTCAACAATCCCTCCCTCTCTCTTTCCTGTACCACAACATCATGAGAGTCAGGGGGCGACACCTTCCCCTAAAAATTCGGACACATAATTTCACATTACACATAAATCTGTCACTCTTTCATTCACATGTAGATCAGAGAAAGACACTAAACAGACATTGAGATGACAAATGCACTGCAGATGAAGAATAAAAGAAAAGATAATCCTATTTATTTATTTTTTCAGAACGATTATCTACTCATTCTTAATCTTTATACTCTCCTAATTTCTAGGTTACAAAGCATCTGCATCAATAGCCTATTTATGCAGTTCTTTGAGGATGTGTTGGACTTAATATATACTTAAGTTTATTTTGAATGGTTTAATGTTTGTCATAAGTATTTTATTCTTGTTTTAAGAATACTTTTTTTAACATAATCTAGCTAAATATATAGTGAGGCGTATGATTAAAAAAAGAGAGGAAAAAACATTTAGGAAATAAAAATAAAATTAGTTCAAGAAATGCACATTCATAACTTTGAAGTAAATGAATTAATTTGAAAGATGTCTACATATTTTTACTGGAAACCCAGAAAATGCCAGAAACAAACATGATTTTTGCAGCATGAAATCTTGATCTCATAAAGAAGAGAGAAGCACCATGATTTTGGCATTGGTGCAAAACAATTACGATTCATTCTGAATACAAAATGACAACTTTTTGCTGAATAATTTATGGTTAATTGTTCAGTTGAACACATGAAGGCTGGGAAGAAGCTGGTCAATTCCCAAAAGCATTGAAAAACGTGTGTTTATGAACTGAACAAATAAAGCAGAAGGCAGAAGAATCACAGGATGTCCTCACTCATAAATAAGCCAAGTGGTCAGGTGAAGATACCCTGTCACACACACACACTTCCTGCATGTACTGCTGCATCATGAATTTTCTTTATAGTTCCAGAACTTTCATTGGAATTACATGAGTGTGCACTGCATATATTTAGGTTTATGCAGTATATATGTTTTATAATGGTGTGAATGTGCACAATGCTTTCAATTTGTTCATGAGCTTGTTGTTTTTTAAGTGAAAACAAATTAAAACTTTCATGACCACCCACTCAATTGTCTTCTAAGCCACGTTACCATCCAAAAGATATTTTAAATGGTTCTCTGGAAACTAAATGGACTGACTCCCAACCAGCTGTAAAAAAAATCTAACACGGTTTTATCCCATTTAAACTGTATTTGACACCCAAACCACAGTGTTACAATATGGCATCAATGAACCTATAGGCTAGGCGTAACTTTCGACCAAGTCACTTTACTGTTCAGAAAGACGCTTACAAATAGAGGGACAAAAGCAATTTAGCAATTTGCCAACGCGCCAATGAGAGTGCACACAATGTCAGGTTTATTAGAAAGCTAAATTTGGGTATTAAGATATATACGTTACCATACAAACGCAGGGACCTTCTGAAACCATTATTATTTGTTGTTGTTGTTTCCAAATCCCTTGTGTTGTATTTAGTGGAAAAAAAATACTCATTCGAGAAGCGAATGGGAACAGTATTTGTAACACAAACGCGTGATGTGTCTGACGTCTGAGGTTGTGTCAAACGCGGTAATTTTCAACGTGTTTCCTTAGTTTGAACGTGTAAAATATTTTTTATATAATTGCAACCATCAAAACACCGACCACCAATCATTTTCAAGCAGGCATGTACTGGCCATCGGGACTACCGGGACATTCCCGGTGGGCCGCGGTCTGGTTGGGCCGGCGGCCCGGCGCGTTATGTATTTTGTTTTTAAATCATTATTAATTGTAAATATAGCCTATTCTATCGTAAGTATATTGTTATATTGTCCAATTCCGGGCATGTGTCTCTCTCATGAAGCCGCATGAAGCTGACGCGAGCTGCGAGACTAACAGGTCTGATGGCCAATCGGAATCAAGTTCAAATCTAGACTTGAAAAGCGGCCGCTTTACAACAACTGCAGTGATGCGATGTGATGATGTGCAATGAAATTCATGTCAAAAGAGTAACATCTCTAAACGTAAAGGGGGACCGAGAAGTCGAGAGAGAAAAAACGACAAGACAACGACAATAACTTGAGGCAGATGCCACCAAATGTGTTAAAATAAATGAATTATTTGCTGGACTTTAGTGAAGATGTCAGCAGGGCGCGCCTGACTGCTGAGGTGAGACATTTAGAATGATAGGCTACACGTAGCCTTCTGCATTGTTTTGTTTAAGCATGTTACGATATTCCAGCTGTAATAGGCCTCCACTCACTGATCGATATAAATGACATTTAAAATTCTCAGCTCTCTGGTTCTGTCCATTTTATTACGAAATTCAGACAATACCGTTTTGCCGCTAGAAAATAACGTGACAGGTCGCTTTAGCGCCTCAGTTCAAGTAAACCGATCATCTGTTACTTTTTATTTAAAGATAAGATACAATAGCCTACAACTTATCAAACGGTATATGCCTCATAAATAATATCAATCAGTGCTTTTCAACAACGGAAAGAGATTAATAAAACAGCAGGAGAACAATTATGTCACAGAACGTTACAGTTACCTCAGGAAAGCCATTTAATGACAATAGCACATAGTTGACTTGAAAAATAGCTATAGAAAGGAGTATTTTGCATACTTGCATACCTTTCAAATAGCTATAGAAAGGAGTATTTTGCATATAAATATGCACATATATATATTTTTTCAATTTGTATCCCTGAAAGTGCCTGGCAGAAGCCTTATGTGTCATAGGTTAAATGTGAACAAAAGACAAAGATAAATAACTCACTGCTCTTGACTAATAGCTTTAACAATGATTTATATATATATATCTTCTATTATATATATATATATATATATATATATATATATATTTTTCATGAGGTGAAACATCACTGCCAGGACCTACACAGGTCCTGGCAGTGATGTTGCACCTCATGAAATATAGTTTATATAGTATAGCCTAAGAATATTCTATTAGAATAATAAGCGGCACATAAATTAAGACCAGTATTAAGACCATTTTATTTGTTTATTATTTTAATATTTTTTTCTTGGTTCTGATAGCCTAGTAAATAAAATCTAATCAGTAATTTTACATGCAGATTAATGCACGTATAGATGTGTGTGTGTGTGCATAGTGGGCCGGTCTGGATGAAGTGTCCAGGGCTGATTTTTTGTCCCAGTCCAGCCCTGTTTTCAAGCATTGACTGTACAGCCCTGTAGGCCTACCCCCGTAAATAGGTATTAATAGGCCTATTCTGTAAATTGCGGCTCTATCTCTTTTTTTTTCACTCGACTTCAGAACCCAATTGTGCAAACAAACCGCATGTATGAGCACTTGAAGTCAGTTTTCTGAGAATATTTTGGGAAATTAAAATACCCCGGAGATATCTTATGCAGTTTGTAAATAAAATCGGAAAAACATAAGCGTCATCTGCGTGTGATTAATCGCCTGCTAAAAAATATAAGCAAAATGTAAAAGGCTACATTTTTTTTAATGAATTTTAATGTAAAAAAAAAAATGTCATATATAGAGCAACGTCGTTTGAGCTACTAACTAACGTCATATGTGTAGCTCCTTTCCATGATTTTAATAATACAAAAGAAAAATGCTCGTTATAATTGTTTTACGTACGTGTGTTTTGTATTAGCCTATAGCCTACGTGTGTTTTGTATTTTTTGTATTTTTTTGTATGCCTCATCTATTTAAGACAGTATTCAGGACAAATTCAAAACAAAGTTAAATGAATTTGATTATAACAAAAAGATAAAAAAAAAAAATAAAAAAAAAGACCACAAGACGATCTTCATCTCCCTCTAAGATCTTCTGGTCTTCTCTGGCAAGACTATGTGATCCACCAGATGGAGGCAGATACCATAATGTCACTGATGGATAGATCCATTCTGTTCATATCCCCCCCATATATATATATACAAGAAAAGTTAACCCATTTCATATTATGATCAAAATGACTGATTAATTGCTTTAAGCTATCACTTCATAGCAGTATGGTCAGATAGTAAGACAAAAAGAAACAAAGAAAACATACAGAATGAATTAAGGCAGAGCAAGAACTAAAGGACGTGTGTAGAATCTTAACATTGAGTTCAGCAGTTGTTGTGGGAATTTTCGACATTCAAGCAACAGTTATTGGCAAGAAAACGGTGCCGCCAATCCAAAACCCCTCAGGCCTTAACCAACACAACCAGACACAGCCACGAGCCCCTACAGACTTCTGGGAAGGCGTATAGACCATGGCACCACCCGTAGAGCGTGCAGGAATGGGCCAGTGGAAAAAGCGTGACTCTTGGCTTCGGATGTAATGCTAAGCTTGGATGGACATAACTGATCATTCACATATGAGACAAAAGATGAACGATGATCAGGAAAAGAGCAATGGCCCCGGTCTCCACAGGGTAGCGTGGATCAAACTCACATCCAAAAAATTTTGTGCGTGTGTGCATGTGGTCGCACCACCCACGGTGTTGCTTTCAGTCTCTACTCAACAGCACAAACATTTTCAGAAAAAATAATTACATTCATCTCACATTAAAAAACAAAAAAGTAAAATATTGCACGGACATGCCTCAAAAAACCTCTGGGACTCGGCAAAGAGTAAAAAAGGCTGGATAATTATATTCAAGTATACGGACATTATTCAATTACTGGTTATTACTGAATTTCATCAGCATAAATATTTGTCTTTGTTTTAACAGTTGTGGAGCTGTTTTTTCCTCACCAAACTACACTTCCAGCCAGAACATTAAGAAACAGTTTCAGCTCATTAGCAACGGCAGAACAAAACCTGAAAAGGCAATATTGAAGAACAGCAGATTTAATTTGACAAATCATGATTTAACCATTAAACACATACTAAAAAGAACGAGAGGGGTGAAAGAAGGCACAGCCAGTCTGGCAGCCACCTGAGTTGTTGGCAGCATCAGAGAGAACAGATGCGTACACGTGGACTCCTTTCGCCTGCTTGATGTCTCTCTCAAGAATGGGTTGCCACCAAGTTTCCAGGGCTGAAGGTCTCAGCGCTGCTCCTGAAAATGTACCTGGAGAGTTGCAGTGATTAATGCAAGATTTCAATGGATTTGATTTGGCCTACAAGATTCGTAACTAGAATTTACAAAGAACAATGTTTTTTCTTGGAAAGAAGAATACTGAGATTTTTACAGATACCAAGAAATATGTTAAAACAATGTGTGGAAAGGCAACATTTCCAATAGGGATTGGGTTAAGAGTCTTTGTGAGAATCACTGTAGAGAATAGTCTTAAGTGATTTTACACAGAAAAAAAAAAAAGGTTTTTAAGAAAGCTTGATGCAACTTCCACTCGGCGGTAAATACAACCACATGAGATGAACAAGAAGGCATTCAGAGTGAAATCACGAAATGCAACGTGAGTGAGATTTTCCACCGACTTTAATAGATTTGCCAGCATGTGCAAGAACTCACAGGATTTTTTCCTTGTGTCACCGGACAGAAGATCTCTGATATGTTCTGCGTCTGTTGCCGTAAATTGTCACCGTCCCGTGGCTTGGAATGTGTCTACATAA
Source organism: Pimephales promelas (assembly GCF_988280905.1). Lineage (NCBI taxonomy): Eukaryota > Metazoa > Chordata > Actinopteri > Cypriniformes > Leuciscidae > Pimephales > Pimephales promelas. Next base: position 6,867,341 of record NC_142792.1, on the reverse strand, counting down.
AAGGGCCATTAGCATTTAAGAGCCTTTTAAGAGAATGCAACCATGGTATTTGGCACAACTCCGTTACTTCTAGCAAAGCACTACTTTTTCAGAGATGTGTGTGTGGGATTACAGCTTAAGAGGATACGAATGAGACACAAACATCAGTCACAAGAAATAAGAACTAGAAAGACAACAACCATGATTTGTAATTTGGAATATTCCTTTAAATTGTAAATCTATAAAACACCCCCGTTCTCTACACTTTCGGGAATTATTTGCGTTTATTTATTCAGGATGGAAGGACCAGACAGAGAAACATTAACAGTCAAAAGCAAAAGGAATGTTCATGGTCTCTAAAAAACTAATTTTATTTAAGTTTTTCAAACTCAAAACGAGGTGTAATTGTAATCGCATAATGTTGATTGTTCATAATTTAATATATACATTTAAATGCATAAAACAAAGCTAAAACTGCAGAATACATCCTTTGGGAATTATTTATATAAGGGATTCTCATTTGGAACCTACATATCAAAAATATCCTTGCATTTATCTACATAATTCCCATTAAAATTCATCATTAAAGGGATAGTTCATTTTGAAATAATTTTTTGATATGTTTAGCTTACCTCAAGGGCATCCAAGATGTAGGTGTCTTTGTTTCTGCAGTATTTTCAATTTTGATATTTTTAGGTCAAACCGTTCTTGTCTGCCAGTCATATAATGGAGGTCTATGGGGTCCACCTCAAAGAGCATGCACAGAGAAGTCCAAATTAAACATGATTGAATGACTATTAAATGTAAGTACACATTGATGGCCTAAGACACGAAACGAGTGCTTTGCTTGAGAAAACGAACAATATTTATATCGTTTTCACCTCTTGTATTCACAGCCACGTCCAAGTGATCTGAAGGCACAGGGACAAGTGATCTCTTGCCAGCGTGCTTGCGCAGACCGAAGCGCCCTCACCCTCAGATCACTTGCGTCTTAGGCAATCAATGTGTACTTACATTTAAGAGTCACTAAATAATGTTTAATTTATAGACCCCCATAGACCTCCATTATATGACTGATAGACAAGAACGGTTTGACCTAAAAATATCAAAATTGAAAATACTGTGGAAACTTGGAAACTGCGGCCCTTGAGGTAAGCTAAAACATATCAAATATTTATTTCAAAGTGAACTATCCCTTTAACTGAAGGAGCCCTCAATATAACCCCCCCCCCCCCCCCCCAAACTCATCTATTTAGACTTTTCTCTGCAGTTCAGTGTTTAAGTTCCCTTTATGCTCCAGTTATATTCCACAGTCATTATATACAAAATGGCTTGATTCCCATTTGAAGCCCATGGGAAGAGTTACGCATGTGTACTTAAAGGGGATTATACCGTTTCTCCCAGGTTTTTGCTGTGGATTTCTGGTTGCCATGGATATTTTGTCAACATACAGTACTTGTTTGATAGGGCCAACGGCGCAAAGAAGGTCCACTTCCTCTCACGAGGTCTTGTCTTTCCAACCCTCCCCAAGTAGTTGCTCTACTTGCAAGTGTGCATGTCGTTCATCGTCTCACAGCGCCGACACCGAACGTAACAGCACCAGACGAACTTACACTCGCAGCGCTCCACGTGTCGTACCACGTGTGTGTTGTAGCCCCGGCCACAGCACAGCAGGTTGCAGCCGTCCGGCCCGACTGAAGTTCTGTTACACCTGCGGCCCCTGGTCCCCGTCACGCCCAACCGTCGGTCCTCCAAGCAGTAATTTGGCGATTTGTTGAGGAATATTAACTCCTCTTTCTCGATAGCCATGTGGCGTTGATCTTTGTCCTTACGTCGCACCTTGCGCTTGGAGCGCTCCACCACCTGAACGCTGGTCTCGTAGCGCTCCTTCAGGTAGGCACCCACACGTTCAAACGGGGCCATTGTGCGCCAACACGTCTTCACCGCACACGAACCCGACACGCCGTGACAGCGGCAGTCTGTCAACATCGTTTTGGCCACCGCCTGCCGAGGAATTGGATACGGAGAGCATTATAAATGATTGACAACAGAAAGAAACTGTGATCAGGAGAGCAGCTTGTTTTTCTATGTAAGCATGCAGACATGTGAACTGATTCAATTTCAGCCTTCCAACATTTTCGCAATTTATTTTGAGACTTCCTGGACTTCAAGCAAAAATGCGGAACTAATGTAAATCTCTGGGAGAGTTAACCCGGGTTGACTATAAACCACATTTCCAAGGACTATATAATTTTTAAGGATGGAGATTTGATGTCCTTCCTTTCCTGCACCATGTAAGTCGAAGGGGTATTTTGTGAGCAGACGACTATCATAAAATAGGAGCATTCGTTTGGGTGAAGGATTACGGAGGCCCTTCGCTGACTTGAGGGGAATTTTGTCGAGCTTAAACACTCCTTGGTGGTTTCCAACCAGAGCTGTGGTTTAGGGTCTCCAAACACTTACAAGTGTTCTTCAGTCAAGGCTGTGGAATTCGGTGCAAATCATCAGCTTTTTAGATTAATCAAGAGCATGTGGGGAGATGTAACTCATATGAATGACAAATTGCTAGAGCTGAAGCAGCCCATTACTATTTCTGTTCTTATTTGGTTGTTTTGAAATAGTTTCTGTTGTCAGTTAGAACAAGTCAAAGATTTATGCTGGAGAAAACTCATATTTTAAATGTCAAAAACAATACAGAGTATGCAAGTTCGTCGTCTCGCATAAAACCTCGAGGTGATTGAGGAAACCTTGTGTTGGACCATCAATATTGAACTTTAGTGATGATACAAGGCTGTTTATAAACGGAGACTATCACACCTTTCATATTTTCTCCAATTAGAGTGAATTGGCATCTATATAGGGAAACATAGCCCTGAACTAAGAGAGCTCACTAGTTCTGTTGCTTTCTTTTTGAAGCAGGCAAGCAAAATCACATGCCAATTGATGCTTCAACTTGACATATGTCACTCAAAATGTAAATGGAAAGGCAAAAAATTCTCTCAGTGCGTCAATGAAGGGCAACCACCACGATGCCGAATTAAAAATCCCATTTACTCCATCATTTGATGATAACTACTGTATATAAAGCAATGGCATATGCTTCTGTAAAAGCTGCAAGTCAGTGTGATTTCAACTTAAAAATCTTAAAAGAGAACCAATGGAAACCGAAATGATGGCAAAAGAGCTCAGCAACGACACATACTTCCATGAAGCATAGTGAATTGATTATCGGTACATCATTTGCCATACTTTTGGGATTTTACTTTATGCCTTCATAAAAGACGTTAAGTACAAAGACTTGTACCTTTGTCTATTTGTTACACTAAAATACTTTTTTGTTCCAAATAAAGTTTAGAATGTTATTATTGCTCTCAGGGTTGGTTGGTTTAAGTCCATGACTTCTTAGTAAAGCCTTTTTTGAGATCTCTAAGGAGAATATTAAGGGAAAAAATAAGCGAGCAGTCACTCATTTTCATAACTAACAATGCACAATAGGAAGGTCAGTTCTGTCACCCACCTGTCTCCCAGCCTCGCTGTTATGCTGGTTCATAGTGAGCAGGGCGTCCTCACCACGGGCCGATGTGTTCTTTACCGCATTTTCGATGAAGCGGCGGCTGAACAGTGTCCCGAAGGCGATGTCATCGGAGCACCCACCCCAGTGCCAGCCCTCTGTAGACGAACCGCTGCCCAACAGGCTCGTGTCACACGAACACTCCGTCATATTTCCTGCACTGCAAGAGCGAGTGACTGCATGAACCAGCCCGGCAGCCATTATAGAGTAGATAAATGCTGTCTCTTTTGTCCCTTAAAAAACAAAAAAGAGAATGTAAGCAAGATGCCGATCCAGCACTTACAAATGTTGAAACTGGGAAATATGGGAATGTAAGATAAAAGGGTCTCACAGTGCAGCAGAGGAGTCTGGGAATGTCACTGGCATTCAGACAGACTATAGAAATGTTTGGCTGAAGTTTTTATTTATTTATTTATGTATTTATTTTTATGGTGAGAACAGATGGTGCTATAAAAAATCTGGGTTACACTTTATTTAAGGTGTCCTTGTTAGAATGCAATTACACATTTAGGGTTAGCTGCATGCAATTATGCAAAACTTACAGTTAACTACATGTTTAACAAGGACACTAAAATAAAGTGTAACCAAATTCAGCCTTTTGAAAAAGAAAAGTCACTATTTTGCATATTAAATAAATATCTCTGATATGCATTTCATGGATGGATTGTGTTAAAATATTCACAGTAAATATCATTTTAGATCTATTTTCAGTTCAGTTTTTATTAAAAATCACTTCATGCCTATGTTTTTATTCATAAAATCATGTGTGCAGTTCTTGCTAATTTTGAAATATAAATAGCTAACATAAATATATATTTATACCACAATTTCTGAAGAAATTTGCTAAAAGAATTTGCTTTAAGATAGCAAAGTAGGCTTTGTCTTAATTACTAGAAAATATTTGCTATGATCTTTTTCTATTACTTCCAAGGGAGATAAGCTTAACAGAGCAAGAAGTTTAAATAACTGGAATAAATTTACAATAGAAATATAATTAAATTAGAATAGAATAGACAATACACTGTTGTATTTGTAGTGCATATTTGTAGACATGCCTAATTCTAAACCCTAAACCCCGGTTGTGGCAGCAGGAAATGTATACAACACGAGATTCAGTTTCTCCCTGACTCGAGCTTGGATTTGAACCGCTCTGTGACAGAAACTTGGGGTAAATCTTATTTGAATTCACAAAAATCAAGAAACATGTTCTCGCATGTCAGATCGAATCTTTGTTTTGTAATCATTCTAATCCTGTATGCAATTCAGGGCCAGCTGAAGACCATAGTAAATTTAGTAGAGAGGTTAACCTAAAACAGCTGTGGGTTCAGTTGTTCCATGAATAAAATATCCAACACATGAATCAGCATTTCAAAAACAGAGGATTGACAGTCAATTAAAAACATTCAGATGCTTTAAACAATTACAAAAGTGGTGATCTCTCATTATACAACAGAAACTTGTTTTTCTCATGACAATTGAAGATATTGATTATATTTAGTTGAAGTGTCTGTCCAGTAACCATATGCATTACATATTTTGAATTTTTTTTCTGCTTTTAGACAATTTTATTGACATCTGAAAGTGAATAATATTATTGAAAGAAATAATTTACTAGCAATACAGTGATCATCAAACATTTAAAGTTTGACGATTTTTCTACCTTTTTCAATGTATCAATTCATTCCCACTTTTTTTAAAATGTTAAAAAAAAATCCTCTCTGTCCCCCCAAGTTTTAGTAGGCCGATTGTATCAAGATTTCTTTAAGATGTGCTGGTCAAACTTTATATTATTTACTTGTATAAATAAAGTTAGGCTAACTGCATAGTTTAAAAAAAAACATTCAAATATGGACATTCAAATAAATCTATTTCGATGTGACATGCATACCACTGGTGAGCTCGTAGCCGAACACGTTCGGGTCCCGTCGGGTCGAGCAGTTCCAGCGTTCGTGTTTGAACTGCGTTTGGCACTCGGTGATGCCCAGGCGCGCGCCCTCTTTAACGCTCGGTAGAAGGTGCGGTTTGCGCGCGCACAGCTCCTTCTGCTTGTGCGACAGGGGCAAATGCGCGCAACCCAACTTCTCGGGCACTCCTACAGATGTGATGCCCAACCACCTGTGATGCGGAGTGTGACACAAAGATCAGAAGCGGTTCTCCTCTCCTGTCGGCCTGGATTGAAATGCCATAACCAGGCCCGAGGAAAAGGAGACAATTTTCAAACTTTTCATTCAAACATTATTTGACAGTAAAGACCGCACAGCACTTATATACTTACATCCAAGTTCCCTGAGAGCACAAAGGGCACACTGAGAGCCATATAATGAATAAATGAAAAATTGCATGTATTCCACAACCGGTATTATCCATGTCCACTTCATTTAACTAGTCCCGAACTGAACGTTAGGACAACAACGACAACTCATACCGGTCCACTACATCTAATATCTAGCGTATGTAATCCACAAACGGTGCTTTTAAATTCACAAGTCCTTGCATGTATCCATTAAGTCGCATGTTAGAAAAAAAAAACATCCAAACACCAAGAAGTCACTCACATTCACCATCACTGCGAACTCAAATAGACACAAACAGTTATATACTGCTGTTGGAAAGCGCGCAACTAAACGCTCTCATGTGCAGCGCTCCCATATCGTGATTGGTTGGACAGGCTCATTAATATTCAGAAGGTACGACCGTTGTTAACACGGATTGGACCAAGCGATGTTGGCTTGAAGATCGGTGAGAGAGCAAAGCGAGAAAGAATCAAGGACACTCGGGTTTTTGTGAGATTGAAAGGACTGTGTTAGGAATAAATAGGACTTAAGTATTTAACTGAGCATATTTAACATATATTTAAAAAACAAGCTTGACATAAAAGGTAGAAGAACAGAAACTCTGACGCTTAGACAGGGTAAAACCATTTAAAATTAAAAATGTTGAGATTCTATAACTACCCACAGTCTTCAAATTATGCAATGACTTTCAAAAGATCGACTATTATAACATAACTTCCATAAATTAATCATTTAAATCTAACTTGTTATTGAGTGAATATTTATAGCCTATATTTATTTATTTTGACATAATTGGAAAGTTAGAGAATTATGTCATGTAGGCTAATTTCGGAAGGATTTCGATTTTGCTAATAAAACAGAAATAACTAAAACCACTAGCCTAAATGTTATTAATTAAACTTTCCAATTAAGAGAATAAAAGAAATGTTTATAAAACGCGAACGAGCACAGAGTAGGCTATTTGTTATTTTGACGTGCTATTTTGTTTTCACCCATAGGCTAGTTATTGATACTTTAATGATTTTTCATAAAGATAGCCTAGTCGAAACCACCATATTCCGGATTCGATTAAGGGGGACTTGCGTCTTACTATGAAGGCACAACAAAAGAAAAGCATTAGATCATTAACAATAAAAATAAAAGATTAGTCTAAAGTAAAAAGTTGATACAAATGTAATTATATGGTCATAAATAGGCCTATGAAAATGCTATAAAAAGGCTTTTTAAATACATTTCAATAGAAAAGGTTCTTTTTTAACAATATATATATATTTTTTAATAGATCAAGAATAGAGCAGAGCATGGTGACTTTTTGTAATCTGGTTGTTGACAATGACAATAAAGCTCTAATTTTTCAGCAACAAAGTTTGCATGGACTACACTACACGTCAAATATTTTTTCTGCTAAAACAGCCTATGACCTAAATGGTAGAATCAAATTAAATATACATAAAAAAATTATAAATTTAAGGACCAATTTTTTAAATTATGAAAAAATACATTTTTAATTGTTTGTGATGTTAAGTTACATTTCATGTTGATTGTTGGAATCACATATTTCATGTAGGCTACAACCAGACAGATACATTGGCACAGCCATTCAAAACATATATAAATTGACCCTAAAACTCATGTCAATAAGAGAGTAATCACGCGCTGTGGAATCTTTACGTGTCAACTCATGCGGGTTCATGGGTTCATTTATTTTACTTCAAGTAACTGATGGGAAGATAAGTTGTTTTATGAGACATTTCAAATAAATCCTGCTAATTTTTCTCTCCACAAACCACTTCCTGTTTAACATAAATTATGGACAACTGAAACATCATGCATTCCAGCAATTAAGAGTAAATCCAGCAACAATATCAAAATTCTTACTATCAAAAAAGTATAAATAAACTCTTTTTTGTAAACAGCATTTAGAACATTTTACGCAGATTATTATTAAAGGCACTAGAAAACACAGTGGTAGAAAAATAAATGTAGAAATATATGTGAGGAACATAAGACAGTAATACTACAACATAAAATATACTTCATAAGACCTTTGGCATTGAACATACTTTATAAATACTTGATGAACCTGGCATGTGAAGGAAAGGGGGTGTAAAGCTGGACTTCAAAACATTGCCCGAGCTTCCATAAAAGTGTAAATGTGAAGCAGGGTGACATCAAAGGCACTCCATAGCAGCTGCAAAATGTTCCCAAAACATATTGGGAACATTTCAGCCAATGGTTCAGCAGTAGCACAATTGTGGGAATGTTGCATGAGCGTTGTAGAAACGTTTTTGAAAGGCTGTTTGAAGGGGCTGCAAGACAGTCTCACAGTTTTTTCATCACTGCCTGCACCTTAAGCCACAGCTGCCAAAGTCATTTTGACAGGGCTTCAGGGGGTCTCATTGAACCCTCCACACCCCTTTTCCATCTGGATCGCTCTACACAGAAACACACATGCACAAACAGACACCTAACTCGCCATCCAATTTACCCCTTTGATACAGCATATAGTAGATTTAGACCAATCGGTGTGCAGTTTAGCCCTTTCTCAATATTGAGCACACGCACGCACACACACACACACAAATATATATTCACAGCTCATACAGACACACACAAACACACCTGAACAACAAGCACAGGTTAGCGTCACCAGCCGCTAAATGTCTTTTTGTCACTGTTGGCGAATGGTCCGATTGACGGCGTGATTCTCACATATCCTGCTGAGGAGGATCTCAGAGTACACTGCGTTCACTGGTCCCTTTACGTGGTAGGACACGTCAGGTGGAGACGATGGATCCTCGTGCTTCTGAAGTCCTGTTTGCTCATTGGCTGGGTTCCCGCTTTCTCCACCAAGCTTCAAGATCTTCAAATGTCTTTGGGAAGCAGCAGTCGGAAAGGGAAGCTTATAGACCTGTAAACAAAATAAAATGATCATCAAAGAATCATCTTGGCTAATCGATGATCTATGCCAGGGGATTTCAAATCCATCTCCGGAGCACTGCACATTTTGTACGTCTTCCTTATCTACACCCAATTCAGGTCTTGCAGTCTTCACTAATTAAGTGAGGAGTTGAATAAGGTGTGAAATGCCTGGTTCAGATTACACAATTTTTTTTTGCCTGTTACAATAGTCACTGTGTGCGTTTTTGACTCCTAAAATCTTGTCGTGTCGTGGACAAGACACGTCAGACTATACGTTGCTTCCTGACCAGTCATCGTGTGCCGTCTTTAACGTGTTGTATTGGCTGTCCTGTGAAAAAGAAAGAAAACCAGGGACACGTTCCGGTTCCTGGATTGGTCGAAGAGGACAGCTGTCAATCCTCCAAAGAGAACTTGAGGTAAAATGTTGTTTTCTTATATATTTTTGCTTTTCGTTTTAACGTTAGCACCATCGTCTCTCTTTCGTTTCACCACTTTTGAAAGTTGTGTACGGAAAAGCTTCTGTGCTCCTATTGGTCAACCTCATACATGTGACGGAACCGTCGTGGACGACCAATAAAAAAAATCAAACATGGCAGTCTTTTTTGTTGGGATGTCGTGAAGCATCACAGACAGGTTGGTTGTCGTAGGTTGTCGACAACGACAACCAAAAACCACAGACGTAGGTTGTCGCCCTATACGCGATGAAACGATCGAAGTCATGAACCAAGCCAACCAGCCACGAGGTGAATCACAAAATCACAACAATGGGAAGTTTATTTGAAGCAAAAAACTATTTGAAAATTGGACAAAAAAAAAAAAGGTATAAGGTACAAGGGGTAGGTTTTCATTAAAAAAAACTACAATCCCATGAATCATTGCGAACAACAAGCAAATTAAAAATGGAGAAAAAAAGTATTTATTCAAAGTTGTTGAATATAGAAAAAATAGCTTGTCACAAATCAATGCGGGTTCAAAAAAAGCATAAACCATTAGTTAACCCACTTTGAAGCTCACATTAGGTTTGTCTTTATGGTTCATAAGTTATTGTTAAAAATCAATTTCCTAATGGAGTAAATAAACAGTTTTTACTTCCAGAACCCAACTGTTGCACTCAGTACACAGGGAATGAGAGATGTTGATCATGTAAGCAAATAACCTCTGTGTGTGGCTCCGTTCTCTGACACGGGACACATTTTTAAAATTAGGAATCCCATTTTTATCCCATTTGCGTTTTATATCCACTTTAAATGGCCAATTCTTATTAGCTCCCTGCTTTACAAAATACTTAACGGTTAAGAACTTGTTTCCTCTGAGCACTAAATAACAAAAAAGTCAAAGACTAAACAAAAGCTCCTTTAAAACTTAAGCAAAAGACCCTGATGTTACTTGTCGTTAAGTTTGTCTGGTCTAAATCTGCTGGTCTGTTGTCAGATGTGGTCGCTCCACGGTGATATCAGTCCCATATGTGAGCAGGTTTGGTGTTTCTACCACCACTTCACACACTCAGTGAGCTAATACATCTGTTCCCAACCTGCTCTTTATTGGCTAATAAAAACCTGCCTAATTGCTAATTACTCATTAACTGATCCGCAAATCACATTTAGGGTGAAGTAAAAAAAGGAATGGTTTCTCTTGTAAAAGATTTATGGGACTGGAAGGCTGGAAAAGCGGGATCTATAGGAGTGTGATTGGTGGAACTGTTTCATTCACACACATGTATGTGTGGATCTAAAAATACAATGTCAATTAGTTGTGCCTTCTGTGCAGTAAATTATATCCATAATAATATAACTACACATTTACAGAATTAGCACATCCTGGTTTAACAACAGAGTTATTAGAATAAGTTATGTTCTTTTTGCATTGAAGTGTCTATGCGAGACAGGCCTTTAATCAGCATAACTGGACTTTCATTCATTTTAAATAATTGAATAACACTTTTTTACTGTAGTTCAGAATTACTATTGAACAGTCTGGGGCCTGTAAGACTGTGTAATGTTTTTGAAAGAAGCCTCTTATGCTCAACAAGGCTGCATTTGTTTCATAAAAAATACAGTAAAACAGTAATATTGGAATAAATAAATATTATAATTTAAAATAACATTACGCCAGTCTTCAGTGTCCATTGATTCTTGAAAAGATTCTTGATGAATAGAAAGAACAGCACCTCAAAACTTTTTGAAGTGCTGCATTATTTTATAATGACTTCTCGCTTTACAAAAATATACATTTTTACCCCAGACCTTTGAATGGTAGTGTAAATCTCTTTTCTTTTACCTCATGAAAATGGCAGGCACATCGTCCCTGCAGGAACTCCTTATACCGACCCATGGTGATGCTGAGAGTGTCAATGACCTCAAATCCAAGATGCTTGGCGCATTCCAGAATATTCTTGTTCGCATTATAGAGTTCTTGCACTCCATTCTAGAAACAATGCATGGAGATGATAAAGACTGTCAATACATGAATGAATACAGACCAGATCCAAGGGTCTCCAGTGGTCCTTACCAGTGGAAGGGAGCGAATACCATCCACAGGCAGATGGAAACCCATTCCTAAAGACTTCACCACCACCATGATGTTCTCAAGACCCTCCCTTGGAGAAAAATTAGAGATATGCTGTTAAAGTATTAAAGGCCACACAGTCAGATTGGTATTAAACCACACAAAGCAAAACCAGCGACCTTAAAAAAGGAAGAAAAGTATTTGCCATTGGAATTTTGTTGATTAAAATGTGGTCAACTCAAGCTAATAATGAACAGGCTGGGCATTTACCTCTGTAAAACCTGTTGAATGGTTCTCAAATGGTTCAGGTTCAGCCACTGCACCCCTCCAGCGACCAGCACTGTCTGAGGTGAGTTCTTCAGGGGTCGTGACCTGTCCCGGTGGAAGAGGTTAAGGATCAACAACACATCCAGAAAACATAACCAACGATCCATGCCACTGATGTCAAGAATGTATTAAAAATGTATTCAAACTGCAAACTGTTTCGTTTTCTACCACTAAAACAAATCGAAATCCTGCTTATTAATTTCATTTTGCAAAAAAAAAGTGTCAGATCATTCAAGCAGCCCCAAAACACATGTCCCTAACAGATGCACACTAAAAGCACACTCAAACACAAACACAATCACATCTGTGCTTCATATCCCACCCTTCTGCCCACATCAGTAGCTGTGTGAGATCAACAGCGCGCTGAGCCAGCAGCGGTTACCGTCCCTGCTGAGATACTCTAGTCTGACACACAGACTCCCAACCACATACAGCCCACATCCCACCATCAAACACACTGCCAAAGTCATTCAGTGTGTTAACAAGGCCTTTACCACCATCCCAAACCCTCACATTCACAGCTTAATGGGTGTAATCCACAGCCACACGGAGACGAACGTCCTCCAGAGCTCGTACACATACATACACACACACCTTTCTAGAAGTTGCTGCAGAGCTCTTTGGAAGGTGGGTCTCTGGGACTTTGGCAGCCAGAATTGTGGGTAGTAGGAGTAGCTGGCGATAGTTCGGCCCTGGTTCAGGTTGTGGTAGATGATGGTGTCGTGGGCCTTGTCCCAGTCCTCCAGCGTGGTGTTCACCCTTTCCATCAGGTAGTACATCATCCCTCGATTGGTGGAGTCACCGATAAACAGGACCTGGGTGAAAACATGCACATAGGTCAGATGTTGTAAGACATGGACTGACTTCTTAAACACAGATCTTGTCAAGTCAAGTCAAGTCAAGTCAAGTCAAAAAAAAAAAAAAAAAATACACAGCACAAACACACAATCCTCCATTTAAAAGGCACGTCTTCAGGTGTTTTACTATGCGGCTTCTTTTACCACATATCTTTCCAAACAACATAACAGCGGGGTTACCAAATTATTATTCTGCTGGTCATGTGATCTCAACATGGCTGCCTCCAAGAGGGGTCCACCCAGTGTTTGGGTAAGATACTCAAAAAAAAAAAAAGGTAATTAATTACTAGCTACTAATTACATATTCAACAATGCAATTAGATTACTGTGTTACTAGTCTTTCTAAAAAGTATTGCATTAAATTACAGTAATTAATTACACCCACTACATTTAAGTTAAATTTACAATATGCTCTGCTGAGATCACAGTCGCCACAAAGCACTTCACAAGAGTCTCATAAGCTTGGATGTTCGTCTGTGTGTGTGCTTTTAAAGTGAAGTTGGCAGGAATGCCAGTCTAAATCACAAGATCTCAGGGAGCAGGCATTAGAGACATACTTACAAGATTAAGGACAAATACTTTCAGCAAGAAGTAAGAAGTTGCACTCATGTTGTTCCAAACCTGTATTTTTTTTTTCCCAACAACAGTCCATACAGTGTCCAGAGACGGTAGAAAAAAATGTATATATATATACAGTATATATATGGCAATAGCTATACTACTATTTTTATTAAATGTATTTTGTACAAGAAAAATAATAGCATACAAATATGAAATTACACTGTGAACTCAAAACGAAGCACATGGGTGCCTTGAGACTGCAGAAATGCATTAAAGATGAAACAAATTCATGAGTATAACTCTAGTCCTTGACAATCTAAAGCTCTTTTATTTGAAACAATCTTTCCTGAAGAGTCACTGTTTTCTTCTTGGATGGGCTCGCAGTCAGAATGTTGTGGCCTGTCTGTATAGCGAGAGCTTGGGCCTTTGTGTAATGTGGCTATTTGTTTGTGTCAGATCTGATTTTGTGAATCTTAAATCGAGAAAAGTGAAAGATTTATGCTGTGAAGATGAGTGCTGAGGGAGTGTTTCAAGGGGGAACAGACTGTAGGTTTGGCACAGGGCTCTGAAAAGCCCGGCTGGGCTTTAGGCAATCATTTAAAAACAACCCAAAACACAGGGAGGTGTGCAGATCACATTAGGCTAAAAAATAAAATAAAAAATAAAAATAAAATGTAGCTGCAAACACAAGAGAGTATGGTTTTCTTTCCCAGAATTATTTTCCCTCTTCTTTCTGAGGAATTTACAGCATACTTTAAAAGCAGCAGTGTAATTGAATCATGCGGCTGATGTGAGCTCAGCACCTGCTGTTGCTCTCTCTGATAAACAGCTGCTCTCTGCCAATGGAACTTCAATGCTATTCGAGCTGCCTGACTTCCACATTAATTTACTCTTCAGTACTGTATGTACACACATATGGCAAAGCTGTCAGATGCAGAAGAACCAGTGAAATGTATTTTAACATCAACTGCAGGGAAGAGAGCAATTTCAAACAGATGATTTAAACTTTAGAATAATTTCCATCAACGAGTCATTCAAATTTTGTCCAGTTTACACCAACTATAACAATAATATATTAACATCCAAGCGCATGCTTGTCTATATTTTGTCAGTATATTAAAACAGTTATATTAAAGTAGTTCACTTTTTAAAAAAAACTTTTTTTGATAATTTACTCACCCCCATGTCATCCAAGATGTCCATGTCTTTCTTTCTTCAGTCGAAAAGAAATTAAGGTTTTTGATGAAAACATTCCAGGATTTTTCTCCATATAATGGACTTTACTGGTAACCAAACGGTTCAAGGTTCAAAAGACTGTTTCAGTGCAAACTGCACACTGTTCAAAGGGCTTTAAATGACACCAGACGATGAATAAGGGTCTTATCAAGCGAAAAGATCGCTCAATTAAAAAAAAAAAAACCTGAGTTTAAGTTTTATAAGCTCAAATAAGCATCAAAATGAATGAATCTTTTCCCGAGTCAATTTGTTCATTTCGTTCGTTGAATAAACCAAATGACATGAAAAAAACATTCGTTTATTTTGATAAACGAGTTCGAAGAGCAGAGTCACGAACGTGCATCACAGAACAGAGCAAGGCGAGCATTTGAGCTTATAAAACTTAAACTTTGTTATTTATTTATTATATGAATATATAATTATGCTTGATAAGACCCTTATTCATCGTCTGGAATCCTTTGAACAGTTTGCACTGAAACTGTCTTTTGGCCCTTGAACCATTTGGTTACCAGTAAAGTGCATTATATGGAGAAAAATCCTGGAATGTTTTCATCAAAAACCTTCATTTCTTTTCAACTGAAAAAAGAAAGATATGGATATCTTGGATGAAAAAGGATGAGTAAATTATCAAGAGACTTCTTTCAAACACACACATACGTTCCTGGTTCCTCACCTTTCGGTCCATCATGCAGGTTTGCAACTGAGGTTGGTCCAGCAAGGGGTGATAACATCTGTCGGGTTGCCAGGCAACCTCTCTCCAATCACAAGTCCTGTTATCTGAGCAGCTCAGGCAAGGGACGACCCAACGACCTGACAGAGATGTAAAATATTCTTTATAGTGCACTAAATTTCTATGACACGATCTACTCAAATTACAGTATTCACATTTGATTCACAGTGGAGAGAATCTATGTGAAGTTTTAAAGTCTTCTACAGTCTTCTACAGTGAAGTTTTAAAGTCTTCTAGCTGTATATCAAAAATTGACCATAAAATGCTGAATCAGATGGGAAACATTGCAGCTAGACATTGTGCCGGTTATATAAATCACATATTTTTCTCTTTAATTGCTCTTTTTCATTGGACCTAAATGCATATCCATAAAATGCATTTAGCTCACATAATTTCATTGTCATTTATTTGGAGATTACGGTTGCATTCTGTATTGTTGTGCATTTGATAAATACACCATTTCCGAAAAAAAAAAAGAGATTTGAAAACGTTAACAATTCAGATTTTTGAGTTTCAGAAGGAAATGTAATTAGATGGGTTCTCACGCACAAACAAAGTTTATAACTCATCTCGAACAGTTAGTTAAAGTAGTTCCCCACTGTCTTTGATGCACTACCCTGCTGAAGACGGTCTTTTTACTTTTATAGCACTCTCTGAAAACCTCCTCTGAACTCTAACCTGGTGGCTTTACATCTAAAAGGCCTAGCAGCTGAACATACACCCACTGAACACTGAAGCGAAACCTGCAGAAGGACAGCTCACTCAAAAAACCTGTATGAAATGATTATTTTCCCCATAAAGTGAGCACTGAGGCCCTAACCTTATAATTGTATTGAGCAATGATTCAACTCAAGCGATGAATCAGTACATTATCACACTGTAAAAGCAGACATAAATTACCAAACTCTGAGTTCATAGCAAAACTTTCCCATCCTCTAGTGGAGCGGCTTATAAACTGTGAATATCGTGCTAATATAGCCAGACACACGATTAACTACTTTGCAACTGAAATTTGGTTTTAGGCCCAACACTGTCATCCAGAAGAAAAATAGTTGGAAAATGAATCATCTGTCCACAAAACAGGGAATCTGCGACCGGAATGACTTTTTGAGTTACTACCTTACATATAAAAAACAGGATTGTAAATCTTACAGCAAGTTTCTGATTCAAATTTCAGATTCTTTACTACCCATGATCAAAACTTGGAAGAAACCTACCAGGTTCATCTCCTGAGAGGCAAGGCCGAGGCGAGACCTGGGCCTCTCCTGAAGATCTCGACCCTGGGATGGGCTCCAAACCGCAGGGCTGATCTGGTCTGACCACCAGGCCACAGTCCTGCAGAAATACAGTGGAAAAAGAAAGAGAAACAGGTGAGTTTTGAGCCTGAGGTGCTGGTTGCACTCCTGTGTTAAAAATAAGCACCCAAGACAATAAAATGGCCCTTTGATGGATAAAGATTGAGTTCTTTTAAAGTTTCCATAGCTTTCCCCTTCGCTTTCATGTGTCTGGATACACAAGGTTCCTCATGGACAAATTAAAGCAGGCGCGCCGCCTGACGCCTGCCCTGCGGCCTTGCCCCTTGTTATGGGTCAAGGGTCAAACAAACCAAACAGGCAAAATGACAGCAGTGAGCCTGCTCCGCCGACCCCTGAAGTCCCTCACGGGAGCCATCGGGTCTGGCTCCACTTCAGAAGACCGGCTCTCCGTTGACTCTTTCGCTTGCCCCCTTCCTTAACACTTTGCACAGGGGCTTCTCGAGGCCACGTAACATTCCCCAAGTTCCTGCCGCTGTTCTCGACAAAGTGCCACAAGACAACTTAACAGGGATTTTCTTGTTCGTACCTGCACACAGTGTGTGCGTGCAAACACGAGCGGGCTTTTGATTCTGAGCAGCCCGGCATAAATCAGAAGGCTCATCCGAGCCTGGCGGAAACCATCTAGCGCTTTATGCACCAGAGCCGGAGAAAAGTTAGCATCCCTCCGGAAAGGAAAATGCGTGTAATTAATTCACATTCCGAGGGCAAAGAAAACTTGAAAGAACAAAAACCCTTCATTTTATCTCTCTCATCTGTCATTTTTCCATTCCCTGGAGAAGAAAATGATGGAATAAAGAGTTTCTTCCAAGGTCAGGTACTCTCAGGTTTTTACAGTGATGCAGGGGAGTCAGTGGAAGAACTTGAGATCAGTGCTTGATGATGCATCCTTCTGCCTTCATTACACCAGAGAATAATGAATCAAGAACATCTGGCTGATGAGGATTTCACAAAACCAGTATGAATGAGAGGAACATGCGGAACTGCGGAGTAGCATAAAAAATCAGCGAATGTGACCGCATTTATTCATTCTCTTAAGTCATCTTGCAGGTTCTATGAAACTCTTTGATGAGATTTCCTTTTTAGAGATTTGTAACTCTTTGAATTAAAGTTTGTGTGCACCATTTATGTTACAGATATGAATTATCCTTCAAATTTAAGTGGTATTGCTATATAATTTTGCCATGCAGGGCTTGTGTGAACATTTATGCTTTACTGAGCCTCGTGTGTTGGTAACAAACGGCAATGTAATTTCCACGGATCAAAGTGAATAACCCGCGCTGATAGAAAAGCCGGGATTATTGCCGTACATCAGATCATACTCTCAGCGACCAACACGGTCGAGTCTCTGCCTCACCAGCTCTCACACACCCTTTCAGAGTCCACAAGAACTCACTGCTTAGCTTCTATCATTAAAAGTTTGTTTCAAGTGAGAGTCTTAAGCCCTCTGAGAGGAAGGACACATGCTTTAATAAGCCGACATTGGAGACAAAGCCCTCAGCTGTGGTGCACTAAAAGACATCGAAATTTACAAGCAGGAGATTAGCAGCTTTCTGCAGAGGATCAAACATGTAAAACCATTCCAGCGGGATCAAGTCTCGGTCTATGTTGGATGAAACTAAAGAAGTTGACAATCAGAATGAAACTTTTACAGAAAGATAGACTGTTTATCTAACCATTTTGGATATTTTAAACAACTTTTTTTCAGGCCATTTTATTCATTACATATTAGTAGCATAGAATCTTTTAAAAAAAAACATTTATTTCTGGGCAAACTGTCCACCTTTAAAGGCTCTTCTCAAGGCTCTTAGCCTGAAAATAACATATTTTGTCAGAGGAGTACTTGGACAGATGTTGTATTACAGGTCATGAGTGTCCAACCAACAAAGAGACTTAGAAGTGGCAGATAAGCTGATGCATTTTGTGCCATGCTTTCTTCGACACTGATCAATGCAAAAACGAAAGTGTAATTAAACTGGGTGCATTGTGAGATGTGCCGTACAGATGTCCCATCTGCTCAATGAAATACGGCCTTTGTTATGAAAGCCTGAAGTGGCTTTACTGAGAGTGTTTAATGTAATCCTGTGGATTGTGGATTGTAATCCTATATAGAACTGTCATGCTGTCAGACAATCCCTCACACTAAGGCAGGCTATTGGGTGTCTTTTTCAATTAGGGTGGTGAAAACAGAAGTAGCATATGCAGCAGACATCAAAAAGTTTGATTTGAAAGAATATAAAAGAGGTATTCTGACTGAATCCTTTAATTGGCCAATCCGAAAGAGAGGTTTTAGTTGGAGTAATTCTAGCATTTGCATTTAGCAAGTGAAAGATCACAGACTGCGAGGGAGAGTAATATATATATATATATATATATATATATATATATATATATATAAATGCTGGGATGTTTGAATCCAAATTTGGGTAAAATATGGACAAACCCAAATGTTGGGTTAAAAATGCAATTAAAAAAATGTACAGCTGAAAGTCAAAGTTTTAAGTTGGGTTCAAATTTGAAATTACATTTTTAACCCAACATTTCGGTTAGTCCATATTTTACCCAACTTTGGGTTCAAACAACCCTGCGTTGTTTAGAGTGTATAGCCTATATATATATATATATATATATATAATTAAATTCAAATAAAATAATTTCATATGACTGAATCAACCTGAATACAGTGAGATGCAAAACGAAATGAAATGAAACTAAACCAAACGAACAACACGAAAAAAAAAAAAAAAAGAAATAGAAAAAAAAAAAACGATCAAATAAAACCGCATGGTTCCCTCGGAATGTGTCTCCAAGGCATAGATGAACAGACCAAGTCACGTAATCATTTACCAAGAAGCTGAATCAAGAAGCAATTTGACATACTTAATATATTAATAGTGTATGATTGTTTGTCGCTGTCTCTGTTCTGAAGTTCTTTGTCTCCAAACATAATTACACAACATACACGAACAAACACATGGACACAATTAACTGTAGCAGGTCAAAGCCAAAAAGCTCATATAAGCTTTTGGGAAAAAAGTTATAGACTTGCACTTATATGGCCAGGTTATCTGAAGAGGAGCTTTACGCCACATCTGTTCTCTGTTTTCATACAGTAGATCTCTATTAGAGCTGAATGCAGAGCTACTGCCAGCTTTACACTAAACACGCAACAAACACACACACTTGAGCAGATAAATCGGAGGCATAAGACATAAAAAGGCAGGAGGATGTTACTCAAATCCACAGACGTAAGCCTGCTCATGTCCTTCTCTTTGCATTCAGTTCATAAAAATAGTGAATGCTGGTATAGTGGCATGACACTATACTAACCCTAAACATACTATTTCAGTATTGTACTATAAAGAGCAGAGTATGCACATTTTTCTCATACAACAGTTCAGCACTTGTCTGTGCGAACATTAATACATCCTAACTTTTAAACAAAATTGGAAAATTAATAATAGGCATAATACAATAATTAAGAGCAAATAAAAAATGATTTACGATCATTTAAAGTACAAAATTAGTAATAAACTGGTGTTCTATTTGCAAACAGCCATGGCTTTTTCCTGCAAACCTCTGTTGAACCATTTCACATTGGTCTAAGATCCAAAGCTACTGGTGAGTAAGTCTGTATAATCTGACATGAGATCAGAGGACTCCGCTAGTACAAACCACACGAGTACACACACACACAATCATACAGTATATCTAATCACTGATATCTGTAACGATATTCCGAATACTCATTTGATATGTTCATGCTTTGAAGGGTTCAGGGGTTCATGACCTCTGATAGCATCATCTGTTGTGGGGGTCAGATCAAAGCTCACATGGCTTGGAGATCACGTGTTTGAACACTGACATCGCCGGTTTGGTTTTCTTCTGAGTCATACTGAAGTGGTGTATGACAGCTGCGGTTCAGACAAATTTGAGTTGTAATGGAAGATGGCAGATGGAATCCGGTGTCTAGTCAAGCTCTATTAAAGGATCTGAGCAATCAAAATATCCATCATCGAGAAAATACAACATAAGGATACAATGAGAAGACAGTGAAATTCTGTATCTCTTCCTTTCCTTTTTGTGTCAGTCATAACTGACGGCATGACGAGTCTTGGATTGGGAGCAAATTAAGCATTTTGTAACATTTTTCTTGTACTAACTAATACAAACCTACTGGCTACACAGTGTTAAAAAGCATGGGTTGGAAAGGCAAATTTGTATGTCTTTTAACATGTGATTTTTTTATACATATATTTCACATGTTAAATATATGTATAAAAAAACATTCACATGTTAAGACATACTATATATATATATATATATATATATAATAGAAAGCTCAAAAATATATTTATGAAACATCAATTAAACATTCATGTGTAATATAGTTTTTGGAATTTATTAAAAGTTTTATTTATTTTTTTTATATATAAAAATTTTATAAAATATTGAACAAAATATTACTGTATATATGAATGTATATTACTGAAATGCAGTGTTATAATTGTTGCCCCAGTCAATGCATTTGCCGCATGTCTCCCTTCTGATCTGTTGCACTCTTACCTCGTTTTTCTCTTTCCCAGGCAAAAAGTGCCATCAGATAAGCATTTACTAATTACAGTGAGGAAATGAGCAGAAGTCAAAGCTGCCAGTCTCATCTTTTCAGAACACGCACACTAACTTCCTCTGTAATACGATACAGCCCTGTACCACCTGTGATACACACTCATGGTCCTCGTTTCCCCACCAAACACACTCATGGGCATAAAAGAAAGTCAGAAGCACACAGCTTGGCTTTAATCAAGTGATCTTCCTGTTAGAAGCAGAGGCTAAAAGAGTCAGTTGGACCCAGACACACATTCACAGCTGCTCTTACTTCACTGATCGGCCTCTCCATAGGAGACCTGAAGAAAGAAAACAGGCCTGAGTTATTCAGGAACGTAAGTGTGAGATTTAACAGCGGTAAATTTCCAGTCCTTGAAGACAAATTGGACTGAGGTCAAAAATGTTGCATCTTTACTTTGGCCAGAACGAATCACCGCCAAAGCAGATCTTTCTTTAACTGGCTGAGGCAAGAAGGTCTGTCTGTCAGCATTCTCATTCATCCATGCATGCTTTTTATGAATGTAAATATAACAATTATGCACATACGCTACCATTCAAACGTTTTTTTTGTTTGTTTTTAAAAAAAAAAATATTTTTATGCTCACCAAGGCTACATTTATTTGATCAAGAATAAAGTAAAAACTGTAAAATAGTGAAATTTTATAAAAATTTTGTATAAGAATTTCTGATTTAATATATTTTAACAAGTAATCTTTTTCCTGTGTTAGCAAAGCTTAATTTTCAGCATCATTTCTCTAGTCTTCAACGTCACATGATCCTTCAGAAATCATTCTGATTTGCTGCAGAACATGATCAAGAAAAAAAAAATATGATCAATGTTGAAAACGGTTGCTTTAAATTTTTGAGGAAACGGTAATAATTTGATCAATACAAAGTTCAAAACAACAGCATTTGTTTGAAATAGAAATCTTTAGTAACATTACAAATGCATGTACTGTCAATTTAATGAATTAATTTTTTGTAACACTTTATTTCGATAGTAACACTTCAGACATTCTAGAACAAAGTAACTTTGCAACTACATGCCAACTTATTCTTACTAAGCTGAACTCTAACCTAACGGTCAAATGCAATGACAATTAGTTGACATGTAGTTGTGAATAGTTAAATGTCTAAAGTGGAAAAAACACTGTATAATCCATGACGCAGCACACAAACTGACTGAAGCATATAGCGAAGCCTGACCGCTAATAGTGGACCACCAGCGGTTTGTTATTGTGAAATAATTGTGCCGCTGGACCACAAAAGCACAAGGCGGAGCAGGAAGCACTCAGCTTCTGAGTGAGACCGGCAAACAGCTTTTAGCTCGATCCCTTCTTTAACAGGGACTGATTAAGAACAGAACGGATACATTTACTCAATTCTCTGGTACAAGTGAGCTGATTAGGTACAAAGCAAAAAGTTATGGCTATGGCCAGACCGCAGAAATGCTCAATGAAAACCAGCAGTCAGGTCATAAAGTTACCACATGGCTTCATATTGCTGTTATAATGTAGAATGCATGGGGAATCTGTCACAGACCATAGACCAGTTTCCCCATCTTGCTTGTTTCTGTTACCAGTCTTATACTGCGCACAACAGACTGTATTTGAACACTTAAGTCACACTTAAACATGTCTGAATGCCATGGCATTAGAAAATAAAACATTAATCCAAGAGGCATCTGCAAAGAAAAGATACTAAACACTTAAACATAGTTTGACGTTTTTACACGAACAAATTTTGGCCAGATGTAAAAATTACCAAACAGAGAGGAGGCTTGTTTTCTGATTTATCCCTGGCCCAAACTCCAGCTATTTTTCATACACACACACAGAAGTAAGAAGTAACACACAACACACATTACAACACCGACATTTTGGAGAAGTGCACCGGTGGGAGACCATGCATGCATGATGCTCTGACCCAGACGGTCCTGTAAGAGCTTAATCCGTGTGCGAGTCTAATTTGACAGACTTCAAAAGCAGAGCTCCCGATCACGCGCATGTGGGCCGCTACATAATCGCTTGGATTCAACCACAGATCCTGATGGGCCAACTAAAGGCCTCAAGACCCACTCTGAGAGCCTGAGCTGGAGAGAGTTAAAAAAGAAGAGGTTTTAGAGCGTGAGAGGGAAAGAGAGAGATGAAAGGTGTGGGTGTTGGTGTGTGGGTTCAAGAGGTCTCTCCTGTCTCTCTCCATACATCCACCTCCATCAATCATCCCAATCAAACCCTTCTGTCATCACCTGATTGAAACTCAAGACCAATAATGGAGAAGAAAAACTGAAGGATCAAGGATTAGCAAAATAAGAGCAAGTTTGTTCTTGGAGAGTAAGATTAGAAAGACATAGCAAGAGTTTTACTTTTATGAAACAGAATAGTGAGAATCCTTAAAATAAAATAAAAAAATATGGATCATGCACACCAACAGCTAGGCCACAGCTCAGGATTCTGCAAGTATAAAAAAAAAATATATAAAATAAAAAATAATGATAAATAGCCTTTATGAATACACGACCGAGAATGACTAGATATAAAAATGGTTCCAAAATCT
Source organism: Pimephales promelas (assembly GCF_988280905.1). Classification (NCBI taxonomy): domain Eukaryota; kingdom Metazoa; phylum Chordata; class Actinopteri; order Cypriniformes; family Leuciscidae; genus Pimephales; species Pimephales promelas. The sequence goes on along the minus strand of NC_142792.1, from coordinate 6,843,882 downwards.
GCTTTTGAAATAAAAATAAAAAACACCAACAGGATATTCAAAGAAAATAAATTGTAAAAATAGAACACAAAAAAGTCCAAATATAATATAAAATAAAAATAAGTAATGAAAAGATTAAAGCTTAAAAAAAACAAAAACAAATAAAATTAGGACTTCTAACTATTTTTGTCTTTAGAATATCGAGTATTGAATTAGGACACATTTTAGCCCTTAAAACATTTACCACATAAGCTTCAGGCAAAAAATAAAAGTTTTTAATGTCACTACATTAAAACAACAATGTTATAAATATTGCTAACGTAAATCTTTGCCATTTTAATGCAATTGGCTGATACCATAGCTAGCTTGGTAAATAAAAAGTAAAACAACATCACTTAAATTTAGCTAAGTTGCATATGACCAACAGCTGTTTGTGACCCTGAGACAAAAATAGAAAACGTCTTTCCAAAATCAGATCAGCAAGAAAACAGCTGTATCTTATTAAGATTGTGTGAATGTGGCACACTGTGTCAAATTGGCATTTCCCCTGGCTGGTGCTAACTCAGTCCAGCACTAATAAGGCCAGTGAAGTCTGTCATTGTGGTCATTCGCTCTCTGTGGTGAGATAGCCGGTCCAGATGTGTGTGATTTGATTGTAAGCAAGCCAATAAGCTCTCTATGGGCAAACAGGCAGTTTTCTCTATACAACATAGGATTGAGGCTCCCGGTGGAGGATCCTCCAAGCTTATGCACATCAAAACAGGATTGAGAGTTCATGACAATGTGAAGATATAAGCACATCACTCTATATAACCATACCAACCGTCAAAGTACGTGGAATGATTATAGTCTCTTTTGAGTTTTAAAGTGAGAAGGGCAGCATCACATTAGCGGGTGAACTGGCGGTCAGACACAATCTGTGAGAAACAAGACGGTCAAGTATAAAAATACTACCTTACAAAGGAGCCTGGGAAATCATCCATGCCTCATTAACTGTTCCTTGAGTCTCTTTACAGCTGGTATTAAGATCAGTTTCGGATGATCGGTTTATAAGTGGACAGCGCTAAAGACTGGTTTAAATGCGGCTTAAAATGACTCGCACTTAGGTCAAAGGTAGCTGAGAACACGTTACCACATTTTATTAGTAGTGCATGTGCTAACCTGGGTTTTAAACTTTTAAAACTGCTTTTTGGCACGTTCACATATAATCCCCTAGTGGACGATAAAAAAGGTGAGAGAACCCTATCTACATACAGCTCAACACGACTGGGACACATGCATTAACCGCTAGGCTACAGCTCCTTTGGTATTACTGCAGGATTCTCCAAGTATTTGAACAAAACACTAAATAAAACAAAAGGAGAAAGATTAACAAGACAGACTAAACTTTGGCTCCTTTGGGTTTTGAGAATAAAACGTCCATGTTCATGTTCACTGGCACCATTACAATATGCTTCATAACTGTCTTTGGTGTGTTTGTTTTCACTACAGGAAGAAAGCAGGTGTTCACACAGAAATAAAGGAAGCCTGAGATGTGTGTATGGGAGTCGATACATTGATGCAACCCATTGTGGGTGGGAGTAATAACTGTTTGCATACCTGCCATCCTGCCTGTGTCATCCTCAACTAATTAAAAATCAAATTGCCCCAACAATCGGGCAACATTCTGCATTAGCCTGACAATACAGTGGCCAGGGACACTCGAGAGGACTTCAAAGCCCAGCGGGGTGAATGGAGCTTGTGTTTGGTAGGGGGTGCTGGTGGTCCTCAAACCCCCCGCCCATTTTACAGACATCCAGCTATGACCATCATGGTACTCTCGCTGACCCATTGAGGTGAAGGGGGAAGAAATGAGAGAAAAACATGAAAAGAGAACAGATGAGAGAGCACTTGGTAGAGGAAAAGAGTCCAGGTGGTTTTTGGGAGTTAGTTAAATGGACTGAAGCAACATTTACACACTGGAAATCCAGTTTCCAGACTTTCTTTAAAGGAGTAGTTCACTTTTAAAAAAACTTTTGCTAATGTACTCACCCCCATGTCATCCAAGATGTCCAGTGCAGTTTCAGTGCAGCTTCAAAGGGCTTTAAACGACACCAGACGATGAATAAGGGTCTTATCAAGCGAAACGATCTGTCATTTAAAAAATAAATAAAAAAGTTTAATCTTTATAGGCACAAATGCTCGCCTTGCTCTGTTCTGTGATGAGCGTTCGTGACTCTCCTGCTCGTTCATCAAAATAATTTTTTTTTTTTTCGAGTCATGACTCGAAGGGTCCTAGATGAGACCCTTATTCATTGTCTGGTGTCGTTTAAAGCCCTTTGAAGCTGCACTGAAACTCTCATTTGGACCTTGAACCGTTTGGTTCCCAATGAAGTCCATTACATGGAGAAAAAAATCAAAAACCTTAATTTCTTTTCGACTGAAGAAAGAAAGACATGGACATCTTGGATGACATGGGGGTGAGTAAATTATCAGCATTTTTTTTTCTCATTTTTAAAAAAAAATTTGTTAAAAGTGAACTACTCCTTTAAAGGGACTCTGTGTAGATTTTTAGGTATTTTATTATCTGAAATCAATATTTTTATTCATAAATATGTCCTCAATGGTGTACAAATACCTCTGCAAATTATCTGACTTATCCTCGTAAATGAAGAATTTATTATCTTTATGTACATGGGACGGGTAGGTTCACGGAGGCTTCCATGTCCGTTCCGCCATCTTGAAAACTATAATAGCACAGAGGGTCAAAAAGTACCACAAGCCAAACGCGTTTTCGCTCAGACTCAGAGCCATCGTCACGTCACATTGAGAGGCGCATTCCCTGCAAGTTTAAACGGCTGCATTGCACTCCTATGATTGCTGATTGCTCTTTTACTCTATTATTTGTAATTGCGGACCATATGCCGAGTCACAGGAGAATGCATCCTCCTCGCAAAAAAAGGCCAGACTTGAACGAAAAAGGAAACGTGACCGGAGATTGCAAAAAACAAGACCATTCATTTTTCCGTCATAAAATTAATCGGATATGGTTCGATTTTCTGCGTTTTTCGCAGCCAGCATTTTGAGAGGTCTTTTGACAATTCAGGGCCGGGGGAGCTCGTCCTCAAATCATTGAACATTATGCGCCGTGCTTTCAGTTTCGGTTTTCAATTCGATCAAGTGTTTATGTTCTCTTCTCTATATTGGATTATGAAATTAATAAACCTCGATCCTCTTTCAATCAGATTGAAATTTAGGATCGAATAAAGTGTGATTGAGCAGCCTATTCGATAACTAATGTATTATTTGGGCACAATATACACAATACATACACAATAACAGCCTAGCTGTTCTGTCTGCCCAGCGCTTCCACAGGGCCGCGCGCGGGTGTGTGTGTGTTTGTGTGTGTCCATACCTGGTCCATACCAGACACACTGCCAGTCTCCGTTCAGAATCGATTGGTTCACGGAAATTGGTGGTCTTGTTTTTAATATGTGGCTCCAGAATCGCTAGCAAAGCATCAAACTGTCCCGCTGACATTCTGAGGTAAATTTTGAATCGCTCAGGATAAATTCGCAACTTCTTGATAATGAACTCCTTCCTCTCGGCGCAATTTCAGGATTGGATGGATATTTTCTATTTCTTCTCTTTTCAATATGAGAGAGGGCAAAAATCATCCTCACTGCTTGACGAATCCATTTGGTATTTTTGCGTTTTTTCCCGCAAAGGTTTAATAAATACGCAACGGACTCGGTGTGCAAGGTTTCTATGCGTGACGAATTTTTAGGCTGACGTACAGGAAAATACGCATACGAATATTTCGTGCTCAGTGTGCAATGGCCTTAAATATCGGGATAGCGTTTTCAACCGTGGAAATAGCTAATGCAGCAGAAAGATTTCAGAAGAGACGCTGAAGTTGCCTGCTTTCTCCTCGACAGGTTAGTCAATGTTACAGTCTGACTTAAATTTTTTTTGTCATTGCTTGGTTGTGTACTTTATTATATAGACAGTATAACATTTATAGGTAAAAAAGTTAAACAAGGTCTTTGATGAATAGCAGCTATTGACTACTTTACTCGCAGCTATTGTGAAGGAAGGTGCTAAAAACAAGGTTTGTAAGTTAATTCTTTATAACCTATAAATTCAGTAAGAATATAGAGATAATGATTGTAAGAAAATATTGAAGAAAATATTGCTCTCTGTAAGATTTTCTATAGCTTTTTATATATAAATGATCAATTAGCTAAAATTGTGATTTTGCTATGTGGATAAGATTGTACAGAGAATTAAAATTAAATTATACAGCTAGACACATAAATTGTACACATAAGTTAACACATAAGTTGCTGTTTTTTTTTTTAAGTTACAAACCTGTTCACCCGGAGAAAAACTCGATGAAGTGTTACTACAAGACATCCTGTCATAGCATTTTTGGTACATAACGGCAACCGTAGATGCAATACGCACTTGAAAAAGCGAGGCGCTGGAGAGCAAAATTCGTTTGAATGCAAAATACTATTTAACCACTAGATGGGGGTATTTCCTACACAGAGTCCCTTTAAGGAAAAGTAAAAACAGGTAAAATCTAAAATAAAATAAAACATAGGTAGGTACATAGATGAGTGTTTTTGTTTCCTAAATTACCAGGTATGAATCCTAAATCACCAGGTATGAATAGGTGAACCATAATAATCAGTACATTCCTCCATAAAAAGACCGCAAATGATTTACATTAAAAGCTGAATTGAATTTTATTTTGATTTTGAATTTGATTAAATTCCAACATCTTATACTGACGAGAGAAATTCAAATACATGATTGTATGTTCAAACCTAAATCTTTAACACATATGTGCAAAAAAGATAATTTCGTAATTGAACATACTAACTCGGCATCCCTACTGAAAATTGAAACTATAAACACATTTTTACTGGTTTTCTCTTCATCCTTAAGTTGAAGTCAGACAAATCATTGATAAAAAAAAAAAAACACATTCATTAGATTGTCCAAACACATGCCAGTTTCCTACAGAAAGAATCTCACTCCTAACAGACCATTACATTCTTTAGCACTTCATTCGTTTTACAAGCCATACAGCATTGAAAAGGTCACACTATTTTAAAAAGACCTCATCTGTATTATTTACAGTGCCAGGGCGACACAAAATATGTCCTTTCTCCTAATTACCGACTCCATAAACCCAGAAGACTCCATTCACACACCAGTCTGCCAAACACACTGTGGTACACTTCTCAGCTGGAGTGGGCTTTAGGAAGCAGGGGTCGGTTGACTAACGACAACACCAGACGAAGGAACCAGAGATAGACAAACTCACTTTAACTGCCTCAGAATGGAGAGAAGTAACAATCCACCATATCGAAAAAGCCGAGGTTCATGTTTCAGAGAAAAGATCTTCAGGTTTCAAGATTCAAATATGGTTTTTAAAACACCATAAAGGTCGTCCACTTGTAATGGATTTGGAATATAGAGTCAATGATTTAATGGGGTATATCACCCAAAAATAAAAATTGTGGCATCATTTAGTTACTCAACCTTATTGATCCATACCTATATGACTCTTTCTTTCTGCTTCAGAACACAAAAGATGATTTCTTGAAGTCAAAAAACTTTGGAGCCGATTGACTTTCATTATATGAACGACAAAAACAACAAAAGACTTTGGGCTTGAGTTTTAAAGACAAGAGGATTAGTAAATGATTTCCGTTTTTTGAGTGAAATTTTCCTTTGCAAGTCCAATCTATGCTAAACTAATTGCTTTAGCATTAGAGTCAAAAAGGGGTGATTTTTTGCCACCGCAGAACTTTGATGGATGAAGAGGGTTGTAATGACAAACAGAGAGAGCGTTGAGAAGAGGAGAGGGAGGGCAGATGGTGGACGTGGATGTCGACATGCTGTAGCTTCAAAAGAATTCCTCTGAGCTGCCACCTTGCCTCCCCTGTCCCTTCCCCACTAATGTTTTCCACAGTAATCCACTTAAAGCAGGACAAAGAGACGCTCTGAGTGTCTGAATACGAATGTCTTTGCAGTTGTGTAACATCTTGCGGCATGTTTATATGACGGCGTGTCAAGTTAAAACGAGACCCATGCGTTCTGTTCCACTGCTGTCCATAACGCTTGTGTGAACCGCTCCTTGGAAGGATTGTGGTGTAAAAAGATGCGCATATGCAGTTGGAAAGAATTAAAGTCTCTTGCATTGTTTTCCCTCAAGACCACCCGATGTGTCTTCTTGGCGTGAGATACAAATTCAAAAAAAAAAGGAAAACGAAAAGAGTTGACTTTAGACTCTGCCAACATTAAGTTCATAAATAAAAAGATCTATGTAAATCAACAGAACAGACGCCAACAAGCCAACAATTTCTCCACTATGTCTGAATGTCACCTCGAAGCTTGAAAAACACCCATCATATGCATGAGAACATCTCCAGATTTACAAAACCACATTGTGGCTTCTGCTCAAAAAAAAAAAAAAAAAAAAAAAAAAAAATGCTTCCTAGTCAGAACCCATTCAATGACAAGCCATATCAACACAGATATGTGGAGAACGTTTCCTGAAAGTCAGAAAACAGCACTCACTTTCATTTAAAAATGAGCTTTAGAGCCAACCAGTCAGTTATAAGGATGCCTCAGTGAAAAACAAACAAAAAGAAACTCTGTCATCATCTCCTTTATATCGGTTTAGACTAATGATGAGAGAAACAGAGACAGAGATAAACAGAGACAAAAACAGTTGAAACAGTTTCTTTCTGTTCAACAAAAGAAAGCCATCGTTTTGGAATGATAAGGAGAGTAAATAACGATCTTTAGTTTTTAATTTGTGCTGAAGAAAGTAATGTCTGAAATATTTTACAAACCACACAAGGTTATGTTTGTATTTTCAAATCTTATAAATACATATTCTAAATGCAAATCTTATAAAACAGAGGAACACACACACATGCACGCACATACAAATAAACAACTATTGTTCATTTAAATGAAAACTACACAAATTCACTAAAACAGACAAAACTGACGTCATCATCAGGGATGTTGGGTAATGTTTGAATAAAGTGAATGAATAAAGGAGATGATGTGTTGCAAACAAAACTTTTCCAGCTGGATATAAAACAGTGGACAATTCATTCATCAAGCTTAGAGCTCGTCTTTATATGCTGGATGAGGTCGGGAAGTCCTGTGTGTATTAATGAGGTGCACATGGAGAATTATTTTTTGACACATTTGGATATCTTTTGGTCACTCCATCAACAGAATGTTGCTTTCTGAATATACCCATGTGAACGATAGTCAGTAAATTCTGATGTAGCTTATGGTTTTAGGATTGTGTCCCTGACACACAGAAAGAAGAGTTATGAATATGTTTGCCTCGCTGTAAATCAAGCCTCAGAGAACCTTTTCATTTGTCTTTGAAGGGGAAACGTGATAAAATGCTCGATTTCCAGCCCATTCTCCCCTCCAGGGATCAAGGGATAAATGAAGGAATGTCATATGTAAGAAAGAAGCTGTAGCAATCCTCATTCACATTGAAGATCGGAGACCAAAATAAGACCTCCAACACAGGACACAGTCTTACCAATTGGTCCAATTGGTAACAACTATCCCCAAAATTCAATCAAAAGCTCTGTTTCCACCTGACAATAATATTTGTCTTGGCTGATCCGATCACAAGTGGTCAGCCCAGACAGTTTAACATGCTTTGTGCATGTTAACATCAAGTCTCTGGTGTTCAATAGTTCAATAGAACAGAACTGAACAATTAAGACACAAACGGAGGAATTTGTTTAATCTCCAAAGTGTGTTCATTTTACCAAAACACAGCTAGAAAATGAGACTGACCAATTAAGAAAACTCACAGCTTTAAGCTCTAAATCTTTTCAGAGAACACTTCAGTAACGCCCAACTTATAAATCCGAAAGTGGATCCTCATGAAGCTCCAACCGAACAGGAATCCCTAAGGATTACACTGTCATCGGCTCATTATCACTAGACATACACAGCCATAAAACACTTTCATAATGAGCTAGAGATCCACAGAGTCACAAACACTGTTACTCTCTCTTTTTCATGTTCACCCATTAGCCGTTTCCCCCCATTCTGTTGCATCACTTTGATCCAGAGAAGCATGACATACAGAGAAACTAAGTTTTAAAAAAAACATTTTTGAATAATATTTAAAACATAAGTAACAAAAATAGTGTTTTATTGTTGGTCCCTTTAAATAGATTCAATGATTCATTTGCACCCCACCCACCCCCAAATCACACACACACACACACACACACCACTGATCTATATAGAATCATTATATAGATCAGTGACACACACACACACACACACACAAGCATGAGTCAAAACTGTGTGACAAAAACCTGCTGTGATCCAGTATAACTATGAGTCTACGATCAGAGCTATCAGCTTGCACTGAAACCTGAACATCAACAAGAAAGAAGTGTTGGATGGACTGAATCCAAGATGGAAGTAAAAATCCTCAAATTGAGAGTTTCTTGGTTTAAAACCAGTTCTAAAGATTCAAGAAAAAATCTGTCACTGGGGTGATATGTACTATTTGAATGTGTACCTTTAAGATACTAATATGGGGTAAATAAGGAACAAAGGTGTAACTTTTGAAAGGGTACCACCCCAGTGACAGCTTTTGTACCTTTTTTTCTGAGAGTGTAGGAATGTAAGCCGACAAATTCTTCTTAGACAGATGTGTGTATTGGTGTCTGCTGCTGAGTTTAGGGCAGGAGTTGGTGAGAGTGTGTGTGTTTGTCCCGCGTACCTGCACAAAGCTGCACATCACATACTCATCAAACATTGGCAGACTGGGCCTGCTTTCACGGTATATGTGCAGAGTGTATATCGTCATGACGACAGGCTCGGCCTCTGATTCGTCCATCACCAGAATGTTGATTCTGCTGTTGCCCAGGCCAACTGGATAGTTTGCCATTCTGAAAGAAACAGAAGTTCTGAGGAACTCAGTGTACCCAATCGCTTATGCACACACACACACACACACACTTCACTTTTGGGGGTTATTCTAACTGTGACACTGTGACAGGGCAGGAGGATTACTGTGGATTAAAACTGGGTCCCAGTCAACAGGTGACTCGTGGAAAAAAGAGACAGCCCAGACTGCTTTCAGACGAATCCATCAACCCTTTGCTTTCTATGAGTAGAACTAATAACCATAAAATTGAGTCTTTCTCCGAAAGGCTTCCCTGTAAAAAATTGGAACTTGCAGTTGTTTTATTAAGGATTGATTTATATGTAATCTAACCAATACAAATTACTTTCTTTGACATAATCTAATGTAGTGAGTGGATCAAAGTGGATCAAAAAAATTTCATCAAAGTTGATCCTAAGACAAGAACGGGTATTGTTCAAAATTCATTACTTTGATGAAAGGTTTTGATCCACTTAAAACGTTGACTACTGTACAAAATAATTACATAAATATTATTATTAAAATATTCATTATTGAACATAATAAAAGCATTCATATCCATGTTATTTGTTGGCTGTTTTATTTTATTATTATCATTAAGCATTTCTTTATTAAACACAAATTAAAAGCCCAATAGCTTCTTATTATAATCTTGGGTCAGGGTCAGCTTTAAACGTGTAAAACGCTTTTTCCCCTCTGTGGGTATTAGAGATTACAGACTGTAATGGAGTCTAGTAGACAGTAATCAGGGATTTTAAATGTGTGTGTGTGTGTGTATGACTCGCCATGCATGGGAAAGCAAATTCAGAAATTAATCTGATAAATCAATCAAACGGTGAAGTGAGTTTGAGCTGACACATAAGAAGCTAGATCTGATTACCAAGAAAAAAGCAGCGACGGCACTACCGTACCGCAGACCCTTTGTTCATTGTTTCCCAGCTCAAGCTGCTGTGTTTTACAACACTGACTGCATGGCTACTCAGTCCACACAGTGAAGTTTCTGTGATTTTATGCACATAAAATTATTCTCCTAAATGTACATTTGAATGCCACAATAATTAATTCTACATTCTGTCCATTGAGTTTGTGGTTATGCCATAAGTGTTTGGCCTACCTGGGTCCACGATGTTCATCCAGGTGAATATGACAGTGTGGGCTGACTGGTTCTGGACGGATATGAATGGCCATCACATCAAACGGAACCTCGGCTCGATATTCCTTCATCCATGCGTTAAATGTCGGCATCAGGGCCATCGGAGGGTCTGTGTACAACTGCCTCAGGTGGGGATCAACACACCTCCCTTAAAACAGAAGTAAGGCACATTTAATGGTTTTATACTGATTTCCTGTAAAAAAAAATATATAATCCATTGGATTGAGAAGTTCAATCAAATGAACTTTTATGGAGGATTTAGTTTATTGAAGTTTATTGAAAGGATTTCTGGTATAGGATTACACAATCCTCTATTCCAGACTCTAAAAGATACAAACTAGATATATATACAAATTCACATTTTGATTTTTTTTTTTTTAAAACACATTAATTTCATAAATTGATGTTTCCTAACATCCTAAATAAATTACATAAAATTAATTACTTAGTTACAGACAAACTTTATAATTATTTAGGACTTTCTTTTTCTTTTGAGTACACAAAACTAACACATTATAACACATTAATTGTTTCTTTTAATTTAGACAGTTAAATTAGACAGAAATTGGGCAGGGATTTCTATTTCCTGGCATGCTTTGCCATGACACGCGAAAGGGAGAATAAATGCTAAAATTAAATGTGTTATATAATGCTTTTTGTGCAAGAATAATGTTAAATGGGAGATTTAGTAGTGTTTGTTTTGCTATGCTAATTTAGAAGAGTTTCTGTTATGTGTTTTTTTTTTTTTTTGGGGGGGGGGGGGGGTTACCATCATGTTGACGAGTTTGAACAAGAACTTAGTTTGAGAACAGAAATATGATAATGTTCTATGTCTAGCTATGCCATGCTAATACTATCAAAGCATTGTGGTACCAATTAGAAAGTTAGAATTTACTAAATAATAGTTAAAGGGAGCCAGACTGCCACTACTAAAAATATTTAAGTTGAGACACGATAATTATAAGTTAAATGTATGAATTAGCTTACTTAAATATTTCAAGTTAAGAGCTAAAAGATAAGAGTAGAAAATTAAAATCTGCCAGTTCTGCTTACTTAAAGGAAAACAGCAGGTGCTTTATAAAAACAAATGTTTATTTGTAATTCTTATAGTCAGATTAATATGTTACCATATGGTACTTGCCTTTTCTTGACAGTGAATCTGATGCCTCTGGGCTCTTTGGCTCATCCAAGCTGTTGGGATTATAGAAAGTACAGCGATTTTTAGAAGAAAACAACACGTGCTCGAAAATGCTTTATTAATGCAGGTGGTTGGAAGAATGGAATGTTAGCAGATTGTTTTCCAGGAATAATAAAAGCAAGCATTTTATGACTTTCCCCTCCTCATTTTAACATATAAAAACTATCAATGTTGGATTGAAAAGGTGTCTTCATTTGTTTGAATGACTTGACATGATAACAAGCCTTGCTGTAATTATTTCTTGAGGTAGTAAGATGCTCAAAGACTTTAACCATTTTTACACAAAAGTGTATAAAAACTGTATTTTTTTTTAATTGTAAACCATTTTGAACGTATTATTGCCATTACATAAAATAATTCACTCAATAGGGTTTTGGAAAGGAATATATAAAAGTAAGACATCAGGAGGTTTGGGAGATATTGTGTGAGAAATATTGTAAAAACAAATGTTTTGACTGGACTGCAGATGACCCAAAGCACCACAGGCTTAAACCAGGACACACCAGGACATCACTAAGAATGATTGAGTACAAAACAATTTGTTTGAAATTATCTCCGGACCCTAACAGAATTGTTGCACGCCTGCAGCATAACTCATCTCATCGTTGAAGAAAGAATAAGGCTTGATGATATGACCCGGGGAATCTGCAAATGTGTCATCATGTGCAAGTATGTGTTTGTAAGTGTGTGCAACCTTTCAGTCTGATGTCTTCTCATGTAGTAAAGGCTGAGTTCTTGGAGCAGGGCCATGAGAGCTGGTCTCCATCTACAATCCTGTGCGCTGAGGGACTCTCCCTGGATTAGATCATTGCGGAGCTCATCAGGAGGAGGAGATATAGGGTACAGCTGCCAACACACACACACACACACACACACACACACACACACACACACACACACACACACACAATTTATTTAACAGACAAAAATGCAAAACAGGGACATACAGGTTTATTATGCGATAAGTTTACATGGAAAGATCCTTCAAACATGTATGTCAAATTTGAATGTCAAATTCAACAAAATGTATGTCTGTTATTCCATATTAAAAAACATAGCTAATATGAGCATCTTTAAAAGTGCATTAAATGTGTCTTTACCAGCTGGAAGGGTCCTGGTCTTTTGAGATGCTGATTAAACTGCCGCAGTAAATGCATCTCATCTGGAGGCAGACACAGACCGTTTGGCCCCTCACAGTCACCGTACTGCAGCACGAGTTCAAATAATCAGGCCACAATGATAAAAACTATTGATGTGCATGGGGAAAAAATGACTATTTTACAACGCAACAAAGAAGACAAGGAAATTGAGCCGAATAAATAAAAAATGTGCTGTTTGTAAAGCATGGGAAATCACTTATTTGACATTTTAATTCACTTTTTATTAAATGGGCCTCGTTTCTAAAACACAAGCGGAAAAAAACATATTTTGGACTGAATTGACTGCTTTGATTATATAAAGAATGGGTTCATAAATTTGGTTCCACTAGTGTTTCATAAATGTCCTTTTAAATTTACATATGTTTAAAATCACACAAACTAAGTGGCGGTTTTATTTTACATGGACCAATTTGCCTCATGGGGGAAAATGTGTCAAGATCATAACAATGGCCAAATACTAATTTAATCTTGGTAAAACCTGTTATTGGACACTTTATTTCTCCACTCCAAAAGGAGTCGGGACACATAAAAAAAAGAACTGTGTTAATTAATTAACTTGCGTAACATAAGGACACGCAGACGTCCGTTTTACCTTTTGTGTCTCTTCCTGGGTGTTAAGAGGTGAACTGGGCTCACTGTTGCATACTGGGAAAAGCAGTTTCAGCACATCCTCCAGCATATACTCTTTGGCTATCTGTCCGTCAAAGTGAGGGTCCTTCATTCCATCGAAGTGTAGATCAGTCTGAAGCTGAGACAGAAAGAGTGTGTGTTGATATGCTGCTCTCTAGTGGTCATATTGAGAGCTTGCATGGGAGATCACGACTGTCTGTTCATTCTTACCTTCACCACCACTGGACGCAGAGAAGTGTTATAGTGCAATGAGAAGGTCATTAACTGAAAACACAGCTTACACCTATAAGAAAAAAACAACAAAAAATAACCAACATTGCATACATTGAGCTGATCAACATATTATAAATTATATATATACAGTATAGCCAAAAGTATTATTAATAAACACATTATTAAATCAATGGATTTTAAGTTAAATATAGGACAAACACAGTTTTAGTAATGCATTGGAAAACATTTATGAGCTTTAATATTTTGGTAACACTTTAAAATAAGGTCAACATTACTATTCGTCCTATTCTTCTGCAATCCAGGTTTGTTTGAGCTGCGCCCTCTACTGTACAGGTGTGAATTTACATTTCCTTCAACCTGAGGCTTTTATTATAATTGTATTATTATTTTAAAACAAACAAGAATGTCCAGCCCAGATCAGGAAAAAGTAATGCAACAGTAACACAACATTACCTTCCATTAAAAAACAAACAAACTATAATGCAATTAGTTACTTAATGAATTACTTTTAAATGTAATGTTCCTCAACACTGATAACACATATATTTCCCATGTATGATTTTGTTTTATAACTATAAAGTGTAACCAGTATTTTTTTAATAAGTTGTTATATAACAACAAAACATTCACTTTTCTGTAATATTAATATTAATGTATGTAGGCACTTTCTGGATGATTGTGTTTATGACCTTGGTGAAGAGCTGCTCTCCTTTGTGGATAATAGGGCAGCTTTCAGGATGTCGCTGATAACTTGATTCATGTGATCAATTGCTTGATGTGAGAGCAAAAGACCCAGTCTTTCTCTAAAGAATACCTGTAACTGAAAGAGAGAGAGAGGTCTGAAACAGTACATAAACTCAAAGATGAAGAGCATCAATAACAGAGAGATCTCATCACTCCAACATTCAGCATCCGTTCAGTCTCTCTAAACAAATTAAGCAGAAGACTGCAATTGCTACACTACAAAACTTGTTCATCAATACTGATTTAACAGTGACATGCATCCTGCCACAGCAACTAAGACAAAAACTCCCCCATGTAGAGAACAGACTTTAACTGTCAAAAGAATATTTACGGTACAAATTCATTTTTTTTCTGGGTGAACCAATTACAAAGCTATAAAATAATTAGTTAGATTTCCTATTCAGCTTGTGTCATTTTTTTATAATGTTGCATACTGTTTAGCCTATACAGTTAAAGGGATAGTTCACCCACAAATTAAAGTTCTGACATCATTTACTCACCCTCAAGTTGTTCCAAAACTATATTCATTTAAATATTCTGAAGAATGTGGGTAACCAAATATTCTGGTCCCCACTGACTTCCATAGTATAAAACACTATGGAAGTCAATGGGGACCAGAGTGCCAATTTCCCAATATTATTCAAAATATCTTCCTTTATATTCAACAAAATATAATGAACATAAAGAACTTCATGCAGGTTTGGAACAACTTGAGGGTGAGTATTTTTGGGTGAACCACCCCTTTAAAATTAAGTTGAATAAATCCCAGTGTTTTTAAGAACATCTTTGTGAACAGTAACATATGAAATGTGTATTTGAAATGTGTACACAGTATCATCACATGGGAGAAACCATTCCACTGTACACAGCAGTACAACAGATGGATGAAACCAGCTGAAGAGTAATGACAGAGCAGTACAGTTAGAGGGCAGAAGAACAATTGTTTATGCTTGTGAAATAACATTACTAAACCACACAAAATGTGTACTAAACCATCTTAATTAGAAGCTACCATAAACATAACAACCCTAAAATTATTTTTAATGAAGATGACACTAAGGGGAAATTTTGTCACAAGGACACATTTGCACACAAATGTTCAGTTTTGCATAAGATTGTGATCTATATCACATGGTACAGACACACACCCAGGACCAGAGGGGAACGAGCAGACCTTTAGGAAGGCTTTATAGTGATCTGCCTGTTTGTCAGGACTCTTTTATCAACCACTGAATCTCAGTAAACATGATCTGTCTCATATTAGATCTCAATGTGCCCTCCAGCTGTTTACAAGATTCTGACTGAAGCCTCTTCAGTTACAGTAATCTGGCATTACACACACACACACACACACATAAACAAATGAGAGTTTCACAGCTGCATGCAGGCCTAATAAACATCACATGGGGAATAAATGCTTAGCCAAGCCTTGATCATCAGTAAACTGCAGCACAGGGATACAAACTGCAATATTAAGACTAGAGAAATCTCATCTGATCTGATTTAAAAATATAAATCAAAATAGCCAAAAGACACCTAATAATGATTTCTAAGCTCATTTGATATTGTTTTATTTAAACTGTAATTGTTTTACGGCTTTGGAGCTTTGCTCACTCTAAGGAACATTTTTCCTTACCTCAATAGCATAACTAGTTTTATCCAGGTGGGTTTTGACCAAGGCCGTGCGGTGGATGAAAGCGGTCAGCGGTGTTGCAGAGGTAACCAGGACGTATACACTTACAGTGGCATTCAGGCCCTGATTGTCTGAGCGTGAAATTGACTGCCTCCTGTAGGATACAATCACAACAACTCTGAAGAAAAACTCTGATGTTTGGTTGGCCATTTCTCTCAGATGTGGCATGACTTACTGTTGATCTTCAGCAGTGTTTAGGGTTCCCTCTTGTGGAGATGTGGAAAAAGCACAGGCTGAAGGGTGTATGGGTAATGTCACTCCTAAGAAAAGAAAAACAGAAGGCAGAAGGAGGATAGAGTCAGAGGAAGACACATAGCACATGCATCGACATGAAAGCCAAAACTACTTCAATTCTTTCCACAAAGACCTCCAGACATCTGTCTAGAGATCCCACGTTAAGTCTCACCACGTTTCCCACATGCAGGTTTAGCTTCTGCGAGAAATAAACTGAAGATCTGCTCCATAACAGATTGAGCTGCCTGCCTTATTGCTAACAGTCAACACAAGCAGCCTCATAAGTGATTGATTTTGGACGTACTACATAGGCAGAAGTGCTAAACAATCATGATGAGACTTTAATCTCAGATTATTTAAACTGAATTTGACATTAGCATGGTGCTAAGCTAACTGCAAGCTAGTCATTCAATTTCACTGCACACAAATATTAGGTAAAAAAGTTAATTTGAAAAAGTTAAAAGTAATTAACGTTTTCCTCGCTAATGTTAGAATGACTTTCAATGTCACAATGCATTCCTTTCTCCATGAAAAGGTGTGTGGAATTTCATGATTCTAATCTTTGATGAATAAAAAGTTCAAAAGTAAAGCATTTTATCTAAAATATGTTGAAAACACTAAAAAATATGATTATGTAGTTCAGACAACATAATATTTTGAATTTCTGATGATTAAATCAATCTCCATTGTATTAACTTAATTTTTCCATTTCAATGAACTTAAAATTAAGGCAACCAGGTCACTTTAATTTTTTAAGTTAAACCAACAATACTCTTTTACAGTGCAATATGGACACATTCTCAATGGAAACATTGTTAACAAAGAGACAACATATCTTCATTCACTTCTGAAACCGCCAGAAGTTGCATTTTAGAGTGACATGTGCCAGACGTGACACGATAAAACAACTATAGCGATGAAAGCTTCCTCTTCAAAGCAGCCACATTCACAACAAGTGATGAGTCTCAGTTCATTTTGTCAGCCTCTTCAGCCCGTATTTCTGTGGTGGTGCACAAGGCTCCATTGCTAGGTCCTGTGAGGCCATATAGGATCTTTTGATTGCAATTATAACTAACTTAATTAAAAACCAATAGAAGTCAAAGTGTGGGCAGTGTGCAAATGTGTGTTTATAGGCTTCACATCAACACATGCACAGCTCAACATTTCTGAGTGAGAGCGTGATCTGACACTGCATGCTGTGCAAATGTAAATTCCTTCACTGATTCCAGTCCTCGTGTCACCATTTAATCAGAAAAACACACGTGAGAAAGGATGTCGCCACACCACACATCTGAAGCAATGCTTAAGACACTCAAACATCTCTACATTACATATCTCCAAACCTTGTTCAGTTAACACACACCACACCAGCCTTGGGCCACGTTTAAAACCCCAAACCCTAAAGAAACACTTGGAAAAACATCAGGATCTCTATAACTCGGGCTTCTGCCAAAGTCTTGGTCACTCCCAACCCAAGTGTGTGAGCTATACTGAGTTCTCATTTAACTTTGTGACTGACCCGTCCATGTCATGTGTATATTTGAGCACCCTACTGTACGCCTGCCTTCAGATATGATTATGAAGAGGACACAACCTTGCCTAGCCAAACCCCAAACACCAGGACTCAATCGTTCTTGTTTCTGTGGGCGACGGGCCAACAGGAAGGACAATATTGTTTCAGAGCTGGAGACAAAGCCTCCTTTTCTGATGCTGGGCGGTCCTGATGCCACAGGGGCAGAGGGTGAAAAATCGGTCATTATTGTCACAAAACATAGGCACTGTTATCCTCCTTCTTTGAGGTCTTTCAGTGGTGATGCCCATAATTGGTTTAAAGTAGTCAAATTAAGCATGATCAAGTTCAAAGAGCTTTGTGAATATGGCATTCCTCTGACATTTAAGAAAACTCACTAGTGCTGAAATTAAATGGCATTTATTATGCACTTAACTTTTAATATGTATTCATATCACCCTTGACACTGACTTCTATGAGCAATTACAGAGAAAACCTTAAAACACTACAACACACTGCTGACAGAAATGCCTCTCTTTCTCTCTCTCTCTCTCTCTCACACACACACACACACACCACTGTCAAAGCCGTCAGATAAATTGAGAATGGTTTTTCCATCCAATTTAAATGATGAAGCTTTATCATCAAGGAATTTGGAATTTTAATGAAAGCCAAAGGGCTCCAAATGAGTTGTTTTTGACCCAGTGCTGTTTTGTTGACTTTGGCAATTTAAATAAAGCTGAAATAAAATAAAATAAGAAAATATGACATAATATATATATATATATATATATATATATATATATAATTTTTTTGAAATGTTGCTTTGGTAACTAACTGAAAAGTTTATGATGAAGTACTAAATTAAAATGTAAAAATAAATAGTACAAAAACGTATAAAAATAACAAAAGCATATACAATTACTAAAACTTTAATTAAAATTAAAACTGAAAATATTAAAAATAAATAATTAAAAATATAAATAAATTCAATAATAGTATAATTAATACTGACTTTCATTAGATGGAAAAAATGGTTTAAACTCTTTAATTTTTTTATTATATATATATGTATATATATATATATATAAATTGCTTTTATAAAGCAGTTACCGCACAATAAAAATATTAAAGTAAAAAAAAAAAAAAAAAAATGTATTAGTGCAACGTTCATGAAGTAAAATCACAAAAAGCCTTTCTTCCGCTAGAAAAAAATAGTCCCTGACCATGAACAGCAACATCGCTCCAGTGTGTAATATGCAGGAAAGCTCAAACAAAAACAACAAAGGAACTGCAGTGTTGCGCAGTGATAAATATAAGTGATAACCGTTGGGTGAAGTGGTCATAGCCGTGTTTTATCATGAATAAAGCACAGCTATTGACCAATCAGAATCAAGGATTGGAACTAACCATTTTATAAATATATTTAAAAACAAAATGCCTGGAACTCACCTGACAACTGGCTGTCCGTCAAAAACCGGCAGACTCCGCCCATGTCCAGAAATGCTCCAGCAAAGGCTGGAATTATGTTAACCTGTGTGAAGAGGTCAGAGTTTAACCATGACCACCCTGGTGGATAGTTTTAAAACATTTTAAACAGTCTTTCAGTAATGCCTTACGATCCTGTGAGATGACTAACGGCTATACGAGCGAGAGAGATTTAATAACTGACAGTAAGTAGCAGTTGTTCTTGGATCAATTCCAGAACTATAACTGACCCAAGAAACTCGCAACAGCTGGGATATTTAAGCAAATCTGATCATTATATTAGCATTACTAAATTGTAAGTAAAATACAAGAATGGCTCAAGCTCTTATATATTTTCTGCATTTAGAGAGTGAGCTCAGAGTCGCAGAGGACACTGGAATGTTTTACTGCGTCCTGGTTTCCATAAACATTCCCTTTGAACCTCTCGATCAGATCTTATTTCACATGAATTTCAAACAAAAAGCATTTGACATAAACACTAGGCTTTTGTGTTTTATTTTCCTTTTCAGTTTCAGATCTATAACATTACATTTGATCATAAACAGGAACCTCTTCAAGAGCACTGGATGTGATTTCGGTCAGCTAGGGAGTGGGTGGTCTTACCATCTGGTGGTGTTGCGGATGGGCAAAGTTGATTTTTCGCAGGCAACTTTTTTCAGAGCCCTTTAGGCAAATCAAGACAGACCAGTCTCTTCCATCTGTGGTCAAGAGAGAATAATAAAAAGATGGTATAAGATCAGCACTGACTTTATGCTGATGACGGTTTGCCAAAAAAGAGATGAATAAGGCAGTTCAGCACACACTTTTTTTCGGCTAAATCTTAATAAGGACGTACATTTCTATTGTTTTTTAAAAAAAAAAATAAAGTTCAATATTATTATTTAGTACTACTGTAGATGAATCCAAACCCTATTCTTAAATAACTTTTTATTATAATTCAAAGGAATTCAATTTAAAGGTGGCCCAATATATACATTTCTGTTTCAACAGTAAATGTTGACGAAAGATAACATTCCTGAATGTCCCCAAAGAGAGGTTTTGTCATATTTAGCTCACTTAGGGACAATGGTCCCCAAAGTATAGCTGAGTAAACACTGAAAAAGAACACAAAAACTTAAGTGAAGCTGTCTGTATTTTCATAATATGAAGATAAGGAAGAAAGCTTAAGGCTTGGAAAAATCTTCATTCTAATAATAAAGACGGCCAATAGTTGTGAAGTCTTTTTGCAGTCCTAAAAATGAGGACAAAAGTGGATTACATAATGCTGTGGCAACACTGAGCGCAGTCAGGAAGAAAATTAGCCAATTTTCCATTTGGAAAAAGATTGCCTTCATGTATACTTGACATTCTTTTAACTTTTTATTTTTTTTTGTACAGTTTTGAATTAAAAGAGGGACGCTCATGGTTTCGATCATGACATGTAGCCCCCATAACATAAGGCGTACGCAATCTCTCTGCAAGCAAACATAATTTATGAGTGGTGTTTTTAATTCACCAAATGCTAGACCAGAGGTTCAGATGTCCCATTAGCCATAGCAAGCACAAGGTCAGCCTACTTGAAACATGATATACAGTATTAAGCCACATAATGGGTCATATCATATCCTGAGCTTCATTACATTACAGCTTAATTAATTGACCATACATATACAATTATTATTGTTGTTTGTAATAATGTTAGGATTACGAACAATTATAGAGATAGGACCGATTAATAGGAATGTTGTTCCAAGTCTAAAAAAAATGTTGATCCAGGAACGTTCAACTTGGTTAAATCAAGTTTTTAAATTCTTTGAGAGAGAGACTGGAAACAAGCACATCTGGTAGTTATTGTGGTAGTCAGCAGTGCTCCAGGAAATGGGCTGGTGTGTATTTGGCATAAAGTCCAAACATTTTGTGCCTGAGTGCCGTCCCAGCCCAAACAACAGGAAGTACTGTTTATAGCCAAAGGGAATCATGGGAAATCAGCTCCCATGTCCCTCCTGATATGATCATGATAATTGCAGCTCATTCTATATAAATAACGCTGTTAACAGCACACTATTTCTAATCAATTCCATGCATTTTAATTCTTCCGCTTAACGACTTTCCCATGGTTTCAAGTGGAGTTCCAGGCCAAAGCCTAGACAACAGCCTGTGGCTACTGCATATTAAACAGACTTTAGTTAAATAAGCATCTCTGTTAGTCTGTACTGACTGTATAACTGTACTTACTAACTGTCACCACATGTAAATCTACGATCAAACACATTACACACAAACACTATCTTGTTTAATGTGCCAGTAATTGAATAGGACTGGAAAGCACACTGATGCCTCCATCATTCCTGACATTAAAATGAGTGCATGTTTGATCAGTGCTCGAAAACCCATTGAACTACCTCAATGGGCTTTATGCACAGCTGCACTACTTCCTGGACTTCAGCCAGCTCCTTGTTTCCTGTATGCCATTATTGGGCAAAATTGATTAATTCCGGTGTGTCTGATTATTGTTGCCGTGACTACTGAGGTCAAGCACACCTGAATTAATCAATATGTCCAATAATGGCAGACAGGAAACAGGGAGCTGGCTGAAATTAGGAAGTAGTGAAGCTGTGCATAAAGCCAATTTGTGGTAATAAAGTGGCATAATCATAGGTTTATGCGTCAATATAAATATCAGGATGAATTATGACATAACCAAGTATCAATGGTCGACGCTATGTACGTGAAAGACATTTACAGAAATGAAACGGCACAGTTCGCTAGAGAGGACTCCATCTCAATCACCTCTCTGTGTACAGCCACGACCTAGAGGAGATGGGGAGGAGGGTTTTAGGACCCCAGCTGGGAACGTAAAGAGACCAAATTAACCCCTGAAACACCTGATGATGGTGGATGGGAAGAACAGACCTCTGAGATCATGAGCTACCAGCACACACCAGTGCAGTTTATCACATGAGTCTTTGGAATTCTTGATTCTGATTGGTCAATTGCAGCATTCTGCAGTCAAATATTTTTCTATAATGACCACTTCACTATATTTGACTGTGTCCCTGCCAATCAAAATGATCCCTCAACACAAACACAGAACATGAAGACACACTCACAGCAGTCAAGTGACGGTTGGCTAGGTTGGAAGGAATACTCGCATGCTACGAACTATATAATATGTGATGTGTACTGCGTACTAAAAAAAAAAAGTGAAACACTATGCAGTATTCAAAAATAAACAGTAGCATGCTACATTGTAGTCACATGACAAGTGCCAATCTTGAAAATGTACAATTACATTAATTCCAGTCCATTCTTCACATTAGAAATGGAAAAAAGTCAAGTGCATTGCATTTGCACCGTGCTTTGGTTGTATACGACACATATTTGTGAATGTAGTAGTTCACTGCAGACATTCCATGCATCCAGAAAATTTGCATACTGTGACATGAAGTTCAAAAATAGAGGTTGGTAGCATGCCAGTCCAAACATACCCAATCTGTCCTGAGCCCATACAGTTTATGCATGCACATCTCACAAAAGTGAGAACATCCCTCATATTTCAGCAAACATTTTAGTATGTCTTCTTAAGGGACAATACCGTAGAAATGAAACTTGGATATATTTCAAAGTAGTCAATGTGCTGCTTGTATAGCAGTATTTACTGTCCTCTGAAAATATCTCAACATACAGCCATTATACCTGGCAACAAAAGTGAGCACCCTAATAGCTGTACGTCGTTTAACCATGCAAAGCCACATGTCCTATTCATCATTTTCATGTTTTTGTCAGCTTATACAAATTTGTGTATCTTGTATTAGAGCAGTTAAAATTTCCGCTTTGAGTAAAATTCACTCATAATGACCACTGCTTGTTCAATGGCACCTCATGGCAAAGAAAAGGGATTTGAGAATTAGAATTGTTCCTCTCCACAAAGTTCCCTGAAACTGAGTTACAGTACAGGCTAGGGTCATACAGAGGTTTTCCAAGATGGGCTCCACATGGAACAGGCCTTGCAATGGTCAATCAAGTTGAGTCCTCGTGCTGTGCGTCAGGTGCACAAGCTGGCTTCAAAAAACAGAAGCATGAGGGCTGCCAGCATTGCTTTAGAGGTTGCAGAAGAGGAAGGAAGGTCAGCTTGTCAGTGTTCAGACCATACGCCGTACACTGCAACAAGTCGGTTTGCATGGCAGTCATCTCGTCCCAGAAGGAAGTTCTGGAACGACTACAGTTTTCTGACGACTACAGAAAACATATTTTTGACATGTTCACTTAGGGTGTACTCACTTTTGTTGCCAGCTATTTTGACAATAATGGAGTTATTTTCAGAGGACATTAAATACATATTTCTATACAAGCAACACATTGGCTGCTCTAAAATCTATCCAAGTTTAATTTCTATAGTATTGTCCCTTGAGAAGCTGAAATGTGAGGCGTGTACTCACTTTTGTGAGATACTGTATGTGAGCTATGTTCTGAACAGCATATTAACAATTACTCTTATAATTTTAAGTATGTATTATGTATTCTGTGCACAAACTGTTCAGTATGCATTATTAACTATGCTGTTACATAAATGTGCAGTGGCAATACACTCAATAGAATTCTATATCCCATAATGCAATGCAATTTCTTGAGTTTACATTTTCAGGTCAGCAAAAAAAAAGTACTTGCAGCCATGATTTAACACACAATTGAATTAAAAATGCTACTTTACATATTTACAAAACAGCACATTAGAGATGATGAATAGATGTTACTAGCTAAATGAGGTCATGTGACAACCGTGTAAATTGCTACAGCTTGAGGTGTTCACTGTTGCACTAGAAGGCAAAACTAGGCAGCATTCAGTGAACTGTTTACTGTGCAGTAAATATGCTAGGTAATATAACCTGGATTTACAAACAAAAGGGCAGGATGTCTTTCGCTCACCTCTTCTGTCCTGTCTGAGAGAGGCGCTGGTCTCTGCATAACGGGCCTGATCCACTCGATAACCCTGCTGCTGGAGGACTCTCTGGTACAACTGGACCTCGGTGTCCGTCGGAACATGTTGGCCTGTCAGAATAATGGCTTTTCCCGCACAGCTGTGTTTAGAATGTTGTACCTGGGAGAGAAAGAAAAGAGGAACGGATTAGCAACTACACTTTTACATTACATAAGAAAATATGATCATATAACACCAATTTTATCATCTCTACTCTGGTTACCTTTTTAGTTCCATATCAATTACAAACTACGACTACTGACCTATAAAGCCCTAAATGGTTTAGCTCCTGTGTATTTAATGGACCTTCTATCGCCCTACAATCATTCGCGTTCTTTTAGATCACTAAATTCAAGGCTTTAAAATCATTGCTGCTAAAAATCTGTTGTAGAGATAAAATTGGAACCAAGTTCTTAAGCTTCTTTTATAGCCATCATTGATTTTTGCAATTAATTATATCTTTTCTTTTTCTTTTGCAAAACTTTGTTTCGCAAATCTTTGTGACATGGATTTGACTCCATATAGCAGGTCTCAAACAATACTCTGGATTTGTCACATGTGAGGATCACAACACCAGGGGGTAATCAGAAAGGCAGCTGAGCATTTCAAAAGTACCATAATGCAGTGTAGCGTGGTAATGACCTCTGTGGGCCGTCAGGTAGGGGGAGGGCTGAACCCTGTTTTCTGTGAGAGCAGGATTAGATCAGAGTAGACTTTAGATGCCTGGACATGTGAAGCACAGATTTCAGGTGACGGTAACTGCACAGGAGTACTGTGGCATATGGTTTAGTTTAGCATCAGAGCAAAAGTTTGACAGCATGAGTCTTATTAAATGTCATTAAACATAGCACACGATCATCCAGTTCCATGTTGCATAACAGATTCAAAGGAACACAGCGTTATTTGGGCAGAGCGTGTGACCGAGGAAGGGAGGGGAGCGTTTCCTCTCCTTCAGCATGGATGATATCGATTCCTTTTCTTTGCTCTCTGTATGTGTCCATCTTTTTCTGCAGTCGTGCTGTGCTGATCTTTCTCGCTCTCTTTCAGTGGTCCACTCCTCCTCTGCTTGTAACTGTTTCCATCTGGGAGCTCAGCCACATTAATGAAAGGGTCGTAAATGGCCAAGTCAACCCCTGCACCCCATTATTTGCTCATTTAGTTCTCAAAAGAGACTCTTTATTATTGCTCATAAGAATAAAAAACCCTAAACGACTTTGACAAATCATTATAAGAGAATATTGTGTATAATAATAATAATGATAGCAATATAAAGAGTTTGTTATGCATCAAGTAATATTTAAATATTTTCTAATTTAATTTAGGAATTATATTGACATATAATCATAGTAACAATAATAACAGCAACGCTATTATTTTACTATTATTATTTGTAAATATAATGCTTATATTTATTTTCATTATACTGATAACAAGAAATATATAACTAACCCTTTTATTTCAACAATATTACTACTAATAATAATTATATATATATATATATATATAATATAATATATATATATATATATATATATATATATATATATATATATATATATATATATATGATTTAAGTATTTTATTTGCATATAAATTCATTATTTTATTTTATTTTCCCCTTTCATATATTATTTTATTTAATATAATTTTGGGTAATATTTTTTTTGAGGCGATGTGTATTATTTTTTAAAGCAATTAAGACTCACAAAACTAGTGAAAAAAATGCCATATTTACACTATGCCATATCTAGAGACTTTGACCATTAAGTAACCATCTAAAAAAAAAACACCCTGCCAACTCTCTAGCACCATAGCAACTCCCTAGCATTGTGATGGTGAGTTTTGCAAGGGGTGACACCACTAAAAATCTATTTTCTTTTTCTTTTCACTCACTTGAAAACCAACTTCATCATTAACTTAAAAGAAACAAGAGGAATCTCATTTCCATTCATACTTAGTTTCCCAGTCTTTCTTCCCCACATCTCCCAGTCTGTCTCTCCTCCTCCAATCTGCTCCCTCTCTCTTCCCCCTCTGTGAGACCTCAGGCTTCAGACGCTAATCTAAAACATGCAATTACTGGACTGCATTCATTTCACCCTCCGTGTCTGCGACCCAAGACACAAACATCATTACTTCATTAAAGCTCTCCCTAAAACAGCCCAGCGCTCAAAGGAAGTAATAACAACCAATAAGAAACGTCTCATGAAGAAAGAGGGAAATAAAAAGGAAGTTGGGAGGGAGATGAATATATATATAAACCCAAAGAGCTGAGAGAGCAAAATGATACATTAACTTTAATAAGATCTGAAATTAAATCAGCTATACACAAAACATTAAATCCTCTCAGGGAAATCTTGCTTTAATTCCCACCACATAAAAACAGGAGATGAATATACACATAAATATTAATTTAGTCCTCTGGTGCAGGGATCTGTGAAAACAGTCACCGCTGAAATTGCTCTTTCAGGGGAAAGCATTCGCTTTTGCTTGCTAACTTGGAGATGATGAACAAGCAGAGGTCCTTTTAAACAGGAACCAGAGTAGTCCACAAAATCTTGAATGAATATGTTTGAGAGGTTTTATTTTTTAAGGGATATCATAAGTGGGTATGAGAGAGACAGAGTTGATGGTGTTTTTAGTATGTGCAACTAAACTCCAAAAGTGTTTGGACTAAAAATAATGCATCTTTAGAGGCCATCCTACTGTCTCCAAAGGGTCATGACTTGTATGGCACACATGCAATGCTGAGACAAATCACATATATGTTCATACGACAAAAGGGTCACAAGTGCTGCAATACAAAGAAACATCTGTACTCAAATTCAAACAACTCAATCCGCACATGCCCCCTGACACAATAAACATGATAAAGAACAGACCACCCTGATAGATCCTATGCAGAAATCCAACAGATGACCCTAAGAAGAAAGTGTGCTGGTACTACTGACGGTATCATATGCTACAATTTTTGTTGCAAAGACAACCAAAACATTCAGTGCTCTACTCAAGCCAGAGTAAATCACCCAAAAGTGTTTGAGCGGTCAAGATAACACTTTGGGAGTTGCCAAAACGCCATTATCATCTCAAACTTTGATCTGTTTCCTTATACTCAATGTGGAAAGGTAAGCTAAACAAAATTTCCATTTTATCATTATTAAAGTGCTCACATGCATCAGAGCAATGGCATTTAAAAAATGTGCTCACACAAACAGTTAACACAGGCAAGGTTTTCTCACAAAAAACTGTATGTAAACATTTGCTGATCTGTGAATTCAAAGCAATCATGCCTACACAAATCCGATTGGATGTCACATTTGGATTCTACTAGACTGTTTAGGGTTCATGTTAGTAGAATAAGTTGACATGTAGTTACTTATAGTCAGAAGAATGTCTGCCGAGGAGCATCAAAAAGTGTCTACTCTAATGACTGCTAGTTGATGTAGTTGCAAAGTTACTTATAGTCAGTAGAATGTCTAAAGTGGACGAAATAAAGTGTTACATTATTAGTGTCAGTGTTACTTTTATTCTTCTTAAAAACTTTCGGTAACAATTTATTTCGATAGTCCACTTTAGACATTCTACTAACTACAGTATAAGTAACTTTTCAACAACATGTCAACTAGGGTTGGGTATCGAGAATCGAGTATCGATTGGAACCGGGACTAACTTTTCGTTTTTCCCGGAATCGTTCAAAAGTTAAAATTTCAATTCCTAGTTTCGATATTCACAGTCCACCGAGCGGAAGAATAAACCGCTGAACAACACCAACGAAGAAGCGTCTACCGGAAGTGTTGGCATAACCACGCGAGTCGAACATGAGTACCTTACATCGGCGGTCCAAAGTGTGGCTACACTTTTCTAAAAATTAACGAAATCTCGGCAAAATGCAAAATTTGTGACAAGTATTTGTGACAGTAGGAGTATTTCCTTCAGAAAGACCGTTGGTTAGCAAGGTTAGCTAAACTTTTTTGACCCTGCCTCTGAAAAGAATCGAAATCGAGAATCGTTAGGAACCGGAATCGAAACAAGGAATCGGAATCGGAATCGGAATCGGAATCGGAATCAGAATCGTTCAAATTCAAACGATACCCAACCCTAATGTCAACTAACTGTCAAAAGAGTATTAGTAGACTGTCAGCTTAATATCTGCCAACACTTTATTTTGTTGGTCCCCCAACTGAAATTCAACTGACAATAAGTAACTTGGCGACTACAAGTAGACTTATTCTCCTAACCCAAAGCCTAACACCTAACCATAACCTAACGATCTACTGACAGTCTACTATAATATACTAAAACTCCAATGAGAGTTAATTGACATGTAGTTGAAAAGTTACTTATATTTAGTAGAATGTCTAAAGTGACTATCAAAATAATGTGTAACCAAACTTTCTGCAGAGAAAAAGCCCCTGTAATCCAATTCAATATTTGAAAAACAGTGCGAAGCGCAGCTGGGTTGGGGGTAATGTGTAGACTTCAGGAGACCGCTTGAGATGTGGAAAGGAGAGAGAGAAAACAAAATGTGGGTTCTGTTAGTATTCAAAGGAGACCTCAATCTCTGCTTGTCCATGCAAAGTGAATGGTTTACTTGGCTAAACATTTGGCATTGGCTCAACATTTTTATTCAAGCTTACCCCCACCACAAACTAGGCTATTTCTCCCTGTTTTTCTGTGCTTTCCTCATTTTTTCCTCCCCCTCCACAAATACCTCTCTCTCTCTGTGCCACTCTGGATGAGGGTTTCTGTTACCACTGGCTCTGTGGATAAGGTTCAGAGGTTAATCATGGCTGTCGAGAGGCCCCTATATATAAAAATAACCCTTTTTTACTCTCTCTCCTAGAGACGTATTCGAACGCAAACCACATCAAACACATAACATACCAAACACGCCTCTATGCCAGATCTAGACCCTCCAAAACAATGCAACGCATGGCGGAGAAGAGAAGTGCATGCTACTTGCTGACCTCCTGTATTTGTCCTCTCCCCACACAGTCAGAAAGGCAGACAATAAACTCTCAGCATACTTGAATGCGCACTTACACGCTCTCTTTGGGGAGCGTAAAGACCAACAGAGATGGAGTGCAGTTGTTCGTGCAAACCACAGGCCTAATATAGACTATAACACGAATAGCATGTGCTAGACAGTAGGTTACACTGTCTCCTGACAGCAAAGTCACAGCAAAGTCTTTTATACTGCATTCAGGAATAATATATTATTAATTCAATCAATTTATATGCATTAACACCATCAAATTATAAGTATTAAATATTCTAATATTGTAATATTTTTCAGTATTACATATTTTAATAATGCATTCCATTTCAAATAATATTTCATTGTAAAAATATATTTTCATGATTTGTAATCACAACATTTTATCTTTTGTCAAATTAACTTAAATAATTTATGTAGTTCAGATAACATAATATTTTGAGTTTCTGGTGATTAAATCAATCCCCTTCATTGTATTAACTCAATTTTTCCATTTCAATGAACTTAAAATTTGAAGGCAACCGGGTTACTTATTTTTTTTAATTTACACCAACAATATTTTTTTTTTTTACAGTGTAGTATTTTTATTGTATTAGGCTATATTATATTATATGCCTGTTATTATTATATTATATAACATGGAAAAAAATAAAGTAGATTCTGTGAGATTAGTATGCGATTACAACGTCCAACTGGCTGCTAAAGTGTGATGTCTAAACACTACATAGTGTGGTTCAT
This sequence comes from Pimephales promelas, assembly GCF_988280905.1. NCBI lineage: Eukaryota > Metazoa > Chordata > Actinopteri > Cypriniformes > Leuciscidae > Pimephales > Pimephales promelas. The sequence goes on along the minus strand of NC_142792.1, from coordinate 6,814,227 downwards.
ATTAGCCTGACATATGGCAGCAGTCAAAGCAGTTATTCACATTCACTCTGTATGTGTGTGTGTGTGTGTGTGTGTAAACACTAGGAGTTAATCTGCTGAGAGTGAAAGCAATTGTGCGACTCTGGATCACAACCAGACGGACTCCAGTCCAAAAGCACAGAAAGAAGTGACTTCGTTAAAGTGAATGTCCGTCCTCCATTAGTTTCTAGGGGCGACGAGACAGCAATGATTTATGGGATGGGAATTTTTCACTTTTCACAGTATGCACAGCAACCATGGGAATAGGCACTTTATTCAAATGATCATAATGAAAAAAGTAATATGACATTATGGTCATTCATACAAACATTATAGTGTTGCTTATTCTTTTTGTTGTGAGGTGTAAAACTTCTAAACACAAAACACATGCCCAGAATCCTTAATTCGACAAGACAAAATCCCACATGCTCAATATAATATTTGCAATAACAAGTAATGATGCCCACAATTGCACTAGGTAATTCTTCAGTTTCGGCACAACTCTGTTACCTCGTGTTTATGACGATTAATATGTCAGCACCAGACACTACAGGGCACCTTCTGGTCTCCAAACACATCAGAGAGCCACTGAGGGTCACACAGACTGATAACTCTATCCGATTGAAGACACACACACATTGAGGACAGCTGTCATGGTTCTCAGTGTATACTTCCTGCTCGGAGTTAGTTAGTGTGGGATTATCGGAAGGCATACTCCCGCATCCATGGCTTAAAACTAAACCTCTCTCACCTCTCATTGCTTTCCTGCCCTCATCTTCTGCCTCACTGAGCCTATTTTCTCTCTCGCACACACACTTTTCCATGTTTTGCGCATTCTTTCTCTCTCTCATGCACAAATGCTCCACCCTCCTCCTCATAATACAAAAGTCTTAAATAAATTGGCTGGGCATCCTACATGACAGATGTTCTTTATTCCTACATCTCTTCTCAGATCTTTCTACCATACTGACATAACACTTCCCCGCATAAGTCAATCATCCCTTGCCTTGGACAAAAGCATGCACTCATAAATAACCCCTCCTTCATGAGCTCTCTTAAACCAATGAATGTCCAGCCTTGAGTTTCTAAATACCACCACCAAAGACACCCATCATAAATAAACAATACCCACTGATTATTTTTAACTAAGGGTGTCATGCTAAAGGGGGGAAGATAAGTATCCCAAAGCAACAGTGAGGAGATCATTGAAGTACAGTTTTTGATTTGGACAACATTTGTAACACTGCTGAAGTCCAGTGACATTCATTATACACCACTGCAAATACAAGTTTATTATAGGCTGCCTATATATCAAACTAAATGCATCCGAAAAAAGGCTGAATTAAATTTAAAAGTATTAATGCTGTTATGAGTATTTTTTTTCAGTATTATAAATGACTAATGATTACAATAAATAAATAAATACATGAATAATACAAAACATTTAAAAAGAGTAGTACTAAATGATGCAAATATTGTCAGTATTATTAAGAATTATATATTTTGTAATATTAATCACATAATAATAATACTGATAATATTGTTGTTGTTGCTATTATTATAGGCAATGATGAAATAATGAACTTTTGGTTTACTTACAAAACCATCAGTCTGTGAAGGTTCTAGTAGAGATATGAGTCTCTCCGGGTTCTTGAGTAGTAGTTTATACTCAAACACCGATGATTTGTTCCTTTGGTCCCGTTGACTAGACTTGAACTCGGATCTGTCCCGGTCCATGGTCACAGTGTGGTAAAACAGCCCAACCGCTATCCCCAACAGCAGAAAGGGACCCGTGCAGAACCTCCGGCGGAGCGTCCAGAACCCACGGAAAAGCATTCCCACTTCTGCACAAACGTCCCTGGATAGAGTCAAGAGACATAGGCTACCATTGGGAATGTGCGTTTGGTCCCCACATCATCCCCAAGGATAACGGTGCGCTGTCAAACGACAAGCGCTCAAACAAGCAGTTCAGGAATCCGAAGCGCACATCTGAAGACGCTGACTGACATGATCATGGAAAATCTTGAACTAATTCGACGCGCGTCAGAGCTGATGGTAAAGTCTGGTTTCAACGGTCCGGGTGTCCAAGCCGTGAAAAGTTTCTCTGAAGTCTTCTTTTTTTTCTTCTCAAAGCTGCGTAACCCCACGGTTGATTAAAAACACTCCCGAGCAGCGGAACCTCATGACTGAGAGTAATGATACGCCTCCTTCACGCTGAGCGCGCGCCTGCCTTCCTTTACCAAACCGCTGTAAACTTATGAATTCGACTGTGTCTCAAACATATTGAACTGAAAAAGGCCTGTCCGTTCCTGAACGTGTGTTAGCGGTCATTTTCCTATTTATTTTTAAATAGGCCCTAGTTGTTAAGTGTAGACGAGGGAAGATCTTCCTGACATCAATGACCGTTGCGTCGCTCCTCACTATTTTTAGGTCTCGCGTGCAAAGCCTACGGTTTTAAAAAATAGTTAAATCACCCTAACTTTTAAAAACGCGTCTCGTCAGCTTTTTGTCTAACAGTTGAAATGGAACAACGGTAGATTAGTTAAATCCAGCGAAAAAGAGTGTATTTGGGGTTTTCCTTTTGATTTGTTAAGTGCGCACCTGGTTTGCGTTAAGCCATTTATTCCCAACATTTTCCCAGAGAAGTCTTCTCTTTGAATTGCCCAATGAAACAGAATACATTGCTTTTCAGATATATATATATATATATATATATATATATATATATATATATATATATATACACACACACACACATCTCAGTTGTGTGCAAATAGAAACGTTGATTTTTACTTTATTTAAATGAGCAACACTCCAATTTCCATTTACAAAAAAATTAGTAGTGACCATAGTACATGATTTCATGTATTGTGGTCATCATTTATGAGACAGCAATTTTACTGATATAAAATTAATTAAAAAGGTCTCTTAAATATTATATATAATTTACACTTGCCATACAAAAAATGTTAAGAATAAGAATGTTGGCCACAAATTAAATTGGGTCATATGAAGAGAACAGCATCTTTTCCCTCACCCTAACTAAAACCAAAGGGAACTGATTGGTTGATAGGAGTGTAGTTCCAGGACTGAAAGGTCATTGATCCAACAAGATCTTACTTTGGAAAAGAACCTGTAAAATGTATTCGATCATCGACAGTCAGTGCACTTTAAGACAGTGTGTACCAAAAGTTCTTGATCATTTTATTGTTTCCCCCCACCCCCATCTCTCAAAATGTATCACCACATCAGTGCAGTACAGGCTAGAAACACAGACACACAAACATACACACAGGTCACAGTTGTTCATTTGTTCTATTATATACCTTAAGAGCTCCTCCCTAAAATAAAAAAAAAGTCATGTCCTTTAAGCGGAGCACAATATATCATCTATCCATTACATACAAATAATCCAGCAAAACAACATTTTCACTGGTCAAGCGATGGGGCGTCACTGTTACCGTTGTAATCTGTTCATATCAGGATCCTTTAAGATTTTTTTTTAAATAGAGCTGAATGTGTAGTATTAGCTGAACTTGTAGTTCATCAAACAGTTCAGCACTACAATTCCCAGTCTGCATCATGTCAATCCATACTATGCCGATATGGATTAGCAGGAGCTGCCAGATGCGAAGTGTCATCACGCATGGCAAGCCGAGGAATGTCTTGAATGATAAAATAAATGGGCATTCCAATCATCTTGCCCATCCGCCTCCATAAAGATTAATGGAGATGAAGAGAAAAACATAAAAAAGGAAAAGTTGAGGGCAGTGTGTGCTTCGATTCACCAGCTAAAAACACCCAACTTGGTTTTGATTTACACAAACACACACACAAAGCAGCCACACCATCTTTCAGGCAAAGATCTCTCTCTCGCATCTACACACCCCGATCACGATCATGGTGATGTAACAAGTACACTCTCAGTCGAGGGGGACAGTCATTTTAGAGAGGTTGGCCCAGGTGATTTGGCATTTATTTGTGCCGGCTTCCCCTCCTCTTCATGGCTGCTGTACACTGTGGGCAATACCACTTCCCTTTGGGTGCCTCGGTCAAACCCACACAGCCGTAGTGGAACCACTCGATTGGACACTGCGGGAAGAGACAAGGGTCAAATGAACAATTTCTCCAACTGAGCATCATTCAAAACCTCATAAAAACAACCAGCAGATATATGAAATAAAAAATATATATAACAAATTTACATTACAATACATTATTTAATCATCATGATACAACTCTGATATCAATAGTGTATCGCAGGTCCCTGAAACAATAATACTGATTATTGTTTGCCATCATCTCTACCCAAGGGTCACAATAGCTGTCAGAGCACAGATAGAGTGTGTCGTTTGAAGAGGATATGTGTGTCTATGCCTCTGGAGATGAAGGGTTGACTTACATCTTGGTTATCACAGCCGACCATCTCTCCGTATGACACCTGCACAAAGACAGAGAGAGAATGAGACACAGAGCATTAGGGACAAACGCGCACACGCACACCTGCAGCCGAGCGTCACCAAGGCGTGCACCTGCGAACAAAGAATGTGCAAGTTTGGTCTTTGATGTCTATTCAGAGACATGCACACACACATTTCTATTTTTGATATACTCTGACAAAGGCAATATTACTGAGGCCATAAAACAAATGCATTCAGGGGGAGACAATTCTTTTGCACTCATACATAACCTAAAAACACACACAAACACACAATCCTTCTGCAAACCGTTATTGGAGTCACACACCTCACCTCCCAGTCAAGATCTTTGACTTTCCTGTGTGATTTTGCTCTTGTGGCAATGATTAAAAATAGTTCAAAAGAGATGTTTTTCCTTGTTCTGTCATATTTGTCAATTTTGTAATGCTTGTTTTATAGACCATTTGGGAACAGACGTCAACAAATATCTAAACCTATAAAAGGTCAGCAATGTGGGATATAAACTTGAATTTCTGACTTTTCTTTTCAGAATTGTGAGAAGAATTTACTGTAATTTACAGCTACCTGGTAGGCTCCGCCCACAAAAACATCATCACTGTGCATAAAAACCCAAACGGTCTATTGCGTAAGATTCTATGTTACAATTTTGGTCTGGTCTCTCTTCAAAAAAAAAAAAAAAAAAGATTAAAATTTAAGGACTAAACTGATAAATTACATGAATAATAATAAATGAAAATAAATACAACAACTGAAGAAAAAAAAAAATTGGTGGAATAGGATTTTTTTTTTTTTTAACAATATATGTATTTTAATCAGTGTAATCATTTTTTCCCCCAATTATAAATATGTGTTTATTTTATTTTTAGGCTTTTTCCAAGAATTAGAAACAGTGACAATGGAATAGGAGAAAGATATTAGAAATCGTCACTCGTCTCGACACACGATAGCTTTAATGTGTGGATCTTTACTGCCGTACCAAAGCTTTGAAATTTGCAGATAGTGGTACCAATTAATTAGTGCGAGCCAATCAATGTAAAGGTAGATCAATCCAATAATAGAATCATTAGGAATAGTACCGACACAAGAATCATGTGACGTGAACACACCTGGTTGCAGATGCAGTATCTGGGTTCGTTGGGGTCGTAGGTCCAGTCCACCTGACTGCTGGTGTCAGTTTCTGTGACTGTGGTCTGCACCAGCTCATGAGCTAATGCTGACGACGACGAGCAGGATGACAGTGAAGAGGAAGAGGAGGATGAAGAGGACTGGTGGTTGGAAGACTTAGTGTTCCCTCTGAAAAAAAAAAAGAAAAGACAAACAGCAAGCAAGCAGTTAAAAAAAAAAATCAGATCTATATAAATTGGGAAGCGATTTTGTGCTTATAGCAGAGGTACAATCGACAAAAGCAACAAACATATCTCTAGTGGGTTCATTCAGGAACCAATAAGGAGAGTATGGAAACAAGTGTGATGCTTACTTGGTCTTGCGCCCTGTGCGGGAGTCGGAGCTGTTGCTGGACGTGAGGGGCTGTGTGAGCGTGTTAGCCAGCGCAGAAGAAGAGTAAGCGCTGGAGTCGCGGCTCAGAGCAAACTCCCGTCCCAAGAAATCGTTGTTCTTGACAGCTTCATAACTGGCCTTAAGACTGGATGTTCTCCTGCCCTCTTTCATCTGAAAAACACACACAATTTCAACTTCAGAACTCACAATTTCTGGGTTTATATCTTACAATTCTCAGAAAAAAAGACTGAAATGCGATATATAAAGTCACAATTGTGAGAAAAAAATTGAAGACTTTTTTTCTCTCAGAATTGTGACCTGATCAGAAAAAACAAACAAACAAAAAATATATTTGTGTATATATATATATATATATATATATATATATATATATATATATAATAAAAATAACTGATGTAGTTTCACTGCACCTAAATAAGAAACAAAAGGCTTAATGAAAATCCCCAAATTACAGGACAGGGTGTGGCGACGTGTTTTCCCTTGAAGAACAATATCAAAGTGCCTCTGTGTAGTGAACGCTGCAATTATCAAGGGCTGAGTGCCAGGATAACAAAATCTTACACAAAAATAATAACAGAAAGGGAAAGAAAAGTTTGAGAAAGACCCCTAAGAGGCCAAAAATAGTTGAAACAGGAAGTGAAGGGAGGAGGATGGGGGACTCCAGAATTAGAGGGAGGATGGTGTTTTTACCTGTGCGGTGGCTTGCACTGCCTGTGCTGCTGCCATGGATATAGCTCCCGCCCCTGCAGCCGGCCCGGCAGGAAGTGGGCTCAGGTTGTATGAGGAAAGCGATTGGGAGGAGTTTACGTTATACATGCTGTTAGAGGTGGACGTGCTGTTCACTCTGCAGCCTGAAACACACACAAAAATCACATTTAGTTTATAACCAGAAACACTTGTGAGGAACAGTACAATATGAATGATAAGTTATCTCATTACATCATAAAAGATATTTCTTCTGAACCATTCATACGTTATCACAGATATATGTGCCTGTAGGGTGGCATGATTATGACAAATCATAATTGTTGTTTATTTCCCTTGACACTGTCAATAGGATTAGGGCTGCAGTTATACTGAAGCTTAGCAATTAGTGACTTTAACACTTTTTATTTAGCCATTATGTTTCCTAAACATTGTCAAAACATTAACAAAAATTGTTATTGAAAAAACAACAATACCAAATAATTTGTTACAATTTTTTAGATTGTTTTAGTTCTTACATAAATAATATTGAATATGATTTTGGAAACAATGGCTTTTCAGCTTTAATGATGGTTCCTCTGAGAGGAAAAATTTATAAAATAATAAATCAACCTTTTAAGTAATTTAAAACCAAACACACTAACATTCATAGGTTTGGAGTCATTACAATTTTTTTTTTAAATAGTAAGGATGTATTTAATTGAGTGACAATAAATACACATAATGTTACAAAAGATATCTATATAAAATAAATGCTGTTCTTTTAAACTTTTTATTCGTCAAAGAACGCTAAAATTATTTATTTCAGTTTCAACAACAACAAAAAACTTTGTATAAATTGTATAAACAGTTTTCACCATTAATTATAATAAGAAATGTATCTTGAGCACCAAATCAACATGATGAATGATTGTGGTTGTTTGTGCCTGACATGTTTTTATAGGGCGACTCAAGAGGAGTGTGAAATGAATGTGTGTTTTACCTGGTGTGTTTTCTTTAGAAGCGTCTGACGTGAGTGTGGAGAGCAGGGCCTCTGACTTAAACTTCTTTTCTGGTACGTGTTCAGTAGTGTGATGGACTGGTGCACTGTACTTCCTCTCTGTCAAAAAACAAATAAAGCGGGTCAGAAGACTGGAACAGAAAAATGGGAATTGGAAAGTCTCTTGAAACAGGCTTACTCTCCACAGTGGTGTGTGAATGTACATGGTGGTTATTAACAGGTTGGGAGGGACTGTCCATCTCCAGCGACCCTAGAACAGGTAAAACTAACTTTACAAACTATTTCAAATCAGCTCAAAGCCACAACACGATCAGATTACTTAAGTGTGTCCAGACATTTTCAGCCGTTTAATCAAAACTACATAGAAGGTGATTGATAGGTGCCACCCACGTCTCTCCAGGATCTCTGTGATACCAGCATTATCTGCCTCCAACTCCATTTTGAACTTCGCCAACTCCTGATCCAACTTCCGCAAGTGTCTATCAACCTACATAGAGACCCAAACGTCACAAAAACTTCAAGCCGCAGCAGGTTTCCCATTAACCCTCTCCAGGGTAAATCAAAACAGACTTGAATTAAAGCACATGAAAAGGCATCAGTGTTGATCAATGAAACAGGAGTAAACGGCAGCCCTGAGAGTCACTGCACATTCATTATGTGCTGCCACCTACTGGAAACATGAAGTCTTGACACATAGCCATCACATCTCATTCAATAATGGTACTCACCAGATCATAAATTTGATTGGCTAATTGGACCTTTTCATCTGCGTCTTCCAACGCCTTATAGTAGTCCTAATAAAGAGAAAGAAATTGTTTTGTTTTTTTTAAACTGTGCATATGATCCCCCAACTTATCCATTAATTATTAAAAAATATGATATGATAATATGAAAAAGGTTTTTTTTAAGACCTATGCTTCAGGTCTTAAAGTGACAGAAGCTTAATATACCTGCTGCCAAATTACATGATAATATTAAAAATATGTGTTCATCTTTGGTAATATGACCATCTATATGATAGACATCTTTGATGCTCATCACCAAAGATACATAATTGATACAATTGTTTATCTTGGTGCAAGCGTAAATTGAATTTTGTGACAAATTCAGTGAGTAAGAAATACTTTTGTCCGATCTTATCTTGATATCTCTGTTATCATGGTAAAACAAATGCTAATTTAGTGTCTTTTTACTTTCATTATATCTCGCTTGTTTAAACTACTGAAGGTTTTCACATTTGGAGTTCCTACTAGGACAAAAAGACCAGTCAGTATCAATATTATCCAGAATACATTTTGTATTACTTGGATCAACTGAGGTGCATAACATCTGTTCTTTACCTTTTTAATGATTTCCATCTGTTCTTCCCTCCATTCAGGCTTGTTCTTCTTGGCGTTAATAAAGAACTCATTAACCCGCTGCTCTAGCTGATCCATCGCATCTGAACAAAGGAACAGAGGCAGGAGTAAGTCAAGAGCACTCAGTTCACAATCACACTGATTGGCTACTGTGGAAGTCTATGGTCAGATCACTAAAATAAATCTTTTGATGGATGTGGTGTAGCCTAGTGGTCAATGATTTGGGTAAGATCATTAAAAGGTTGTAGGTTCAACCCCCACAAAGGGAGATCCATGAACCATCCTATTTGAGGGCAAGGCATTTGAACGAAGAAAAAAAATGTTCTGGTCACATTCACCTCAAAATAGAACTGCACAATTCTGGATAAATTGAGAATGATGATTTTTTATTTATTTAATTTTTTTTTTGTCGTTTAAAACAGAATCATAATTCTCCTACAATTCTGAATAGACCTCTAAACAAAACAATGAGTAATTTACTAGAGGTTCAAACAAAATGTTAATTTCTGAAATGTATTTAAAACATTGATTCAATTTAATTTAATATATATATATATATATTAATCAGTTTGAATAAATAAAATGACTCGCTTTTAAAGCTACTTTCAAATTGAGTGATTTACTCTATTTTGGCCATTACATCAGTGTTTACATCCAAACAATAAAAATTATAACGATTAAAAAAAATAAAATAAAAAAACTGCACCATTGTTAATTAGGTTTACTTTACTTTAGAAATGATGAAGATGAAATTAAAAGGTTTTCTTTTGATTTTGGTGTGAAATACGACCAGGACATATTTCTCTAACCTCGTATTACGGTCGTTCTACTGTAAACATGGCTAAATAAGTAGTTCAAATTACTAAATAAAATTAGTTACTACTACTAGTTATGTCAAATTATGGTTTATGTTCCATGCAAAACCTATAATGGTAAACAAATACATGCATGTACTATAACCCTTGCACATGATCAGAGTGATGAAGAATATTTATATCACAGTTTGTGAAGGGTAAAACATAAAAAAAGCATTAAAATGAATAATGAATGCTATTGCTAATAAAAAGTTTTTTTCCGAATGCGAGTTAACACTCATGTTGCTTAACTTCCACATGATTTTATGGACTTCACATCAGTATGCAACATCATAACATAAGACACATACATGCACATTAAGCATGCAAAATAACCAAACAAATCCCCAATGTTAAGAAGGATTTTCTGCATTAGTCAAGGTCAGATGTGATGTTTTACGGGAGAAGAGTGAATTTAAACTGTATTCGTACTCTGCACTTGCAGGTCCATCTCTCTCATTTCCGTAAACCTGTCGCGGAGATCCATGGGTAGCTGCTCGATCACTGCCGGGGAGAAGAACAGAAACGCGTTACAAGCTAAAGGCTGCGACGCTTTCACACGTCCAAAACAGACCTCCCAGACACTCTAACACTTTAATTCCAACGTGAACCGTTAAAATAATTAATATACTCACTCTCGAGGTAGTCCTCAAGGTACAACATTCTGGCGGAGAGAGTGTTTCAGGCGTTTTAGAGAAAGGGTGTTTCTCGTCAATATGGCGTCGGAGACAGCGGAGAACTGAAGGGGAGGAAAAAACACAAGTTGATAGGGGAGGGGCTTACGTGAAAAACGTGGCATTTGATTGGACGCTGATGGAGTTGCGCGGAAGCTGACTTTTTGCCTTTGCTCTCCTGGGATTTGTAGTTATTTAATTATGGATTCACATGGTACATTATGGACAATGTGCAAATGTCCATTTACACAAAAGAGTGTTTTCTTTGGAAGTGTTTATGATAATGTCAAGCTAATATTTTTGTGAATTCTGCCCTAAAAAAAAAAAATCTATATATGGCTACATTATACATATATACATATATATGTTATACATATATATGTATATGTTTATGACAACATAAATGTATCGACTATTACATTTTTTTCTTCAGTTTAATTAAAAATAATAATAATAATCTGATCTGTGAAGTTTTTTCTATAAAGTTTCAGAGCATTTTACAGTAGCGTTGTTTTGAAAAAAATCTCTTTAATTTCTAGTATTTTCTCTTTAATACTATATAATAAAACTTGAAATGAAAAACAGTATAAAAATGATAATTTGCTCCTTTAAATTTGACATCATCTTGGTTATGCGAGAGAAACAAGCATTGTGTCTTTTAGTAGACATGCAGGTTTTATGCCGTTTTGGCCTTTGGAGGGCAGCACTGACCGTAATGTGGGATGACAAATTTGACCATTCAGACGTTTGCTCTTGAGACAGTTGCAATTTTGGTAGGCTACTGTCTGTGTGTAAGAGGCTTTTGTAAAACATATCGCTAGACATTTGCCAGTGGAAGACTATGTAACTACCCAGCTGTCTCTTGAGAGGAAGAAACCTCAGCTTGACCCCACTTTTATTGTAGACAGTTATGATTAGGTGCAGTTGTGGTGGAAGAGGCTTTTATAAAACATCCCATTAAAATATTTTATTTCCAAGACAAAATTACCTCACAGCTGTAGACATGAAATGTTCTGCAAAGTGACACTGCACCTCAGCTCTCAATTTGGATCAAATAAAAATATACCTAAGATCATAAACAGGAAATGTGGCTTTTCTGATGACTGTGCCATCCATTTGTGGCCGTTTGAAAGCTAGTTGTCTTTTTATAGTTCATCCGAGTTCCCTGGTGCTATATTTGCACAGAATATCAAATAATATCAGTCAGTAAACAGTCAGGATGCTCAAAATAAAACAATGCAATATTGGATTTGCGTATAGAATGTTAGTTTTGCATATAGTTACCTACAGTATGTATTTTTCTGAGAAGTTTCTAATATATATATATATATATATATATATTATTTTTTATTTTTTTATTTAATGACTAATTCTAGTCTTTTAGTGCTGAACAATAAATATATTTAAAAACCCAACTAACAAAATACATATTTAAAATAAGTGTTAGAACAGACTGCTCTTATGTAAGAGAATTAAATGAGGGAGTCTTTTATTTCTGCAAGCAAAACGACTTCAAGGAATCACTTTAATTCTGAACAACAACTCACAACTCAACTGCTTTTGTAAATTAATATTTGCCTGTGTAACATACTTGTAGCCTTTATGACCAGGACAGCTGCAGCACAGTAAAATTAATCAACACACATTCCCATAACAGCAGATTGAGTCTCTCTCAAGACAATAATACGCCCATCACATGTGACCTCTTCACCCGGGCATACGATATCTCAGGGGCGGGGATCTGGATGCATGCCAAGCACTGTTGATGCATGCGATTGGGAAGCATGTAATGACCACAGAAACTGGTTAAGCAGGTAGCGATGGCTAATAATATGAAAATGAGTGGGCACGGAAGTTGACCCTAAAACTGGTCAGATACGACGTATATACATATACTTGTACATGTACAAGTGTCTCCAATATAAGACAAAGACATGCAGGGATTTGTTTCCTTCTCAGATACTCTGTCTGATCACCACAAAGAACAAAAGATTTATTTATTTGAAATGGCATAACTATGAGATCAATTAATTATTATTTTTTTCTTATACTTAGCCTAGTTGTTTCTACTTAACTGGGAAATAAATAGCTGATTATCATGTTCAATAGTTACTTGAATAGCTTCTTGAAGCAACAACTGGAAGTCTGAGGTAAAAAAATAAAGATATCTGAACAACATAGAATTCGTGGCAAACAAGTTGAATTTACTACTGCTATAATTCTGTATACCATTTAAATAAAGAAATAAAAAATGTTAAATAGGCTTGCCATAATCGGAATAACCCAGAGTTTGTCTTTAGGACCCGGAGGCACCAATGCTCCGGATGACACTCAGCGCGTTTGGAGTGAAAGTCTCTTAACATGCAGAAGTTAAACACTTGTGGAAAGAAGAGGTGCACACAGCTGGTCCTGAATGGAGCATACAACGCCTGGAATGACAGTGACAGTGAATGGATCGCAGCGAACACGCCCGACTGTTGCGCGCAGCTCCGATATCAAGATGACTTTACATTGCAGGCGCAACTAAGTTTGAGGAGTTTCCTACAACTTCATGCTGGACAGAATATAAAGGGGTTGTCAGTGCAATACTTTTCAAACTTCTTTTTCTTGTTCTCTTTTGGAAACTTTTTCTTTCTTTTTTTTATTTTTGTTGTGGAAAAGTTAATTTAAACACCATCCAAGAAGAGAAAGTTGCAACCTGCAGGTCTTTTGAAAATCACAAGTTGCTTTTTAAACCTCGCACGGATATTTACAACATTATATCAAGACATTCTGGATGCGCACTGAACACGCACAAGGACTTATGACATGGTAGGATTTCAAAAACCATAAAAACACTTTAAATGGACTAAGATTATTTACTGGTTCCCCAGCCTGTCCAAAGTGGTCTTCAGAATCAGAAAAAGTTTTATTGTCAAGTATGTTTGCATATATAAAGAATTTGTTTCTTGACTGGATAAGCTTCCAGTAAACAGAGACAACACAGTGCACAGATAATAATAATAATAATAAAAAAAATGAAGATATGTGGATAAGACATACAATAGACAAATCTGTATGTGCAGGTGTGCCATATACAGATAAAATAGAGTGTAATTAACAAGGAATGGAATAAAAAGTGGTCAAATATTGTCAAATAAATATAAGGGATATTGCATTTAGTTATCCTTGCACAGTGGGGATAACTTTTAACTGTTTGTGCTGTAGATTGCCTGGGGGAAGAAACTTTTATTTAGTGGTAGGTGGTCTCCCCACCTGGCCAGCTGGCCTTGGGTGGCTAGTGGCCTTAGGTGGTTTGAGACGGTCTCCCAGTATGATCAAACTCAAATCAGGTTGATGAGGAGGCCCAAACCCATTCTCAACCAACCACGAGCCCATGAGACCAACAAAGACCAGCAACCAACTTAGAGTGGTTTCTGCAGCATATGTTCATCTTATCATCTCAAGTAAGCTGTATGTGACTGTTAATTGTTGTTTTCTCCTCAGTGGTTATGGTGCCTTGGTGGCAGAAGTTAAAATGAGGTCTTTTGGCGAGCAGTTGGTGTGCTTAGAATGGCCCGGGAGGATTCGGTGAAATGTCTGCGCTGTCTGCTCTACGCGCTCAACTTTCTCTTCTGGGTAAGACGAGTCCAAGTCGGAGCAGGTGGCCGAGCGAGCGCTCACGTTACATGGCACAGTGCTGCTGTGCGCTCTCCAAGACGCCAACACACGCGCAATCTGTGTTCCCTCCCTCCCCATCCTATGTTATCTTTATGTAGAGGACAGCCTGAATCCCAGCTATGCTCCAATGGCACACAGCTCACATTCTGCTGCGGCCGCTATTTTTAGGGAATTAAATGTGATAAGCACCAGGGTGTGTTTTTAGACCAAGAATGCCTGCGTAGGGCAAACTAAACCCATGTCACTAATATTGCTGCACGTCAAACATAGCACGGTACCTAAATAGGTTTCCAAGCCAACCATGGACACAAACATACCCCAAAGACAACTAAAATGGATGAATTTTACTGCATTGCATAATCAAACCAAGTGGCATCTGTAAGAAAATTGTGCCAGACTGTCTCTCAGAACTACAATTTCACTTTTTTTGAGCCAATTTTATGATTACCAGCTGACCCAAAGGCTGTATATCCAGTCAGTGTAGATCATGGTGTCCCACTAACATTTGGCAACCAGAAAGTGTCTAAATACTTTTTATTCTAAGAATATAAAAAAAAATCTGAAAATATTAAATAATAAAGTATATATACAGTATATATATATATATATATATATATATATATATATATATATATATATATATACCGTAGAAATAAACATATAATAAATCATTTTACCAAAAGTGGTTTGTTTTTATCAAACCATACATTTTAAGGTATTTATTTATCTGGCAAAAAGGCAAATAACAGCTACATGTTTTATTTTATACAACATAATCAGTTATTAATTAATATTTTGTTAGTGCTCTCTTGATTTTGCATGCGTTATCATTTCTTTGTCCGACAGCCTAGCCAAAAACTTTTATCTGCACAATTTGGCATGTTTCATTGCATTATCACAAATAAAAACAATTTACTTCAAGCACACCTGCGCAATATGCTTACACTATCGTTAACACTTTTTAAATAATATTTAGATAAAGGATGTCAATTTTCATATAGGCTTTGACTACAAACTGCTGTAAATGATATCTTCAAAAATGCATGTTTAAGTGTGGCTTAAGTCCTGTGTTTTCTTCTAATTTTTCCAAGCTTATGGCCCTGTGTGTGCTGGGAGTGTCCGCCTGCCTCAGGGATCACCTGAACAATGTACTCACCTTAACCGCAGACACCAGGTGAGAGGCAGCGGATGGACAGGTGTGAGCCGTAAAATCCTTTCATTTGGGGCAGCGGTCCATGTAAAGGTCTAATTTACTGTTTTCCAACTTTTCAGCCGGTCTGGATCAAATTGCCTCAAGCTTATATAGTAATTACAAGCATGAATGAGGTGTGCAGTTCTGGAGATGAAATCAGATAAATGCATTAAGTTATCAGTGGAGACAGAAACTGGGTTGAGAACCATTCATTTGTGTATGTGAATGTTTTTTTTTTTAAATCATATCAAGCATTAAAGGAAAACTGCATGAAAAATCCCATAAGAAGCAATATTATCCTGGAGGCGAGTGATTCGTAATTAGGGTTGACAAAAAGCAATTTATCACCAAGATGTGTATTATAATTACTGAGCCCTCTGTGGGCCACATCATGACATGAATGGGAATCAACAGAGAGAAAATTGTTAAAACCTGATTGTACACAACAAATAGGTTTACCAGAGATGCGTTGCAGTAACATGCTGAGTCGGCCCTCCTATGATGGTGGTAAAAATCTCATCTCTGCAGATCGAAACTTAATGGCATATCAACTAGAATAGAACGTTTCAGACTTGTACGCATTTGTGTGTGATCTTTAGTTAGATATTTACCTCAGGACATGTTCAGCTTAATCAAGAGCCTTAGCATAATTTTAATTACGTTAATTTTCATTAAAGCAAAAATAGGTTATGGGGTATGGAAGCTTGTTTCCGCCACTGGATAAAAAAAAAAATCATAATAATTGCGACTTTTTATCTCACAATTGCGAGATATGAAGTCAGAATTGTGAGATATAAAGTCAGAATTTTTAGTTGAAAATGGTGTCATGTAAACAGCCCCTAAAATCATGTTTACATGCAACTTGTGGCTATATTATTGAAATAGTATTTTAATGTTTACAAAAGCTGAGCTTAAAGTATTCAGAATCTGGAATATTCTGTAGCTTGTCCATGCCTTTTTTAGTGAAAACATTGTTGCATCTCAGAAAACTGGTGCAAAAGAGAGCCAAACAGAAGTAGAGACAGGAAGAGCAAGAGAGTTTGCATTCCTACAGAGTATAATCACTGTTTATTTGCAACTGGTGTATTACTCATATATGCTGCCCTATGAGAGAAGGAAGAGGCAAGTGAGCAGGATGGATGGATAAATAAACAAAAAGCCTGCCAAGAAATGACTCTTCCTCTCTCTCTTCTCCTCAAGACTGGAGGAGGCAGCCGTTCTCACATACTCCCCCGTCGTCCATCCTGTCGTCATCGCCGTGTGCTGTTTTCTCATCATCGTGGCCATGGTGGGCTACTGCGGCACGCTCAAGTGCAGTCTGCTCCTACTGTCCTGGGTAAGTAGAACTGGGAAGGGAACAAAACAAAAGACCAGCACAGCAGGAACATTGTGTGGTTTGGAATGTGTGTGGTTTTGTGTACCGAGAATATTTTAAGTTTAGCTGGCACTGACGTTGCTGACCCCAAACACCCTCGAACCAGATACAAACAAGTCTTGCTTTCTTTATCCACACATCTCCGCAGAGACCACTGTGTCTTCACTTCACACACTAGAGGGGAGTAGAGAGAGATATCACATCCTCAGCCACCCTGAACCCATTTTACTTCTGTAATGCGATGCATTTCCATCTGCCTACTACTTGATTAAGTAGTCGAACAAGATTTGGGCCAAGTAATATGTCTGAATTCATAGTATTCATGAAACTGGCGGAAAGTACACGGATGACCTAATACTTCTGGCGAGAATTTGAAGTGTGCATTTGATGGACACTTTACTATCCCACGAGTCCACGGAAGAGGATTAGTAATAGAGGCGAAGAGATGATGCCGAAGGTCACATGACAGTGATAATATGGCGGATGTAGTACTTTAAACATACTTTTTTAACAGTCACGAACAAATGTATTCATATTCAAGACATGTGTCATGTCATGGTTATGAAGGTCTTATGCACACCCCTTCAAGTAAAGTGTTATCCAATGGGTATTCATCCACAATAAGCTGATCAACATGCATTGAGGATGATAATAAGCAAAAAATCAAAAACTAACGTCAGTTTGCCATGATCTTTTATGATGTAGCAAAATCCCTGCAGGCAGAAAATGTCACGTTAACAAATAACATCACAGCATAACATCTAATCAAATACTGATGAATGCCCTCACAGTAAGTCCCAACCAATATTGTTTTTCACTTGGAAGTATGTTTTATTATAGACCATTTTGCAAGATGTAAACAACACTGGTCCAGAAGCACTTCCTGTTTCAGTTTTTTAATAAAAGCTGGGATAAAATACAACCAACAGAACATATAAAACTGAATCAAAAAGTTATACAAACATAAGATGTTTTCTTTACATGTGAAATAAAGAAAACAGTTACAAACTGAAACAGGAAGTGCTTCTGGACCAGTGTTGTTTACATCTTGCAAAATGGTCTATAGAAGTTATATGCATTGTGAATGGAGTTTCATGTTGTTTTTGACTCTCAGCTACAGATATTTGTGTTCAAATCTAGCATGGCACATTATAGCCACAGGAAGTCAATTCTTACCTCATAACTACACTGGGATACTAGAAGGCAATATCTTTATATTAGATGTCATGGTGCACCCTGTGTCTAGCTATCCGTATCATCAGAACGTGTGTTTCAGATGATAATAACCTCCTCTGACACTGGTAGAAACTCGCTCTATAGGTTATGGAGGTCGTAAAGCTCTTGCGACTCTGGTACAAAGAGTTAGACAGGAGTAATGTATGAGCACTGCACTTCTCTCAGCATGACAGACTGTCAAGGAGGGCCAAATAAAGGCCACATAGTTATATCCATTGTGAGAGATTTTTGTGTTTTTTAGACAGATGTGTTCGTGACATTGTGACTTCTGAAATGGCAAGATCTTGACAGGCTGTTAGCACATATAACATGATTTGGGGAGGAAGGAAAATCCACCCTCTATCTGACCCTCAGAATTACTTTTTCTACTTTAAAGACACAGTCCACCCAAAAATAAAAAAAACTGTGTTGTTGCAAAAACATTTGATGTCGAAACGCAAAGAAAGATATTTAACAAAGTATCCAGACTGTTCCTTTTCCCTTCAGTGACAGTAACATTTATGCAATTTAATTGTTTAATTTAATATATATATATATATATATATATATATATATATATATATATTAAAGAAGAAATATTGATGAAAAAAAGACATTTTGACAATGTTCAAGATGCTTACTGCTCATGCAGTGAATTAAATGTATTTTTAATTTGTTTTAAAATAAAAACATTTAACTAATAATATTAATAATATTTAATAAAAAAAAAAAATCTATCAAATCTAAACCAAAATATAACATACTGAAAACATTTTTCACTTGAGGTCTTAGACTTTTTCAACCCCTCTGCAATTTTAATCTGAAATCTTGACGGTAAATAAGAAACATTCATGTTTGTTATTTCTAAGCGACCATTTTCCAGCTTCTATGAACATGTTGGACTGTTTGATTTCAAAAGAGCGAGGATAATTCTGTTTTCTATGCAATCGCCCCTTTGAAAGGCTCTCATTGTGTAACATTTAAAAGGTCAGCAAATCTATTTTATGATGATGAATTGACAAAATCCCAGCATGAAGGGGGGAGGAGAGAGTAAGCAGAGGGCTGTTTTGTGGCTTACAGTCCCAGGTGTGCGGCGGCGGGCGAGAGGGTGGGGTCCCGTCTGCTGACCCAGACTGAGGACTTGTTTTCTGGGACTCCTTTGCCCATCTCTCCCCCTCCTCCTCCTCTCTCTGGGTCTCCATTCATCTCCTGAGGAGCCTTTCTCCTCTCCTCTCTGCCCCAGTGGGCTTGTGTTACCCAGAGGCTCAGCGACAAACAATATTATCTGGCTGTGATACAATAGGTAAACCAATCCAGGAGGAGAGTGGGAAGACATGAAGAGAGGAGAGGCACTTGGGTTACGTGGTCGCCCTATTCACCAGCCGCCCTCTCACTGAGTGCTGCGACCTGGCCGGACACACACATGCACATTAACTCTCACACTCTCACACACTCTTTGTCCTGTCAGAGCAAAAGAGAGGAGGCAGCAATAGAGATCAGGAGAGCAGATAGGAGTTCATATTGAACGGTGAAATTGATTAAAAATTTCTAAGAATTTTCATGAATGAATGGGCTATATGCACGCATAAATTCCGCATTTGACGCAAGGATGCTCGTCCATTTCCGGTTGTGGAGATTAAAGCGGAGGAAAACCGAGGAAAACGGGATTATGGCAGAGTCTTCAAAATTTACTGTCCTCCAGTCTTTGAAATGAAACGTACATACGTTTAGATGTAATTTTATATATAGTTATATTTATTTAATATAATTTTAAAAAAGAAGCATAAACACAACGAGGGGTGTCTGTTTTATCTGTTTTTGTGACTAACGTTTCATTAGTATAACCATGGAGTATAAAATTCAATATAAATTCTCGGTATTGCATTGGACTCTACGATCGGCGGAAGTTATCTAGCATCCCTAATGCTTCACCGGAAATACCGCCGTGCATAGAGCCCATTGCTTTTTAATTGGAAATGTGTCTGTTGACATTTTTAATGTGATGAACTCTTTATGTGAAAATCAAAAAAGATCTACTGAGAGACTCTCTTCCATTCAATGGCATATGAAATGAATGCTTATAGTCCAGCCAATCAGAATGGAGTATTCAGACAGACCATGGTATAATAAAATGTATGTGTTATAACATTACTATTGGTTTTAATGCTACCAAATAATAATAGCACTTGGGATGAATTTGAATGCTGGAGAATTTAAATGTGTAGATTCAGCCATCACGTCTGTTATAGAAGATGTAGACAGAAATTTATTTTAAAAGAGATCAAAATGTGAAAATATTTAGAGGCTTTGTTCACCACAGACCTTATTTCAGGAGATTTAGCAAAAACCCATTGAAAAAACCCATTGACTTTAGGGCAAGGGAACCGGAAGTGCTAAAATGCTAACTCACTTCCGCTTTTTGGCCTACAAAGTGACATCGTAATAGCATCCATAACAGACTCTCATTCTGACTAGAATCTGAGTATGACGACGTCAGGCTACTATGAATCCCTAATCACTTAAAAAAAAACGAATAGCATATCTTTCCTCGATAAGACACACAATTTGAGACATCCATCGTGTCCATAGCATTGTTTGTTCAAATTTCTAACTATACCCAAAAGCACCAGTTTAATGACATTAACACTAGCCATCTGTCAAAACATATATGATACGACTTAATACTAGACTCTAGATGCATCTAACTCTCATTCTGTTTGCATGACTAAGTAAAAAAGGGGGTGTTAATCGTTCCGGTCAAAAGGAAATCCATCCATTTCACAGTGTCCTGTTTTCTGTAACAGTACTTGCCAAAAATGTGTGAGTGTGAAAGAGGAAGAGTAAAACTCTCAACAAATCAATAAACCGAGAGGTCGCTGAGAGAATGTAACCCTGAGAACCTCTCTTACCCTGAGAAAAATGTGTATGTTTGCAGATGAGCCAGCTTGTTGGGAACTTCCAGGGGTTACAAGTTCACAATGGACATATTTGAAGGGCAGATATTAGCAGGGAAGGCTGTGTAGAGAAAAAGACGGTTGCGTTTTTTTTTTTTTTTTTGTGGTAAGCGTCTAACAAACTAGCTGAAATGCTAACACAGGCATAGAATTGTCACAAATATTTAGATTCTCCCAAATAAACAAGCTGTCAGACGGGGTCTGCTCTGAATGTGGCTCCTAACACTGTCATTCGTCTTGATTATCTCTCTCAAAGTGTGTGTTCAACCGAGGGGAACTATGTACGTTAAATAGATTTTGAGAAAGACAGAGTGTCTTTGTCTTCAGGAAGGGAGGAGATGAGATGGATGTGTTAGTTTGCCCTAAATACAAAAATCTGTGCTTGTGCGAATGCAAAAAACTTGGGAACTTTGAAATATTATCTTTTCTTCCATCCACCCTAGCATATTGAGCATACTGCATACTACTATTTTAATATTGGAGACATTAATAAATAAACAATTCAACTAGTATTATGCTACATTGTAATCGCATGTTATCGTTATGTTTCATATATAAGTCAGACATCCAATTATCAACTTAAAAAAAAAAATGTGTGTACATATATACACACATTTATTTTATTTTTTTTCAAAGTTGATAATTGGATTTCACTTGCAATTGGGTGGATTGTATAATGGCTCTCTTAAATTTTCATATTTTGCATAGTATACATCCTGCATACTGCAAAAAATAGCATGACTACTATGCTATTCACAACGCAGCCTGTCACAATTGCTCGAAACTCCCGAGAGAAGACCTGAGAGACAAAACAGACCTCAGAATCCAGATCCGAACATTCATGAACAAGCACACACACTTTGCCCTCATTTCTCTATGTCTGATTATCAACACCTTCCTTCTGGCCTATTGTTTCAGAAGATATTTTTAACCAAACCTTTTCTTTTTGTGTGTGTGTGTGTGTGTGTGTGTGCATTCCCAGTATTTTGGCAGTCTGATGGTGATATTCTGCGTAGAGCTGGCCAGCGGAGTGTGGACGTATGATGAGGTGCGTGGTGCTATGAATAAACAGAAATGCCAACTCTCTTCCCTCTCTCACGTCAACAACACGGCCGCCACATGGCCGTTCCCAGGAGAAAAAGGAATGAGGATCTGATTTCTGAACCGCCTGCTTACGGTCTAATCTTAACTATTATGACTTCAAAAGGCCGACTCAAGCAGACTTCCTTCTGGGGAGTTAATAAGCAGAGTGTTTTCGTGTGCGGGTTGAGGATGGAGTCGCCTATGTAAATGCTCTAGTTGGCTCTTGAAGCCAGATTAGCATCAGGCTTTACAGAAACCTGTCCTGGATCTGTGCAGACTAAAAGATTTGATCAGCAAGGGGAAAGGGATTGCAGGTAGCATCTGCTTCTGTTAGCCCAAGGATACGAAAGATAAGGCGCACCTCGAAGGGGAAGATATCGCTCACACCTGGCCTTAATCTAGCTTCTCTCACTCAGACATACACAGCTTCTGCTTCAGGATATGCTCTTATCACAAACCCCAAAACCTTTGCTGGGTTTGATGGTCCTATTGTGCTGTTGTGGCCTAATGGGACCCCTGTGGGCGTAAGGGCAATGAGTCTGTTTATTCTGCTGCACCTGGCCTGGTTACATGTTATCAGTTGTATCAACAGTGCAGCCACTCCAACTTTCTTCAGCTTAAAGTCAACATGAAATAGCATTCGCAACCCAATTTATTTCCAAAATGTGTATTTCAGAGTGAAACTGGTTATTGAGAAAAAAAAAAACCAACTCAATTTTATAAATTAGAATTGGATTGTGAAAAGTGGCCACCCCAATGGCACCCATCCATTCATTCATCCTTAAATTTTATATATCTATGCAAGTTTATGCACAAAACAGTATTTTTAGTCTCTTTTTAGTATTCGTATAGTCATTTCATGTTGACTTCTATTTATCCTGCTTTAGCAAGTTAAATAAGAGATGACAATCCTAACCTCCGGCCATTGTGGGTACTTATCATTTCCCCATCAAATTAGACAGAGAAGTCTCATGAGGACTAAATTGCAAAATGCCAACTACTATATAAACAACAGATGCATGCACTTGTAAATAGGGTATTTCATAGCTAGCCAATAAATTGGTCACAAGAGAGCCTAAAATTGGATGTGTGGGCGTGTGGATGGTCCTTTAAACTGCCTGGAAAAGGTTTTTGTTATTTAGAAAACGTCTTTAATAACAGTGTAGGGAAATTATATTATGTGATTACAAAATCACAGGGGCTTCATGAACATTTCTCCATAACTCCCCCTCTCTCTCTTTCTTCAGCCAATGGTACAGAGGTCTGATATGATAAGTCTAAAGTCACGCATGCCTCACTTTGGCCTGCAGCGCTACCAGTGGCTCACGCATGCCTGGAACTCTTTACAGACTGAGGTGAGAGGTCAAAATCATCACCAGTATTACACCTCATCCAACACCTACTGCATGTAACCGACAAGTTGGTGTCAAATAATTGTATTGGTGTCACTGAAAGCAAAAATGCTGAGTGAACCCAAGCAGTCAATCAGACCACATTTGATGTTTAAAGCGGTCCTGTTATGTTTTTATTTAATTTTTTACTTTTTCAACTTTCTTTAGAGTGTAATTGCTGTTTGAACGTGAAAAAGGTTTGCAAAGTTATTCTCTAAGGATGTTTCTGAACTACCTTTTCTTCCCATTTAAATAATTCTCGCCCAAGGCATACACACACAAAAAAAAAAAAAAAAAAATGGGATAAGGCCTAGTTGAGTTGCATTTGTAGTTTGTTGAAAAGTTGCGGGAGGGACTTCATAGAGACCAGAACTAAGGGAGGAGAGGTGCAGCAATGATGTAAAATATGAGAAAAAATATAAAATGAAAACCTATATGCATGGAATACACAGGTCAATATACGTATGTATACATCAAAAATAGTTCCTTTCACTGAGCGTAGCATGAAAATGTGCTAACTTTCACACCTGCCTTACAGTTGAAGTGTTGTGGAGTGATCTACTTCACTGACTGGCTGGAAATGACAGAGATGGAGTGGCCACCTGACTCCTGCTGCTCAAATCAATATCCAGGGTGCGCCCGAAACGCCCACTACCATGACCTCAGTGACCTTTACCAGGAGGTGAGCTTATTTTTGATATTGATTCAACATCTGGAAATTATAAACATACTCACAAGACGGGTCTTCTTACAAGTAGTCCAATGGCATGTCATGGCATGTCTCAAGCTATGATGCAACAGCTGAAGATGTTCGTCTGCATTTGTACATAGACAAACAATTTAAAAATATTGTCATGTCTAACCTGGATTGATAACTTAATATGAAAACAAAAAGAATGCAATATTGACTTCTAAAAGCCACTTTTTGTGATGCCTATTCAATGATTTACTCATCTGTCACAATAGTGTAATCTCATTTTAATTTGGGGGCTTAGCAAATATTGATATGTGGAATAGCATGCGATTAATTTGATTAAAGAAGTAAATTGATTGACAGCCCTAATTAAAACGTGACTATGTAAAAATGAGGCGAGACAGCGGAGAGATTCACTTTCCCGCTGAGCGTGAGTTTAATCAAGCTGTATTGCCAGTGAGTGTTATGAGCGACTCCAGCAGTGCAATTAAAATCAGTCACGTAGCTCAGACACACACCTGTGTGTGGAGTCCTAAAACAAAAGCTCGAGGACAAACACAACACAGTGTCTCATCCAGCACCCTGCTTCTCAGATGCCCTTCCTGTGACACTCCTTTCCCACACAACTGATAAGTCTTTTAAGGTTTTGATAAATGTTTAAAAATCTTTGTAGGTTTATAGGATAAAGTACGTTTTTATTCTTATAGACAGAGATAGATATAATAATAGATGGCTGGCTGGCTGGCAGATAGATAAATAGATAGATAGATAGAGGTAGGTAGAACGATATATAGAGAGAGCAAAAGATAAAACAATAGAGTTATAGACAGAATGACGGACATTATAGACACATGACATTGTTTGTGGTAAAACAGCCAGCAGAGCCCAGCCTTTCAAACAGGTCCCACAGCAGAGAGTGAAAGCAGGGCTTTGTTTAATAAGATGGGAACATTGATTACTGTATTGGGAGAGTTAGGAGTGAAAGACTGAGGGTGTGGAGCGAGTCTGATCCTCACACACTTCCTGTCTCTCTTTCTGAGTGGATGACAGAGGAATAACTCCACACAGTATAAATCCCTCACTAACAGGAAATAGTTTACCTGCTCTTCCACACTTTAGCATTGGAAATACCCCAAAACAGGCAGACTCACACGCGAGCGGATGAACGGGTCGCATTGCTCACATATTAGTGTGGCAGCTGTTTTTACATGAAAACAAACTGTTAAAGCAGAAGTGTGATTTTGTTTCTGTTACTTTCTCACATCACAGTTAATGTGAAGAGACAACAGTGATCTATTAGAAGGCTTTTTTCCACATTGTTTTTTTGACTGGAATTCTGAATATTGAAACAAGAAAAATGGCAAGAAAAATGTAAATGGACACTTGATTTTATATATTAGGAATTGTTTGGATTGTGAAAAGTGGCCATGATGTCATAAGGTAGCTAATGCTAATTTGCTAAAATAATTTTTAGCCACCTGGCTATTGGTAAAGTAAGAATTATCAGATGATATCAGGCAAGAAAGTATTTTCAAAATTTTATTTAGAATTATGTTATTAGAGCTGCATTAAACCAGGAAAAAAATGATTAAAAATGTATAGGCCAAGATAGGAAGCTAATTAAAGAATAAGTAAAATAAAATAAATAAAATTAGAAATAAAATAATAAATACATAAAAACTAAAAAAAACAACTGTTGATTGTTAAAAACTAAAAACTATTGAAAAAGTTGATAAAACTTCCACCAATTACAGATTAAAGTCAATGACACCCAATTTCCCAACCTTTAGTTTGAATATTCCAACCCAGAAACATGCATATTAATAGTCACACACACACACACACACATAATATATATATATATATATATATATATATAGTCGATTTTGATTTTATATTGACTTAACTACACTACATTTGTTTTCAACAGGGTTGTGGTCCCAAGATCTACAGTTTTATCCGGGGCACCAAGCAGTTGCAGGTGTTGAGGTTCTTGGGTGTGTCGATCGGAGTGGCCCAGATCTTAGCCATGACGTTGACTGTGACACTACTATGGGCTCTGTATTACGACCACAGACCGCCCGACCCAGCGTCCCCGGATTCTTTAATCCACACGCACAGCCCCACAGAAGACCCCCTGAAGCCCAGCCACTCACACCCACGAGCGCCTGAGGCCTGGGCCAATGCGCCCGCAAACGGACACACCCAGTTTGAGATGGAGCAGCTTTGATGGTGGTGACCCATCAGCTGCTTCGACACTGTGGAGACACTAAAGATGATGTTCCTGTCCTCTACTGACACTAAACGGATCGGACAGCAGAACTGGACCAGAAAATGGACCTTATGTGGGAGTCTAGGTGACAACATTTAGATGAGTGGTTTTATAGATAACTTAATTTACCTGTGGATAAAGCGGATTTTGTGGTCATTACATGGAAAGAAGAAGAGGATTTACTGGGTTCTTCCAAAATAAAGCCATTGCCTCTGTCTCTACAGACTTGAATTCTCCAGAGGGAGGTTTCTGGAATGAACCGTTTTTTGCATAAATCTTCCTTCCTCTCCATAGAACGGGCCACTTACACTGACCTAGTTGCGAACCACTGAATCAAGTACACACATTACGATTTTAGCCACTATTCAGACAAGAATCAGGAATCGTGAGTCATTTTTTAAGAGAATCTGCAATCTTGTCAAAATGTGGTATTCTCATTTTACCTCATGTTTGGTCAGAAAAATTCACAAATTCCTTCTTTCATTCAAGCTATGACATTTAGACACCAACTTTATTTTTCTTTACAAGCGCAAAGGTTTGTGTGTGGTACTATTTAACATTGGTATTTGAGCATTCAAATGTATTTAAAGGAAAGGACAAAACAAAAACTGCCTGCCTTGGCTTGTACACAAAAACCCAAGCTAGGTCACTGTTTTCCACTCTCTCACACTCAACACACATACACACACACATGGACAGAAGCTCGAGTCTTAATGAGATTTTTCAGATTGAATGAAAACTTTGCTCATCGTGAAGATACATTTGTGCGGATTTTCATGTCTTAATTTAACAGCGCCGTGATATGATTCACATGGACTGGTGCACTAGAGTGTTTTGGATCTCAAAAGTAGTATTCATTTTCTATGGAGAAATAGTCTGCACACACAGCTTATAAGAGGGCTACATTTTGTTGAAGGTTTGAGAAACCCGTTATGAAACTTGCATGTGAATCACAGTGCATTAAACACAGAAGATATGATGTTATTTGAAGCCAGTGTGTTTGTTCACAACATCTCAGCCATTATTTATTATGAGTGACTCAAATGAGCAATTTACGGATGTCCTTAAACCCTTCCAAAGGGTTTATTTTTTTTCCACAATAACATTTTAGGGGGGGCTAAGTTAAACAGAAATTCAATAAATTGTAAAAACATTGTTAAATGTTTAAGTAACCACAGAAATATGACAAATATTTACATTTATAAACATATTTAAAAGTATTTTTCAAAATAATATATTTTTAAAACTTGTTTAAAATAATGTCTACTAATAATTCACTCATGTCAAATCGGTCAATTGTGATTTCATGTTTTATAACGCTTTCAAATACCCATTATATTGGGCTAAACTGTAAAATATTAAAGCCAAGGCATCAAATTTAATATGAGTGGCCAAACTTTTGTCATAACACCACAAGGTCCAGTATATTTCAATATGTATCTGACAGACACATGATTCACCAATTTCATGCTTAGTAACAACCATTACGCTTCATTTTAAACAATTGAAGCATGCAAGTGTGGTTTCTTACCATGCAGTTACTTCCGGCGAATCAGGCTGATTTTCTGCAGAGCGACTTGTTTGCGAGTTTGTGCATTCCAGAGGTGTCACGCTTAAGTGCTACTGGGTGGAAACACAGGTGGAATTTTTGGCCCCTCTCTGCACTTGATGGAAGACATCCTTGGCTGAGGAGAAGCGCAGGGATTTAGCCTTGTCCTGCTTCATGAATTTTAACAGATGTAAAAAAGCAATGAATAAAACATCTCAATGGAGAGTACACAGAAAGAGTGAGGAAGTAGACACATGGAAATGACAAAAGCTATGTCTGAATGGAACACTACAATTTCTGTGTTTCACACTATATCCTTCCTACTCATTCTTTTAAACAGAATATAGGCTATAAAACACTAAACATTTCAAACAGAAGCATGCTAATGTGCCCTTCAAGTGACCTTCAACTTCTCAATGGTGCATGTTACGGCTTTGTCAGAGGCGTGTCAATTTGGAAACACTGATATATATATTACAGATGTGTATAATCTGAGATAAGTGGCTGGAATAAAGTTGTAGAAAATTGTGTTAAAGTTGGCATGAAACAGAAGTTCGTTTTGGTTTTTTTCGTGTTGCGATGGAAATCTGAGTGAAACGCCTCTCAAACAAGACAAAAATGGAAGGGCAGGACTTGATTTTTTTTTTTCATTGGGAATTGATTGAATCGTTGTCGTTTGCTATAACTGTGTCTGCTTCACTTAACCATGTATAAAGAGACAGAAATTAATATTTTTCAACAGTGAGTTAGGTTTATAATTCACAATATAATCATTTTGCACGGTTTAGGCTGATTTTGTGTTACGTTTACGACTTGAATGCGTGACGTAACAAACACCCGACTCTGAAGTACCAGTTTCATAGGTGTACTCGAGGGAAGCATTAATCTTGGCAAATTTGAGACATTCTATAAAATAGCATTAGCGTTAGCCACTAAACAAACTTCCTTGTTTCCAGTAAGGACTTCACTGTTGCACATTGGACATTCTGGCAAATAGTAAGTCATCCAAGTATACAGAAAACATCATTCACAGAGTTTACTGCAGAAATAGCATGAACAGTATACTAGTATGCTGATCCACATAACTTGTGGAGAGCTAGAAATGCTTCATCTTTCCCCCACCGCTCATTGCAAGTTCAGGATCTGATTTATGAAACAGAGAGGAGCACACAGGATTGCCGTCATACAAGCTTACAATAGACATACTGTTTCCTCTCTTGTTGCTTTCTATTCATCTCCTGAGAGATAGAGACAGACAGGGACCAAATTCATTTATGGGGAATCTTTTTATTTAAAGGAATTAAAGTATTTAAAGAGACTTGGGGGTTACACAACACCATTTTCAACTAAATACGAAGAACTTTTTATGCGTTTTGGCCGTTTAGTTACACAGCAATGGTGTTTTGCCGGCCTGAAAACGCAAACTTTTGAAATCAAGTTTATGAAAACGATACGTAAGCGTCTCTAACGTAAACGACAAAAAGGCAAATTTGTTAAAACGGAGATATCATGCATATAACGTGTTCAGTCTACAGGCACTTAGTGTTTCGTTACAAAGAGACTACTTTTGCCAACTACTGGCCTGGCATGAATAACACAGCGTGTTTAGTTGTGTTTACAGATCCTTGTGAACCGGGTTCGTTTTGACAATGTTGTCATTGGTACGTGAAAATCTTTCAGTTTTTCATCGTTGTCATGTAAATATACCCTGAAGGGATAAATAAAAAGAAAAGCCGTATATGAATAATAATTTATTGTAATCCATTTATACACTCACTGGTCATCATGTTTCTAATGCACTAAAAATGGTTCCATTAATATTTCTTGTCATCACAGACAATTATTAATTGCATATGTAACCCCTCCACTCGGGTCCCACTCAACCTCGAACCCTGGTCTCAGGCATGAGAGTCGGGCACTCTAACAAGGAGGCTAAAGATTGCAGCCCAGAGCGTCTGTTGCTAGAGCGCCTATTGAGATCAGAGGAGTGAGGTTTACTCGCACAGCAACTACTAGCTGGCCTCCGTTACATTTAAACCACGTAAATGATTACGTAAATGCCTATATTTTTCATTCTAAATTTGACTAAAAGTTGAGTAGTTTCCAAATATTTCATGTTTAGCTACTTACTCTGGAATTCATGCTCGGCCTCAGCTTCTATACAAAAAGTAAAGCCCTCCTTCATCATTCTCAAACATTTTTGACATTGACAACCACTGAGGAAGATCATCCTAAAATTGCAACTTTTTGGTTACGGCCCAGTGCAGAAAGTGAAATAAAATCTGGATTTATAATTTACTCTTCCATCCTCTAGCATGTTCACTGTGGTAAATCACTGTCAAAATGTATTACTTTTCAGCAAAAGACACCAATTGAGATTGGTGACTGTGTCATCCACCATTTAGCATCGGTTCAGATGTACAGAGAGTTTCACACAGACGGTACTATCATATAGACAGCTTCCATCCCTCTTTCCTTTCTTCAAGTACAGTAAAACTAGTCAGCGGGGAAATAAAACCATTAACCTTTCACCTCTCAGCAAAAATAGCGAGGTCACAAACAGACAGCTGCAGTCTGTATAAAGTCTGACTTCAATATCCCCCCGGTGTGTGGCGAGGTCCCCCTCCTTCTGCGTCTCTCAGATACGGTCTCTTCCTACAACCGACTTCAAACGTCTCAATTACCCTCGGTGTGATGGGAAATATGCTAATGCGCAGTATCGTTGCTGGGAGCTCACCACAGCCCTGCGCTGCGCTTGTTCTGAGTGAACTCGGAAAATAGGTGCAATCCCTCGCCTTCCGGGTCTACTCATCCCTTTGATTCCTGAGTATAAAAGAAAGGCTGAGTGGTCATCGCATTTAGAAAGTTAATGTGTAACGTAATCACGCTAAGTAGCTGGAATGTGAGACCGCTTCGGTTGCCCGTATTAAAGCAGGCCCCTTTACGTACCGCCTGAGAAACGCGTGAAATCGGCAAAATGGAAACTTAAAAGAAAATAGTCACTCATCTCAGAATAGAAGCGAGTGAAGCCTTGCTAACTTGTTTTTACTATCACTCAGAATTATGACTAGAGTTTCTTGTTCTTGTCTTAAAATATGTCACTGCCATTATTTAGTGTCAAGATGTTTTTTTTTCTCTAAGTCACGTTTCTAAAAGCTACATAAATTGAACTAAGGCCTAATCCTAAAGAGCTTTATCTAAGCCCAGTCTGAAACCAGACAATACAGTTGCAATGAAGTTATATCATAAGATGGATTCCATGATGAACTAAGATTAATAAAATAATCAAAACACCATTGTAATTTTGTATCTGTATTTTAATAGGACAATTAGTTAATTCTATTTATTCATAGACACTGCACCGGACTAAATAACTGATTTGTATTTTTTTCCATTGCTTTTCAATATGTCATATTTTAATGTCCATAACACAAGCTGTAACAAATTCCAAAGGACCATCGTCACCTGGTAGTCATTTAAATGTACATTATATCACAAACAGGAAGTCTGTTTTAAAAGTCCCCTGTGGATCTTGAAAAAAGAAGAAGAAGAAGAAAAAAAAAAAGTGAGTCTGTGAGTCTGTGAGCACATGCACTCCGTAAATTCTGCCCTCCAAACAGGAAAAAATAAACTCTTCAAACCTAAACAGATGGTCCAGCCTTTGTCGTCATCGATCCTGAAAGCAAACTGTGAGACATCAAATTTTCTGTCCATGGAAATTAGGAGAAATTAAGAAACTGTAATAAATTTCACTACACCGAAGAACAAATTTACAACACAGGTGCACTAGCAACACTCTCGTAGTTTTCTGTTTTCGTCTTTTTTCTTTTCTTTTTTGTGTATTTTACAACTGAAATACATTTATAATATATAATCAACACCATTTGAGTTTTAAAAATATGCATTTGTGAGATTCTATTCCCCAAGTAACCCCTTTAATACAAAGCATATCTTTACAAAAGGAATCTTGTTGCATAAGTTACATGGTAAAGCAAGAATGGGTTCAGGCATTGAGCAGGAGGGCAGTGGTGTGTGTATATGTGTGTATTGAGCAAGGTGCATTAAGAGCTCCTCAACTCAACCAATTGCATTGACATTGGTATAAAAATAATCAACATTATAGACTAATTTCTCGCTAACTCCAGACATTAAATGGCAGAGAAGAGATCATTCGTATTTCAGGTGCACAATTTTCTTTTTTAAATACTATAATCAATAATAATACAATTTGGATAAATCTCACAGATAATATTCAGCACAATTTTGTGCATTATTTTAATGACAATTAAGCACCTTACACTCCCAAATCTGTCATTATTGTAGTGCAAAATATTTTAGAATTATAACCGTAATGATATCATTTAGATTTTGAAGTATTTGTTTACAATCGTTATTATGAAGCATTTCACATTTGTTGTAGTAGCTTTAAAAGTATTACGGTAACAAATATCCTCACTGAGAATGAGAAATACATGAGAATGTGTAAAGTGTGCTTGACTGTCATTAAAATGTTTTTATATTATTTTTTAACACAATTGTATGCAAAATATAATTTATTTTCTTTTGATTTTTGAGTGAAACATACCTGAACATGATTTTGTGAGATTCTGGATCGCTGGGTGTGTTTGGGTGATCAGCCCTAAAACAGCGCTAAGAATCTGATTGGATGATTCTCAAAGTCTCATCAGAAATGATAGCAGGACTTGGTGAGGATGTTTGCTGATAAAAGTACATCACTTTAAAGGGAAGGCAAAGAAGGGAAGGAAAAAAAAAAAGTTCTGGGCGGGCTATGCTCTGGTCCGGGCTGGCCCGTTTTTCATGTCCACGACAACATGCACAATAAATTTTAACAAAGATAATAAATAAGCACGTTATAATTTTTTTTTTTTCACAGTTTACTCGCAAAATTTGGAGTATAAAACGGAATGGCTAGTATTTGAGCTCAAGTCCAAAAGCCTCCACTGTCAGTGTGAGAAAGTCAAATCTATTGAAACACAAAAGGCATTTCCCTTTCCATTTAGCTTTGCTTTGTGCCCATCCTCAAAAAGAGAAGTATAACAAACATCCCATCAGGCCAGGCAAGGAGTGAACACAACATGGGTGGGACAGACATGTGTGAGAGAGCGGATTGTCTCCGTTTGTCACCTGTATCAACAGGCCAATCTCTCATTGGGTTTTCACACACTCGTTGGGTTCCAAAGATCAATACAACATAACGAGGCAAATTATTGACAAGTAAAACGCACATTCTGACAGAGAGAGCCAAACCTTATTGCTCATGCCGAATTGGAAAAAGACAAAGACTTACGCAAATCATGCAAGAGATCGGCCTCGATCACACGCGCACAAAAGCATCCGACCGCACACCCGAGTAGAGCCCAGCTTTACTTTTTTTAGTATCAAAAGTGTGTGTAAAATCCCGCCCCTGCTGGTACACTCCTTATTCGTCTTAAATATCTCGCAATTCCATCAAATTGAAGACAACGAATTCAAAGACACACAATACTGAAAAATCATAGAAGTGGTAACAACCATAATGGTCATCGTTTTCCTCTAATTTTCCTCACGTGACGTATGGGCCTAGAGGTTGAGCTGATGGAGCTCACTGGACGGGAGCTGATTAAAAAAAATGTCCAGCTACGGCTCATCCTGCGGCAATGCCTCCTCCACTACGCTAGGGGGCTCCATCAATCCTTTACGCTGCAGCGTCCCCTTGCCGAAAAAGAAAAAGAAAGGATAGTGCTCATGGTCTATAACGCTGACACTCGGACGATGTTGCTTTGCAAGAAGTCGGGACAGTTGCCCAGGTCTCCACTCTCGGGAGTGGTCACGGGCGGGGTAGGCATGCTGATGACAGCGGCAGTGATGTAGGACTGCTCTTCCGAGTTCAGGGGTACCGTCTCCTCGAACTTGGCATTGAGACTGGAGCGGCTGCATTGGGAGAGAGAGGAAGAGAGGGAGGGTGAGAATACAATCCAGCTGATGGGCAAATTCCCCCAGCTGTTGGAGGGAATCATGATAGCGTTCCCAGAGTTTCCTGGCATATGGGGAGTGTCACAACCGGAGCTTTACAGGATTCCAGCAGCGTGAATCACTATGGGAACAATTTCACATTTCCAGAATCTGCATATTATACACTACACATTATATACTATGCGTAAACTTATTGTGCATGCTAAACCAATGAGCTACACACTGCATTCTATATGCAATAGATGCTATGTTTTGCTTCTTATGTATACTAAGTTATATGCAATATACACAGCAACTAAACACTTTGAACGCTGCATACTAAAATTCCAAAAATTCCAGGATTTTCTCCATATAATGGACTTCAATGGGAACCAAACGGTTCAAGGTCCAAATGAGAGTTTCAAGGGCTTTAAACGACACCAGACGATGAATAAGGATCTTATCTAGCGAAATGATCGGTCATTTCAAAAATAAATAAACAAGTTTAAGTTTTATAAGCACAAATGCTCGCCTTGCTCTGTTCTGTGATGAGTGTTCGTGACTCTCCTGTTCGAACTCGTTCATCAAAATGAACAAATCTTTTTTCGAGTCATGACTCGAAGGGTCCTAGATATTGTCTGGTGTCATTTAAAGCCATTTTTTGACTGAAGAAAGAAAGACGTGGACATCTTGGATGACACGTGGGTGAGTAAATTATCAGCAAAAGTTTTTTTTAAAAGTGAACTACTCCTTTAATTTAACATTTGCATAGTAAATTCTATGGATTACTATTATATTGCACATTATGTATTACGCATTGTATAATATTCAGACCACGGCCTTTTCCTTCTTGTGTGTGTGTAAGTGTGCTGTGAGAGCACCTGTTGTTAACCGGTCTCTCTCGGATCTGGATGGTGCTGAGCTCCTGTATGCTGCCCCTGCGGCCGGCGACCATGTTGGAATTGGGGACGTTGAAGCTCTTGCGCTTGTTTCTGCGTGTGCAGCAGGAAGACAAACCGTGCGAAGATGAAGACATCGAGGAAGAACGCGACATTGACGCCTTCGCTAGAGAAACCTCCATACAGCTCGTCTCATAGGTTTGCTCATCCACAAACTCATGATTCTGAAAGAGAAAACAAAACAGGAAGTATTTATCACTTTAAGGATTGATTTTGGTATTTGATTATTATTTTATTGTGGGTAATGATTATTAGACTATAGTATCAAAGATATTAGCAACTTTAAGTATATGTAAGCCTACTCTTTACTCCAATACATTTGTGATGAGTAGTGAAATTACTCATGACATTTTGCATGGCACCTAAGTTTTTCTGCGGCAGTTTATTTCTGCTACAAAATAAGTTGTATCGCCATCTACAGGGCATTGAAGGTACAATATCCCTTACTCACCCAAACTTGTCAACAAGGCTACTTTATGCGACTGCAAGTGCATTAGAGGGTAGTTGTGAATCGCAGGAGTTTCATAAATGAGATGAGGACATGATTGCAGTCAGTGATGAGGCCGAAACCAGCACGTCCAGTGCACATAGGCTTTGACTCTTTAATTTTGAAGAACCATATTGGTTTACTTATGCCCTTTTCGAGCACTTGAGCTTAATTGAGACTTAGGTGTTTGTAGGTATATAAGTGGCTGTTATGTCGACCTTGATTTATTGCAATTTTGTTATTCGCTGACATATCTCTGAGGTGATGAGGACTAGTGCATCTTTGAGCCTACATTCAGTAAGTTTAGTTAAAATCAGATACTCTAAGACGTTTACTCAAGTGGTTGTAATTGGTGACTTGTAACTACCATTTTCACTGTAAGGTAGCCGTAATTCTACTTAAGTATGGTTTTCAGATATTCTTTACACCTCTGGAAATATTTCATTAATAAATGGAATAATTCATTTTTTCTGCTTGCATTTGTGCACAATTAGTTTTTTCTAGTGCTTTGTCTAAATTGAGTTCACGTTAGTTTCAATAATTGCTGACAGGAACTTAAAGAATAATGGTATGATATAATTTCAAATCTCTTTGTCTTTAAAACAAATATTGCACAAGCATTTAATAATATGAGCCAGTCAAAACATTGATCAGAGGGTGTCCTTGAATCCAGATTTACTGTTTTGGCTGTTTCTCAAACAGTTCAGCATCCTCAGCAGGACACTGGAATTTTCCTTTCAAATGTCTCAAATCTAGTGCCCTAGGAAAGCAAGAATTGGTCACAGTATGTTCTCTAGACTGTCATGACTCTAGCTGGCAGGGGACAACAGTGGCTGTCATTTTCATTGCCAGTGCCTGACTAATGATTTCGCTTGAGAGCAAAACTGCACTTGCTTGTGGCAAACCCACAAGGGTGCAGACGAAGTCAGGCACTGGTTGGTAAAGGTTATGAAAATGAAACTTCTGTCCACTCTCAGCCTCATTTTTTCCCTCTGTCAGTGCTCTGAAATCATGTTTTATTCAAATATTTTATATGAAAAAGCATCGTGCCACGTTTAATGTCAATCAAGCCAAAAAGCT
This sequence comes from Pimephales promelas, assembly GCF_988280905.1. Lineage (NCBI taxonomy): Eukaryota > Metazoa > Chordata > Actinopteri > Cypriniformes > Leuciscidae > Pimephales > Pimephales promelas. The sequence goes on along the minus strand of NC_142792.1, from coordinate 6,777,798 downwards.
TTGCTTATAACCGATCACGTCAGCTAATAACAACTCAGATTTCAGTTTGTTAACACAATGTTATTTTTTAGAAAACTTGGCCTTTTTACGAAAAACCTGGAAAACAGCACTTGTTCTTGGGAAATATGTTGTAATCAATACTTTACACAATACTTTTAAGCATTTTTTGTAACTCTACAGTGTCTGTTCTTGCACCTGGGATAATATGCCAAACTTCTCCTTTTGTGATCCTATGAGGAAAGAAAGTCATACAGGATTGAAACAATGTGAAGTGGAATAAATGATCACATAATTTTCA